>NC_137130.1:30606425-31206425 GCF_949319135.1 Squalius cephalus
AAAATGTTCAAGCGTCGAACTTACTCCGTCATTTTGTTCAGGACATCGTTAAACTTATATTTATGTAAAACACAACATTGTGCTTTTGTCAAACTGTAACATACAACTGTCACCCAACCAAAATCACACAGACACATGTAGCGGTTGTTCCTCTGCGTTGTGTTATTTTGAATGTTGTAAATAAAAGGATTTTCCACTCAAAGCTGGTCATGCAAAAGATGAATTTAATTACAATACCTGTGTGATAAAACACATAAACAGACAGGCACTGTTAAACCGCAGCTCTTTTAACGTTACCTCTCCTCAAGAGACATTGCAGGAAAGAGAACACACACACATACACAATATATGTAATAATAGCAATAGTATAATAATAATAATAATAATAATAATAATATTATTCACAAAAATGTCATTGTATGCAAATAATTCAAAACAGCATTACAGTATTTCTTAGATCCCAATTAACATACCTGTGTGATAAAACACATAAACAGACAGGCACTGTTAAACCGCAGCTCTTTTAACGTTACCTGTTAAGCACAAAATACATGTTTAAATACACCAGTAAGTTAACTACAGAAACCAGTAAATGCAATATACAATATATATATATATATATATATATATATATATATATATTAATAAACTAGAATATATTATTTAATATGTGTACCAAATATACACATCTATATATAATTTAATCAAGACGTTAGCCACTTAGCCATTAACACATCTCTCACTTGTGACGCACACACCGAGCCGCCATTTCACGCAACGCACTATTCACTCATTAACAGCGCAAAAATAAACTTAATTTAACAAGTTAATGACTCGAACTAGTTGTCAAATATAACATCTCAATGAACACTCTTGCACAATTGATTATTTAAACCTGACATGAACACTTATAACTCAATTTAACATCAAGTGCACGGAGCTCATGAAATCGTACCTCTCCTCAAGAGACATTGCAGGAAAGAGGACAAACCTCCGATTGCACTGCCGTTTGAAGCTCGCTCCTACGCATGACGTCAGCCGACGTGCATACTGTGATGATTACTCTTAGTAAGAGCACGCAAACTTCTTTCAAAATAAAATGCCCCAAAACAAATAATAAAAATAAATAAAAATATAAATAAAATAGTTTATAATCTGGTGTAACAACATATCCCTGCTACATCCACCCCCACTGTTTTACACCAGATTCTGCATTACATAGGCCTACAAAGTCTTACCAAAGTAGCGGTGTCAATTTCCCTGAAATCACACTAGATTCGCTCAGTTCTTAACTATCTCTTTCGAGATTAGGATAACCCAGGGGTAGCTAATCCCCACATTACCCATAGAAAACCATGCCTTATACACAGTTCTACTCATGACACCAACAATATACCTCTAAATGTACATTACTCACAAAACATGCAAAAACAAGACAAAATAAATAAATAAAATAAAAATCCTTTAAACTTATTAAAAAAAAAATAAAAAAAATTTTTTTTTGTTGTTCTTAATGTAACCACTCAAATGTCATGAATTGCATATACTCTTTGTGTAGACATTGTCTGTATAAGCCTGTTAACTGGCTTAATGAGTCTCCCAAATCTTGACATATAACCCTCTTGTAGACCAGGGACTCTTACATTTTGCTGATCTTGTACACTTGACGTTGAAACAAGAGTTTCTGCAACAGTTGAAGTACACTCGTCAACTTCAGAAGCACATTTGTCACTCAGAACTGCTGATACAGAAAAATCATCAGACACCAAAGAACATACAGACAAAGTAGAGGCGGGAATGTTGTCCATATTTGTCTTACACTCAGGTACACTGTCCAACTCAGTGTCACATTCCACAACAGTGTCTCCAAATGAATCACTCTGATCAGCATTAGAGCACTCCACAGACTTTAGTTTGGTCACATCTGTGTCAGCATTAAGATCGAACACCCAGCGGGAGGTCCGATCATCACTCTGAGTTTGATTATCTCCATCACATGAGACACAGACAGTGGAATCCACAACATCATCATCACCATCACTACCATCATTCCAAGCTGGCACCGGCAGGAAATTGACAGGCATCAATAGATTACGATGTACCGTCTTGGTACGCCCTGTCCCAGGATTCCTTATCTGGTAAGTGTTCAGATCACCCCTTTTTCCCACAACAACATACACTACCTTTTCCCATCTGTCTGCTAACTTCTTTTTACCACGTTCACCCTTATTCGCCAGGAGTACTCTGTCACCCAACTCGAGAGAATGACCTTTACCCTTACGATCATAATACTCTGCTTGTTTTACTTTTTGCTTTTTAGCATGCTCTTGTGCAATTACCATTGCTTCCCTTAAGTCTTTCTCAAGAGACTGAACATACTTGTGAACATTAACAGTATCACTATGCAACATGACATTTTCAAACAAAACATCCACTGGTAATCTTGGTGTTCGGCCGAACATCAAGAGAAATGGTGGAAACCCAGTGGTCTCGTGTCTCGTACAATTGTACGCGAAAGTAAGAGTGTTCAACATCTGCGGCCACTTGACTTTAGATCTTGGAGGCAGCGAACGAATCATATCCCCTAGAGTACGATTGAATCTCTCTGTTTGTCCGTTTCCCATGGGATGATATGGGGTTGTGCGCGATTTTCCCACACCCGACAATCTCAACAGTTCGACCATGAGTGAGCTCTCAAAGTTCGCACCCCTGTCGGAATGTACTCGACCCGGAAACCCATAAATACAGAAAAACTTGTTCCACAAGACACGTGCAACAGCTTCTGCAGTCTGGTTCGGACACACATAAGCACAAGCGAGCTTTGTGAAATGGTCAGTGACCACTAGCACATCAACCGTCTTGTTGTTAGAATCTTCCGCTGACCAAAAGTCAATACACACCATTTCAAGAGGGGCACTCGTGTGAATCGACACGAGTGGAGCCCTTGCCTCTGGCTCAGGCCTTTTACTCAAAATACACCTCTTACACTCATTAACGTACATCTTTATGTCCTCTTCCATAGACTCCCAGAAGAACCGTTGCCTAGCCAACCATAGTGTGCGATGCTGACCCTGATGACCAGCGTTATCATGCACCCCCTTCAGAACAGTACCTCGAAGAGCTATCGGCACCACAAACTGGTAAGTCTTTTTCTTAGAAACTGGATTCTTAGAAACTCTGTACAAAACACCCAACCTTAAGGTAAGTTTACCCCATTGGCGCAGTATCTTCACAGTTCTTTTAGACTCAAACACTTTTTCTCTGCGAGACGGACGTCTTTCTCTCTCCACAAAGAACTTTACTCTGTCAATCGCAGGATCCTGACTCTGTTTCACCAGCAATTCATCATGGGTAAGACTAGGGAGCTCACTCTGCCCTACATCCCCCAAACTCTCTAAATGCTGCACAAACGACATACTTCTAATGGCTGCACCATGCTCCCAGTCACAGTGAGAATGTAGAACAGCTGACAAATCTTGGTGAGAGACTTTTCCAGTTAGGTGAGTGGACCTTACATTCACATTTCCACCTACATCTGTAGACTCCAACAGGCCCTCTACCTCTTCGCCATTCGGACGCTCACACGAAAAATGGAACATGTCTTGCACCCGCTCAACAGCGACAGACTCAGCCTCATGCAACAAAATATCATAAGGTGTCCTTGTCAATCTGTGCAAAATTCTCGAAGTCACAAACGGTACCCTACTTAATGCATCTGCCACGACATTTTTCGGTCCAGGGATATACTGAATGTCAAAATCATAAGGCGCAAGCTTTGCTACCCACCGTTGTTCACACGCATCCAACTTGGGCTTTGTGAGGATGTACTTAAGTGGGTTATTATCAGTCCACACAGTAAACCTGTGTCCCCGCAGCCAATGACTGAATTTATCACAAATAGCCCACTTCATTGACAAAAACTCAAGTCTATGTGCTGGATACTTTGACTGCGCATGATTCAAAGATTTGGACGCGAAAGCAATAGGCCTCGCCACAGCACATCCCTCCTGAACCTGCGACAAAACAGCCCCTAACCCACTAGTGGAGGCATCTACTGACAACAGAAACGGCTTAGAAAAATCTGGGTGCGCAAGCAAAACCTGACTCACCAAAGCAGACTTCAAACTCTCCAGAGCTGCTCTGCACTCATCAGTCCAATCTGCCGGAGAAAGTGTACGACTTCTTTTCAATCCTTTCACACCTCTTCCCTTTCTGGGTCTTTTTTGTCCTGTCAAAAGCTGAAACAAGGGTTTAGCCACCATGGAACAATTTTCTATGAAATGCTGGTAGTACACCACCATACCTAAGAAGGACCTGATTTTACTTGCTGATGGTGTAACACAATCACTCTCCATCAAATCTTTTTCAGATATACTCACAATGGCCTCAATTTTTGCTGGATCACTGGCCACTCCCTTTTCAGACACAATATGACCCAAGAATTTTACAGACTTCCTCAAAAACCTACACTTTGAAGGAGACAATTTCAAATTGTGGTCTTTTAGACGCCGAAACACCATCTCAAGCCTTTCCAAACTCTCTTCCTCAGACTTCCCGAAAACCAATAAATCATCTAAATAACAAAGAAGGCTCAAAAAGTTCTGGTCACCAAACACAGTCAGCATCATTCTCATAAATGTGGCTGGGCTGTTGCACAATCCCTGGGGTAATCGATTATATTCATGGAGCCCCAATGGTGAACAGAACGCCGTGAACCTCTTGTCATCTTCATGCAACGGGACGTTATAATACCCAGAAGTCAGATCCATGGTACTAAAGTACGCGTTCCCACCCAACGCTGCAAGGACATCTGCTTGGTGAGGAAGAGGATGAGCATCCTTCACCGTGCGAGCGTTTAACCATCGGAAATCAGTGCATATCCTTAAGTCACCATTTTTCTTCCACACTAAGACCAATGGAGACGCAAACTCACTGCTCGATTTCCTTATAATTTCCTTCTCCTCCATTTCGTCTAAGGTCTCTTTCAACTTCAAGTAATGGGCGGGAGAAAGACGGCGGTATGGAAGGCGAAAGGGCTTGTCATCTGTAACTCTGATACGATGACAAAACCCCTTTGCTTCACCACAGTCCAAACTGTGCCTGGAAAACACACACTCATATTTCTCGACTAGGTCAACAAGCTTGTTTTGCCAAAAGGATGACACCTCGCAATCTTTGACATTAAGATTGTTCAACCCCAGGTCATCCAACCTGCTGTCACCCACTGAACTTGATCCACATGTAGAGTCCCTCACAGTTAGGCTACCACACGACTTGTCAGAACGTACCAAACCAGCATTTTGGCTAACCACCCAGTCAGTCGTTTGTTCGAGGTCCTCTATCGCAACACAAGGATACACATCGGCCACCTTCGCGTTTTTCCTCAACAAAATTTCTGAATTGGTCGGGTTGATCATTTTTACTGGCAGCCAACCATCACCCCACAAAGGTGAAACAACCCTCCCAACCAGCACATTCCGATGCACGCAACGTGAAGTACTTGGTTCGATGACTACTGTGCTCCCTACAGACAGCACCGACCCTGGGGGCAAACGACCCCAAACAAGGTGTTCACTCCTTGGCTGGAGTGTCACAGCTGACCTCAGTCTCAGAGTACCCACCCTGTCAGGAATCAAATCACCCCTCCATCTCTCAATACAAGAAAGCATGCGCAAAAATTGGCTATTTTCCGATTGTATAGCCGTGTCTGGTCTGTTTACCACCCTCCAAAACTGCTCTGTATGCTTCATCTGACTTATTAGAGGCTTCAAGACATTTGTGCCGAGTATAATTGGGTCTTTTTGACCCCTCACAATCAGAACCGGTACATTGAAACTGACCCCATAAACTTCAAGCTTCAGATTGCATACACCATCCGGGCTAGTTTGTTTTCCACCGCAACCCACCAGGACAATATCAGAAGAACTCAGGATATCTTGGTCCAGCACCCCAGCGTCTCTGAGTTGAGGAACTACGTCTGCGCTCAGAGTAGTCGCCATGGAGCCACTGTCCAACATCCCCTGAAGCTCAACTTTGTCCTGCACTAAAACACCTGCATAAAACAAACTGCTACTTTGATCAACTTGCATGTTGTTCTGAAATACTACTGTTTTTGTTTTGTCAATGCTTTCACGGTAAAAGGAATAAACCGACTCAAGATCAGTCTCAGAGGAATTACTATACAGCCCCACCTCGTCCTCTGCCCGAAGGGAGCGGCCTAGTTTCCCTGAGACGTGACCTTGTCTTGCTGACCGGAGCCCACCCTTGACGTAGTTCTGTGACTGTCGCAGTTGTAGCTTGTGTGTCCAGCTGCAAAACACTTGAAACACAAGTTATACATTTTGCAATGAGCAGTCATGCTATGTTCACTGCTATGACACACTCTACATTCTCGAATCTTATTGCCCGTACGTTTAGGCCAGGGACCCTGCACAGACTGAGAGTTGCACACTAATGCTTTTTCCAGCAAAGACAAGACTTTGTCTAATGCATTCTCGTCAGTTACGCCCGCACTCTGTTCAGACTTAGAAGGCGAGATAGACACATGAACATCTGGCTCTGAGACAACCGTGGTGAATTGTTTGACCGCTTGATTTGTCAACTTCCTCTCTCTTAACA
The DNA here is from genome assembly GCF_949319135.1 of Squalius cephalus. Taxonomy (NCBI): domain Eukaryota; kingdom Metazoa; phylum Chordata; class Actinopteri; order Cypriniformes; family Leuciscidae; genus Squalius; species Squalius cephalus. Next base: position 30,613,044 of record NC_137130.1, read on the forward strand.
ACTCGTCAAGCTGCTCTTGCACCTCAGATGCGGTCCATGACTGTACAGGTTTACTCTTGAAAACAAAAGCTAACTCTTTGTCAGGGCAGTTACGAATGAACATAACTGCTACCTCTTTGCTCCTGTTATCCAAAGTCCTACCTTCCCATTTTAAACTTTGCTCAGCTACATCCGCAGCCTTGTTTAATCGTATCCAAAAATCCCAAGCACCCTCTCTGGGATATGGCCTCACAGAATAGAAGTCAGCCAACGGAATACCCGAACTGCTCTGGTCCCCGAAGTGCTGCTTCAAAACAGAAAATACAGAATCAACAGTAGGGGCCGTTGAAACATTGCGCAGCCATACTCTCATTACATCTCTGGCCCGCCCCATAACTCTGTTCATTATCTCATCGACCATTTCAGAATCCTTCACCTCAAGTTTGTTCAGATATACCCTCATCATATCTTCCCATTCCATGATTGAGTATTTGTCCGAACTTTCTCCTCTAAAATGTGGTGGTGCTGCCACCTCAGCTTTCAGGATCAAGTTCATTTTTGAAGCATCAATTACAGTACTATTCGACTGGTCAGTCACATGGCCACTGAAACCTTCTTGGAACCTCTTAGCAGATGGATAATTAGGAAATTCAGGCCTCATCATACTTTCTCTAATTGATTGCCCAATCTCACTGCCAATTTGTTTTATAAGGTTACTCATCTGACCAGACATTTCTGACTCCTGTGGAGCGAACTCATAGTTACTGGCTGCAGCGATTGGACTACCCCGCATATCGATTGTTTCATAGGCAGAACCACCAATTGTTCTACCCCGGCCTGTGCTACAGTACTCCGGATCCTCAAACAGCTTAGTTTTGTCAGGCGTATCTAAAAGACTGCCCCGCCCTCTACCAGCTGTAAATGTATTGTCCCACCCCAAATCACTGTGTCTAACAGCCATTCCCCTCAGGTGTCAGAATACACTCTCAAAACACACAAATATTAACCAAACAAATCAATGGTAATGAACCAGTTTTAACTCAGAAAAATAAAATTCAATTGTCCTTAGAAAAATAGAAAGAAGAAACAAATAAAGAAGAGAGAAAAAAAAAAAATTCACTTGTTTCTCAGTCCTCCAATCAAAGACCCAGTCAATTGATGATGCAAAGTACCTTCATCTACACAGTTCAGTCAAAAACAGGTAAGTTGGTGACACTCTTCAATGATCCAGCACGCTGCTTGCTTGACCCAGCTTAGTCACAACTCACGAGACCAACAGTCTGAACATGCGATCTCAGCGTCGAATTCACGTGACACACTTCATCAGCAGTCTCTACCTAGAAATATCACAACCCGTCTGACATCCGGACGCCACCGAAGAAACAGCAACAGTCAACTGAAGTCCCGTCTCTCCACCAGCACCCCACAGCTCCAGTCAGACTCGACGTCAGCAATCCCAGCGGTCGACAACGATCAACCAATCGAAGGGTCACGGCACCAGTTTTGTAGCGGTTGTTCCTCTGCGTTGTGTTATTTTGAATGTTGTAAATAAAAGGATTTTCCACTCAAAGCTGGTCATGCAAAAGATGAATTTAATTACAATACCTGTGTGATAAAACACATAAACAGACAGGCACTATTAAACCGCAGCTCTTTTAACGTTACCTCTCCTCAAGAGACATTGCAGGAAAGAGAACACACACACATACACAATATATGTAATAATAGCAATAGTATAATAATAATAATAATAATAATATTATTATTATTCACAAAAATGTCATTGTATGCAAATAATTCAAAACAGCATTACAGTATTTCTTAGATCCCAATTAACATACCTGTGTGATAAAACACATAAACAGACAGGCACTGTTAAACCGCAGCTCTTTTAACGTTACCTGTTAAGCACAAAATACATGTTTAAATACACCAGTAAGTTAACTACAGAAACCAGTAAATGCAATATACAATATATATATATATATATATATATATATATATATATATATATTAATAAACTAGAATATATTATTTAATATGTGTACCAAATATACACATCTATATATAATTTAATCAAGACGTTAGCCGCTTAGCCATTAACACATCTCTCACTTGTGACGCACACACCGAGCCGCCATTTCACGCAACGCACTATTCACTCATTAACAGCGCAAAAATAAACTTAATTTAACAAGTTAATGACTCGAACTAGTTGTCAAATATAACATCTCAATGAACACTCTTGCACAATTGATTATTTAAACCTGACATGAACACTTATAACTCAATTTAACATCAAGTGCACGGAGGTCATGAAATCGTACCTCTCCTCAAGAGACATTGCAGGAAAGAGGACGAACCTCCGATTGCACTGCCGTTTGAAGCTCGCTCCTACGCATGACGTCAGCCGACGTGCATACTGTGATGATTACTCTTAGTAAGAGCACGCAAACTTCTTTCAAAATAAAATGCCCCAAAACAAATAATAAAAATAAATAAAAATATAAATAAAATAGTTTATAATCTGGTGTAACAACATATCCCTGCTACACACACACACACTGACACACTTAAATGTTATACATATAAGCTCGCATAATTTTTCCTCTTCGCCCGCCATTGTATTCAAACCATCTTCTGTAAACATAATATACTTGAATTAATGTACAATACTTGCAATGTCGCCCCCACCGACAACGCATAATAATAAATTGAATATTGCACTTAAAATGCTATGGTTTACCTAAATAAATGACAAATTATGTGTCTTTCTGTCATTTGCACTAAAAACATCCCCGTCTCATGTTAAGGTCCCTAACCCCTCACATAATCATGACACATCGCACTCGCACATTATCTAAGCACCCATCCCAATAACATGGATTATCAATAAGACATTATTAGTGTCCATAAGGAAGTTCAATCCATTGTTTATGGCCTGACGAGCCGCGGGAAAACCGCTACTCTGAGTGACGCAGTGCGTGAGTTTTAAAATAGTAGTTTTTGACAATCAAGTGCCACCCCAAATAAAAGACTGGCCCAAGCTGGCCCCCCCAGAAATAATGTCCTGGCTACGCCCCTGGATCGGCGGCTGACTTGAAGCAGTGCATGCCGGTTAGAAATTTTGTCCGACTTGATGCAGCGCCGACGCCACGTGACTGTGACGTGTGCCATCAAAGTACCGCGAGAGCGATTTGAGAGTAGCCGGATAACTCAGCCAGCGCAGCTTCTCAAGAGCGGCTGCACTGGGCTGCAGGAGCTCTGATGACGACACAGCTGTTCCACGATTGGCCGGATTCACCGCATGACAACGATCACATGTGTTTCGTGTTTATTCAAACACCTTTAGTTCTTCTAAAGCTCACAAATCAGTTTTTTATAGTAAACACTCTTTTCATGTCGTTGCGATGTTATATTATGTCATGTTATCAAATTAAAACTGATTAAAAAACGTAGACTCCACTTCATTGATAGTAGCTTATGGTGAACTTTATTCTTGTTCAAACAGACAGTGTATGAAGCAGTACATAAAGTATTGAATGAAAATGTCTCTGAAACATCTGTGTTGCCTAAATTTTGGCAAATATTGCATTTATTTCACTTCAGCTGTGGTAAAGTATGCGAACACCACGTGAGCGGTCACTACGGGAACCAGAAAGTGTCCGACTTCACGTCTCCGTTTGCAGCTCCTCCCCGCCTGCACGCGGCTACTCTCGCCGATCGGTTACATCCAGCCGCAGCCGATGTCGAACACACCTTTTATCACCTGACGAAAACGAGACGAGACGCAACGTAAATGCTGGTCATGTGACGATGACTAAAATAAATGTATAATGCAATATCGTTGACGAATAAAAACGAGACTAAATGGGGTTTACAAAATAAAAACTATGCTAAAATGTCTCTTCATTTTCGTTGACCAAAACGAGACGAGACGAAATGTAACGTCACGACGAGAGAGTTGTGCGTGGCGTGGACGGTGGACCCATAGCTTTGTCGGCTTTAAATTCTGGTTTGCGGCGGTCACCCGATTATCAGCGAATCGTGACTCATCCCTGCATGGAATCTCTTGTTTCTTTTCCCAAATCTTCACTCATGTCTCACCCATTTTCTAAAGGGATTATAAACGTTTCTTCATTGGTTCGCTTTTAATTAGGCCTATTATATTCGTAGCCTATTCTTTACTGTGGTCAGGGCCGGCTCTGTAAATCTGGGGGCCCTAAGCAGGATAATTTTGGGGCCCTGCCTTGTAGTGAATAATGGAGTATTGCCACCGCAAACCAGCAACTGTCTAACCCTTCCACATTTCATCTGTACCTCTTTTAACATGATTGCCCACAATTACTTTACTGCTTATTAAAGTACACTCACTGAAACAGTAAAAGTAAAGATTACAGATTTAAACCTTTAGTATTAAAAAGTCTTCAATAAAGTTGTTGCATATAGGCCTACTACAAGTGTTGCCGGAGTCTCGATCTTTGAACTTCTTTTCCCTTTTCCACACTTTAAAAAGAGGGAGAAGTTGGACCAGTAGGCTAATTTCTATGCTTCCTTCTAAAGTAATTTAAACACATTCTTCTATATTGATGTATCAAAGAGATTAAAAATTCTGCAAAAGATTCTAGTTTGAGTTGGTATTTATTTTTCTATATATTCCAACTACAAAAATAATATTTCAGCGAACAATCATTAGCCAAATGTATATATAAAATGTTTAGTAATAAATAGGCTACATAAATCTAATAAAAACTCTTGGTAACACTTTTTACATTTTACAGAGTCATTGTTGCACATTACATGTAGTTCATACAAAAATAATTCTACAGTTAAAACTGCTTAAAATGTGGATTTCGTTATAGTGCCTCTACTATGGGATAATGTCCACTTTAACGCACCGTGGTTGCCGAGAAACAGCGCCGCGAATTGTGCAGAAAATGCAATAGGCAGCTCTTTGTGCATTGTGTAAAGTGCCAAGTTTAAAAAATCATACAAAAATAATTCTACAGTAAAAACTGCTTAAAATTTGTATTTCGTTAGAGTAGTAGCTCTACTATAATGGGATAATGTCCAATTTAACGCACCCTCCGAGGCTGCTGTGAAATAGCACCGCGAATTGTGCAGAAAATGCAATAGGCAGCTCTTTGTGCATTGTGTAATGTGCCAAGTTCAAAAATTAATGCAAAAATAATTCTACAGTAAAAACTTATTAAAATGTGGATTTCGTTAGAGTAGTAGCTCTGCTATAATGGGATTTTTTTCTCCTTTTTTCTGCACCCGATTTCATTTTTGCGGTCAAATATCCAAGTCCAGGGAAGAAAACGATATCACACGGTTGGTTGACTGTTAAACCGCAGCGACACCGGCGAGTACCATATGTAGTTAGGGGGCCCTCTAGTGGCGGCGGGGCCCTAAGCAGCCGCTTAGTTCGCTTATAGGGAGAGCCGGCTCTGACTGTGGTAAAGTAGAAAAACGCTGTAGGACAGATAGCCAGCATTTGTACTTGCATGTCAAATTCTTTTTAACAGTTTGTGCTTGTTATTAGACATGGTAAGGCGCGTCAAGTTTAGTGGTAAAGCGCGTTTCACACGCGCGGGTGATTTTTTGTTTCACTTTCTCTGGCAGCGCAATCTCAAACATAGCCTAAATATCTCGCCCTTGTGGAGGATAAAATTCGCTATTCAGACCATTTCACATCAAGTATAAAACATAAAGATATCAGAAAAGAGATCAATGGTCTCTTTCCTGCTCGTGTCCCACATCCCTCTCAAAGCGCAGACCCAGCAAACACATTTACGTTGTGGCAACGTCTGTGGCACGTTGCATTTCAGCTATGGCAACGTCGCTGTCTACGTGCTGGCAACATTGTAACAACGTAGAATTGTAAGACGTGACAGGGCTGTAGCAACGTTGCTACGCGACATTCAGCAACTGAGAGACGACGTTCTGACAATATATTTATATGCTGCAATATCCCCCATTTAGCATTTTGTTAGATAATTATATACTTTTTTATCGTTTGTTTATCTATATTATTTTTTAATGGGGCTATCAACACCTGCAAGTGCACACTTTGAAGCAGGGCCGTGCACAGACATTTTGAGGGGCAGTGGCCTAAACCAAAAAAAGGGGCACTAAGGGGGTGGTTGCTTGTTAAAACAAATGATCCAGATATTACAAAATATACAATAAAAAGTACATTTTAGACTTTATTGTAGATGTTTTGATAGAACATCACAATTACACATTGCTGATAATAACAGAAACTATTTGCTGTTTTACATTTTTATATTTACCTGTTCCATTTACAGCAACACTTTTTTATTTGGTACCATGTCCTGATCCTGAAAGATCTTAATAACCTCATCTTTTATGATTGGGATGTATTTTTCAATGGTCAGATTTGATTAGACAAGCAGCTAATTCTAAGAACGTGGATATGTTGTACAAGTTGTTAGCACTTGAAGAAGACCAAGAGCAAAACATTACCGACATAAATACTGTCTTGCATAGCCTACCTGTTAATGCGACAGCTTTCGTGAACTGTCGTGTTCACTCTCAGTTTCAAGAGAGCGCCGCAGACACATAGGGCCCTATTTTAACGATCTGAAACACAAGTATCAAGCGCGAAACTCAAGTAACTTTGTGGGCGGGTCTTGGATATGTTGTACAAGTTGTTAGCACTTGAAGAAGACCAAGAGCAAAACATTACCGACATAAATACTGTCTTGCATAGCCTACCTGTTAATGCGACAGCTTTCGTGAACTGTCGTGTTCACTCTCAGTTTCAAGAGAGCGCCGCAGACACATAGGGCCCTATTTTAACGATCTGAAACACAAGTATCAAGCGCGAAACTCAAGTAACTTTGTGGGCGGGTCTTGGACGCTGTTGCTATTATACCGGCGGGATAAATGACTCTTGCGCCCGATGCAAATCTAAAATGTGTTGGTCTGAAGTAGCTTCATTATTCTTAGGTGTGGTTTGGGCATAACGTGAAATAAACCAATCAGAGCGTCCTCTCACATTCCCTTTAAGAGCAGGCGCGCTTGTTCCATGGCGGATTGCTATTATAACAGCGGATTTGCCAGGCGCGGTTCACAGCCGAGGAGACTGACGTTCTCGTCAGGGCCGTAAAACACAGAGAAGTGACATTGGGGATGGAGAAACACACCCAGATTAGCTTCGGTTAAACAGGCGTATGATAATTTGGGTAAATGTGTAAGCTAGATTTATGCCTGTTTTTTGACCGACGTTCTCGTCAGGGCCGTAAAACACAGAGAAGTGACATTGGGGATGGAGAAACACACCCAAATTAGCTTCGGTTAAACAGGCGTATGATAATTTGGGTAAATGTGTAAGCTAGATTTATGCCTGTTTTTTTCACATCTTCATGGACACGACAATGATTTCCCTCGTGTGTTATTATTTTTCCTTGTAATAATGTATGGTTTTCTAAAAATGAGAACTGCTGCTTCTGTGTGTAGATGAGAGAAGCAAAGTGTGTGTGTGTTGGGTTTTTCCTGGTCAGTGGAATTGTTTTCTGAAACTGCAAAATAGCACCAGGGAACGTTTGCGCCGAAACACGCCTCCTCTTTGCGCTGAACCGCCCCCGGGAGCGCAAGTTCATTCCCTAATTTACTGACGTGCGTCTGTGGAGGGAAAAGTCTGCTGTGCGTCGGGTGCAAAATAGCAATGATAATCGGTGTACAAAGTCAATTGCGCTGGGTGCAAGATAGGGCCCTGAGTGTTTCTCTTTTTTCTGTTCTTGTTTCTCTGTCATTCAGTGATTCTGCTTATCAGGTGTTCATCAGTTTCTCAATTCACTCACTTCTTTTCATTCACTCTGTCAAGGGGACTATATTAGTGAACTAATGTAGGGAATATTGAATGAGGGTATAGGGTGTAATTTGGAAAACTGCCTCTGAGTGTCGATTTTGAGCACTGTTAATTTACAGTATATTCCTGTAGGTTATTTTTGTTTTCTACGGTATATTACTGTTTTAATGGAAAATGGTATGATATTGTCAGAATTTGGCCCTTTTTTACAGCAAGGGTTAACAGTGTAGGTTTTTCCAGCTCAGTGGCGGAATTGTTTTCTAAACCTGCAAAATAGCACCAGAGAACGTTTGCACCGGAACACGTCTCGTCTTTTAACTGAACCACCCCGGGAGTGCAAGTGTATTTTCTAGTTTACTGTAAAACATTTGTGAAAAAAAAAGAAATAAACGAATATACAAATTTATTTTAAGTATAATAAATGAAACATAAAAAGCAAAGGCAGATCAGAACATTTAATGAACAAAACCGGTTCTGTATGGCAGACAGTAGCCGAAAGCCGGACGAGAGGAGCAAAGAAACGAATGAGACTAAATAGCGGAAAAATCTAATGAAAAACTAAACAGCACAAGCGAGGCTACATTAATCTCATTAAAAATTAAAGTTGTAGGTTGTGTTTGATAGCTGAGGTAGGCTTAATTAAACGCAATACTCACGTATCCTTGCTCGATGAAGAACGAGACAACACAATGAGCCCAACAGGTGGTTAGGATTTAAAATGCTGATTTTCGCGCTTCAGGGCAGTGACGAGTACATTATGTAGTCCAGTGGTTGTCAAGACATCGCTGTAACAACCTTCACCACACAACGTAGCTATAGCAACCTTTTGGCCATGTTGTTAAAACGTTGTTAGAAGGTTGGGTACGTTGCGCCAACATTCTGTGTTTGCTGGGGAGTGGTATAGCCTATATCGCGTCTTTGTGTGGAAATATAAAACGAGTTTTTATTTTTTATTTTTTTAAAACAACCGCCCAACCACCGCCGGTAGTTGGTCCATTAACATCGCGGTAAAAAAAACTGCCACCATCACAGCCTATAAGATAACCTTGTTTGAAATACTATATTGACTGGGTTAAATAGAACTGCATTACTAAATAGCGACTAAAATACAATTTTCATTGACTAAAACTAGACTAAAATGTCATCAGTTTTCGTCGACTAAAACTAGACTAAAATGTCATCAGTTTTCGTCGACTAAAACTAGACTAAAATGTCATCAGTTATTGTCGACTAAAACTTGACTAGACTAAAAAGAGTATGAACGTGACTAAAACTAATAAAAACTAAAACGACAGTTTGACACAAAGACTAGACTAAAACTAAAATTGAAACAGACTGCCAAAAACAACACTAAGAGACATCAAGAACGTCTCGGGTTATGACTATAACCCTTGTTCCCTGAGATGGGAACGAGACACTGCGTCGTTGAAAACGACTCTTTGGGGACGCTCCCTTAGCGTGCGCCTCTGAAGTATGAATGACACTAATCCAATCCTGATTGGTGTTGCGTCATGACGTAACATGTGACGGCATAACCGGATGCATAAAAGTGACGCTGGCACACACACACATTAGCCTCGCGATGAAGCAAGCCGCTCTCAGGCATTGAGGGTCGTGGCAGGACGACGCAGTGTCTCGTTCCCTTCTCAGGGAACAAGGGTTATAGTCATAACCCGAGACGTTCCCTTTCCCTTCCCTTCCCTGCGTCGTGAAACGACTCTTTGGGGAACGAATGCCCACTAGGCCACGCACCGATAAATGCCTGTCCTGGAGTGAAACTGAACTCAGGCACCCAACTAGGACGAGAGCACACGTGCACCCGGCGTACTAGGGAGGTGCAGACTATAAAACCTGATAAAAGTGTGTGGGGTAGCCCTAACCGGCTTGCCTCACAGACCTCCTGGAGGGGCACTCCCAAGAGGAGGGCTCTAGAGGACACCATGCCTCTAGTAGAATGAGCCCTTACGGCCAAAGGTGAAGGCAAATTGCGCACCTTGTAGGCCTACTTATGGTTTGTTTAGCCGGGAGCCCCTCATTAGGTGACCCGAAACACACTACAGTAAGTCCGACCTCCTCCAAGAAGAGGACCTCTCAAGGTAATACTCGGAACTCTGACTGGCAGAGCAAGGAACCTCTTCTCTTCTGCCGACACATGTGGTGGAGGATGAAATGCTTGCAGGACCATGGACCTAGCCATATTAAATTGCACTTAAGGCACATAGCTGGGTCTCGGATGCAGGATGGCCTTAACTCCGCCGGGGCAAACCCCAAGCAAGCTGGCGTTAATGCCAGGGCTTGGAGGTCTCCCAGTCTCTTTATAAGAAGTAGCTAAGAGAAAGGCTATCTAGAACGTGAGGTCCTAGGCAAAGCCGACTGAAGGGATTCGAAGGGAGCCAGGGATAGCCCTTCGAGAACCACCGCCAGGTACCAGGAAGGAACCCTGGACCTGACTGTCAGTCTCATCCTCTATGTACCAAGGAGAAATAGTATGACCAGATGGTGCCTCCCCAAAGGCCCAATATTCAGTGGTGCATGGAACGCCGCAATGGCATCCATGTGCACCATCCATGTGGACGGGGAGAGATTCGCAGAGAACGATCTTGAAGAAAATCCAGAACTGAAGCCACTGGGCAGTTAACTGGGCCTAACTCATGTTCTCTATACCAAGTGGAAGAACATTCCACTTAAGGCCATATAATCTCCTAGTAGACGGAACCCCAGAGATAAGTATGGTTCCGTGCACCCCAAATGATAGAACAGCATTTAGGTACTGAGCCCCCTCAGAGGCCAGACCCACAATTTCCACAGCTCTGGGCGAGGATGGAATATAGTACCCTCCGCCTGAGATAACAGATCCCTCCTCAGAGGAATCTGCCATGGCGGAGCTATCAGGAGTGAAATTAAATCCGAAAACCATACTCGGGCCGGCCAAAACGGGGCTACCAGAAGAAGACTGATGCCCTACTGACGACGTTTTCCGGCGACATGACGCCCCTAATACTGGCCCTTGGGACAAGAACCAAGATTTCTTCCATATTAATAAGGAACGAAGGCATCTGCGCGTAACCTTTATTATACGGAACGGATTCCCCTTGGGGGAAAAACCCCTTGGCTTTGAGCCATCACTGAAGGGGCCTCATGTGAAGAAGGCCCAAAGGAATTATGTTGGATGCCGCTGCCATGAGGCCCAGCAGTCTTTGAAATTGCTTTACAGTGATGGCCTGGCCTAGCTTTATCCCTGACACCATGGTCAGGATGGATTTCGATACGTGCGGGAGACATACGTGCCTGCATCGTAACTGAATTCCATACTATGCCCAGAAAAGTAGTTTTCTGAGCTGGTTCTAACACACTTTTCCTAGTGTTGAGTCTCAACCCCAATTTCTGAATGTGGCCAAGAACGACATCTCGATGCCGAATTGCCATTTCTCGAGACTGGGCCAATATGAGCCAGTCATCGATATAATTCAGAATACGGATGCCCTGAAGCCTCAGTGGAGCCAGAGCTGCATCCATACACTTAGTGAACGTGCGGGGAGAGAGTGCTAGGCCGCACGGAAGAACCCGATATTGGTACGCTTCGCCCCCGAAAGCAAACCTCAGGAACCTCCTGTGACATGGAAGGATGAAGACATAAAAATAGGCGTCTTTTAGATCTATCGTGACAAACCAATCCTCGGATCTGATTTGATTCACGATGATGGGAACAGTGAGCATCTTGAACCTGAATCTCCTCAGAGAACGATTCAACTGCCTCAAATCTAAAATCGGCCTCAGCCCGCCATCCTCCTTTGGAACTATAAAGTACCGGCTGTAAAACCCGGACTCTTTCTCTGGTAGGGGAACAATTTATATGGCCCCTTTGACCAGTAGAGTTCTGTACCTCTTGTTCCATAACCCGAGCCTGTTCTGGAACCACTGCAGTCAGTACCACCCCAGCAAACTTGGGAGGTCGGTGACCGAACTACAGTCTTTACCCATATTTTATAATATTCAGGACCCATATAGATATATTCGGAAGGCGTTGCCATTCTTCTACAAAATCTACTAAGGGAACCAGCCCCTCGAGACTGACCTCGGGTGTTTTTCGAGCACTATTCTCGACCTCTTGAAGCGGAGGACCGGCAGGAAAAAGTCGAGAAAGATTTTGTGACCATAGACGGTGCCCTATTGCAAGCTTTTGGGGTGAACGCCACGGTGTGCGTTCGCTGGAAATCATTGTGGCCCGAAGCGCACTTTACGGCGGGATACAGATATCGATTTCCTGAGGGCTCCCCCAGAGGGGAGACTCTTTGGGTTTCGTTCTCGACACCCTGAAGCGGAGGACCGGCAGGAAATAAATCGAAAACAGTTCCGATGGGCGAACGCGAACACTGGCCGCAAGCCTTTTGGGCGCCTTTTACAGCGTGCATTCGCTGAAAACCGATGTGTCCCAAAGCGCACTTGAAGCTGGATACAAACATCGATTTCCTGAGGGCTCCGCGGAGGAGCGATTCTCGCTCATACCTCCACGGGGGGGGGGGACAGCCATCTTCGTCTCGTTTTCGATACCCTGAAGCGGAGGACCGGCAGGGAAAAATCTTAAACGATTTTTGACGTTCGCTGCTCATCATTTTAATTCTTCAGAATTAAATGCAGCCAAAAATACTCGATAAGTGAAACACGGTCTGGATGGTAGGTTGAATTAAAATATCTAACTTCTTAAAGTCAGATAATATATTCCATCATTTCAATTCCATCATATTAATTCATAGAATTGAATGCAGCCATAATCACCAGACAATACTGTTTTAATATTTATTTATACGGTCTCGTAATCTACACGCTGCCTCGGCAAACGCGAGATTCGAGCCGTTACAATATATTTGGCTTTCATCCCTCGAGAAGAAAGTCATCAGGTGCGAGGTTGAAACATCCGACAGCACACGGATTGCACTCGCGCCGATATATTTCTCAATGAACACTGCCAGCACCCTCAGGAGCTGATTGTGAATGCCTCGCACCCAAACAGTATTATTTCACAGATCGCGTGTGTCCCTTTTATTGCAGACTCGTAATCTAAGCGCTGCCTCAACAAACGCGAGATTCGAGTCGTTCACAATATATTTGGCTTTCATCTCTTCGAAAAGAAAGTCAACGGGCTCGAGGCTGAAACACCCGAAACGCACGGCTGTGTGCGTCAAGATATTTCTTAAAAACCACAGCCAGCACCCTCAGGAGCTGACAGTGCATGCCTCGCACCCACACAGAATCTTTATTGCAGAGTAGCCGTCATCTACGCGCTGCCTCGACAAACGCGAGATCCGAGCTATAGATTCTGTATTGCAATGTAGTGGGACAACTTTTTATTTATTTTTTTTGGGTTACAACAACACCGGCGAGTGTGACTCATGTTCCTCGTCCCCGATGCTGAGCACATCCACTTCCTCAGAAGCAGATAGCTCGAGCATCGGGCACTCGTCACGGGCAGAAGAAGCCACATCGCGGGCTTCTGCGTCGTGAGCGAGCGTTATAGAATCTGCGGATGATGAACATGAAAGTGCCTCGGCAGTCTCGTTCTCATCCGCGAGATCCTTCTGCGATCCCCACGATCCAAGCCACCGCGCCGCCACAACGGACGCGGGACCCGAACCGCGGGGATCGCGAGCCAAGTGGGAGCGCAGCACTCTATAGTACTTTCACAGTGTTCACAGGCAGCCCCCTCGAGAACTGCCTGTGCGTGCTGCGCTCCTAACAGTGTACACACAACTGATGCGTGTCTCCACCCGTGAGAAATATAGGGCAGGGGTGCACACACTTAGTGTATCTTTCACTCGCCATAATATAGAGGATTTCACTGACAAACAACATCAAATAAGACAGACAGTTTCACAGAGAGCGCTTGCTGAAGAGCGAAAGCTAATGTGTGTGTGTGCCAGCGTCACTTTTATGCATCCGGTTATGCCGTCACATGTTACGTCATGACGCAACACCAATCAGGATTGGATTAGTTTCATTCATACTTCAGAGGCGCACGCTAAGGGAGCGTCCCCAAAGAGTCGTTTTCAACGACGCAGTGCGAGTTCCCTCGAAAGGGAACTAGCATATGAATCTCAACAATGGTGACATTCTTCATGCTGCAATGCATGCTGGGAACCATGGATGAGTTTTTTTACTATGGTAGCTCTCAGAATGCATAGCAGAATTAATCATGTTACCGTTGTTGAGATTCATATACTGATTCGTGATGCCTGTGTGTGTAAGTAATAAATAAGTTCAAAATGTTATTTGCACAATGTGTTAAAAAAAATTTGCTTACCGCAACAAAGTTTGCTGTTATAATTTCGCAGTGTTTATAATACAATATTTAAAAAGTTTTGGTTGTTTAACCCTCCTCCGCTGAGATTTTAGTTTCTGTTGTCTGAGTTTTATGGGTCACAATTGTGCTGAAGAGTAGAGCCTGTGGTTAAGTCCCGGAGAAGACCAAGAAACACTGATGATATGCTGCATGTTGCTTTATTTAAAATGCAGTCTATTGCAGTCATTTCTTTTAACTTTGTTATGTTGATGTTTTTTTTTATTTGTTCAATTAAGTTTCTGTTTAATAAATACAATTTAATGCACACTGTCTGTCATTGTCCTGACACTCTTTTGTATGTTTTTATAGTAGAAACTTACAACTTTGAGTAAAACATCCAATTTAAGGCAATAATTTTCCATGTTTTCTAAGTAAAACTAGCCTGGGTTTCCCCATACTGCCTTGAGCAGCGCGATTTTATTCACGCTGCAAGGTAAGTCTGGATACCATGGACTAATTTTTCCCCTGAAATAGGGAACCAATCACAGAACGGGGAGGGAGCAGGAAGACGATGACGAAGTATGTGGGTGATTCTATAATTGGAGATACATTTTGCATTTCAATTTTTTTTTAAAAAAAAGGTTGTCATACAGAACCATTGTTTAAGAATTACCTTGAAAACACTTTAAAGTTTATATATTCAGTGCTATACAAATACAGATAGTTTATTACTTTCTCTATTTTATCAAAATATCACCTGTTTATAATTTTTCTCATCAATTCTGTTACGGACGAACAACCAAATATATAGAAGTAACAGTACATCAAAAAATTGTAAATCTTTTTAGTTTCATTTGTCATTTAGTCCTTTTATTCAGGCCTTTAAAACAGATATTAAATGTTATATTTATACAACTTCAAAATTAGATTCACCCCCAGGCAATAGTGGATTATCCAAAGGGTGCACTTGTTTTTTTTATAAAATTACTTGAACATTACAGGGTAGAGATAAAACTATAACATATATCTTACTCTTGCACAATATAAAAATAACAATATTAAGTAGTTTGATATTTCAATGTATTATCTCATTAATATTCAAGATGAAAGACTAAAAACAGAATTGACACATCTGGCAACAGAATTGACGGGGGTAACAGAATTGACCCAAACCAACCAGAACATGCCTATAACAAGAAAATAACTGCTGAGTTATTGAGAAATACTCGACCAGATATCGCTCTGGATCTCTACATGCCGTGTCGCAACCTTGGTCGGGGGTGGAATTAATCTGAGGATGTCCTCATGTGGGTACCAATGAACATCTTCACTACCAGGCCAAAATAATCTATTTTTTCCTATTTGGTGCATGCACTTGCGACGGAAGCAAATCAATCAAAACTAACTTTAGATGGAAAATAACTTAACTCTGCTATAAAGCCAAAACAATCTCTGTTGCCTTAAATTATAAGCTTATCTCTGTAAAGCTGCTTTGAAACAATCTACATTGTTAAAAGCGCTATATAAATGAAGATGACTTGACTTGACATGACTTGACTTGACCCTCACATGAGTCTCATTGACCTCCAGGATGGTACCAGGATAGATATCATGGTCATATGTGAGGACACACCATTGTCCAACCACATCCTGGCTCTCCCAGTGTATGTCTGTCTGTTGGTCTTCATCTCTCTCTTCAACAGCTCTCTCTTCTCCAACGGTTCTCTCTTCTCCAACGGTTCTCTCTTCTCTCCTCCTCTCTCTTGGTGTTAAAGGGATAGTTCACTTTGAAATTAAATTTTGGTATGTTTTAGCTTACCTGAAGGGCATCCAAGATGTAGGTGTCTTTTTTTCCGCAGTAGTTTCCATTTTGATATTTTTAGGTCAAACCGTTCTTGTCTGTCAGTCACTTCATGCAGGAATATGGTCACGGTCTCAAAGAGCATGCACAAGTCCAAATTAAAACAATTCCCCATCGTCCAAATTAAACATATCCCCATCGTAAGTACACATTGATGGCCTAAGACACGAAACGAGCGGTTTTTGTGAGAAAACGAACAGTATTTATAGCGTTTTTACCTCTTATAACACAATCACGTCGAAGTGATCTGAGGGCGCGGGCGCTTCCTGCTGTGTGACGTGTACGCATAGATGTATATACACTAGATATATATAAAGACATTCGTTCCAATGAACTGCCGTAGCCAAGGCGACATCTAGTGTATATACATCTCACACGTCACACAGCAGGAAGCGCCCGCGAGTTCAGATCACTTCGACGTGGTTGTGTTATAAGAGGTAAAAACGATATAAATACTGTTCGTTTTCTCACACAAACCGCTCGTTTCGTGTCTTAGGCCATCAATGTGTACTTACGATGGGGAATTGTTTCATTTGGACGATGGGGAATTGTTTTAATTTGGACTTGTGCATGCTCTTTGAGGTGGTGACCATATTCCTGCATGTAATGACTGACAGACAAGAACGGTTTGACCTAAAAATATCAAAATGGAAACTACTGCGGAAAAAAAGACACCTACATCTTGGATGCCCTTCAGGTAAGCTAAAACATACCAAAATTTAATTTCAAAGTGAACTATCCCTTTAAGTCCGCAACCAATCTGACTCTTCCCATTTCTTTCTTGTGCCTCCATCTTTCCTAATCCTTTTTTAAGTTCTCCTCTCTTCTCTCTGGGGTAGCATCACGTCTCGCTCGATATCTACTCTGTTTCTCCGCAGCAGAGAGTGGCATGTCTGAGGCACACATTTTTACATTATATTACATTGTATTACAGTATTATTATTATATTATTGTACGGTAGCACAAATAACCACACATGCTTGGGTGGATGGTACATGTGTCTGTCTGAGTGTGTGTTGAAATCCTCTGATCATGGTAGAATAACCCAATTGATCAGTGTGTGTGTGTGTGTGTGTGTGTGGCTATAAACACACATTATGCATTTTTGTGTGTGTTTGCATCATTGTGTGATTGTAACCAAGGCAGGGGCAGTGTGAAAACCAAGGCATGGACATTGGTCAATTCTGTTACCGTACCTTGGTAACAGAATTGACAGTAACAGAGTTGACATTTTTAGTATTTTTTCCTAATAACACCACATGCTAGCATAAAGGCTAAGAGCACATGGCCTGATACTAAAGATGATTTTAAAAACTTTTAATACCTCCTTTTCTTAATATTTTTGAACTTTGCTTTCCCTATGAGATTGCTGAAACAGTTTTGACATGTTATATAAGAACTCTTGGTGCAAGTGCCTGTAAGATTGCATGGCTTCAGAGAGAACAAAACACATACCTCCTAGTTCTTCACAGTTTAATACCAAAAGGGAAGTGACATCATCATGCGTTGCTTAGGATACTGATGCGACAGATAAGCATAATTTAAAGAGACAATAACATGTAGTAACAGAATTGACACAGGATTTATGGATTGGTATTTTTCAACAATAAAAGTTACTTTTAAACAAATTAATTTAGCATAATTTGGAAACTGTCACCAATAATAATTTATAAACAAAATAATTAAAACCCCAACCTGAAATTTGTAATTTAAAACATGTTTAATGCATATTTTACCCTTGTTTGAAAAAAGTACCACCCACTAAGGACAGTATGATATCATGACTTTCAGCATCATGAAATAGCTTTTAAAATAAAATATTTTCTAGTTTTACACTCTAACATTTTGTGACTCTTAAAAAGAATTAAAAAAAATTAAAATGTGTTTTTGGAGTAAAATTTTGGTAAAGCTGTTAAAAATGAATGGCTTCGGACTTCAAATGTATCTCCAATTAAAGAATCACCCATATGCGACACACCGAAGCAGTTTGTTTATCTATGGATCCAACATGACAGACGTAAAAATATATGCATATTTTTAGGAACACATCTACAAAAATATGCCTGTATTTCAAGTTGATAAAATAATTTAAAATCCACATCAGTTTATTTGTGCCGACGCGCCACGCCCTCCCAGGATCTATAACGTTACCAAGGCTACTTCCACTTTTAAAAATGCATCACAACCGCGCGCGCGCGTTCTGCTTGCAGTCGTCAAGATGGATGCTGAGGAGTTGTAGAAAAGAATAGCTAGTGGAGATTGTAAAGTTGTCGACAATACGTCATCAAAAATCAAGTCTAGTGTGTGGGAGAAATTTGGAGTTATCTGAAGAAAATATTGTCAAAGGCTTTGCTGCAAACATTTTCGTGTTGGATAGCCGCAAATGTGGAACTTCATCCCTGAGGAAGCACGCAGATAACTGGTAACAAAGCAGCTCTATCGAACGGTATTTTTCATATTTAACACTGTTAAGTATGTGTGGTGTGCAGGGTGTGTTTGAACCCAAAATTGTCAGATGTAGGCTAGACGAAATTGTGTGGCATATAACGTTAGTGTTGTAGCCGCGTCTGTTCGATTTGTGTGGTAACGTTAGCCATGTTCTTCATGTAACGTTATCGGCCTTTTGACAGCTTCGGCTGAAGTTGTCCTTAATGGTCGTGTAATAACTTCTGTATGACCTGGCAATAAAAATGTTTGTAAGTGTGTCTATAATGTGATAGTCTAAACTGATTTTATTTCGGGTGCGAGTCGGGTGTCGGTTCTATTTTAAGCGGGTCGGTGCAGATTTTTATTAGTGCTGCTGTTGGAAAACGGGTCGGGTGCGGATTTACAAAATCGGACCCGTGCAGGACTCTCTGGTGTACACATAAATCTGACCCATCGTCGACTCGTCTTCTTCGTTGAATATCTGTCGCTCTACATACGTCATCTGGTATAATTTGAAATGATTGGCTATGAGCTGCGTACAGGCGCATTTGATAGACATTCGTAGCGCCCAATAAACGGCTCTGGGCATTCGTAAACCACGCCTCAAATACGAGAAAATGTACATGTGGTTTCCAGACCACGTCTCATCAAAGAGAAGTGGTCTGACGTTAGCCAGGCTAAAGTAAAACACTCAACTAGTTACATTTTACAGTGTAAATATATTGTAAATAAATGTTTCAATATATGAAGAGTGATAGTTCCTTATGTATTATTCAATATATTGTAATATACATTATATTACTGCAATATATTATTTCATATATTTTTCAGTATATTTACACCATTTGCAACAGCCCTGAACAAACCTAAATCTTTTCATGTACCCCATAGAACCCGCACAAGTACCCCCTGTTGGGAATCACTGATCTTTTGTAACATTTGTAAAATACATCACACAACCACTGGTTTATGACATTTTCCTTTATTTTTGATACAGTTCTTAGTTTTTCTGAATTGCTCAAACACATTTCTTGAAACCATCACTCACTTTCTCAAAACCTTAAACACAAAATCAAAATTTCAAACCACATTCAGAGAACCTCTGACTCTTCCGGCAAAATCAAACAATTGCCTCAAAAACATTTTATCTGTGCTCAAAATCAAACTGCTTTCAGATCACACACACAGCGAGTCAATATTACACTACATAAACACTACAGATCATTCGTTTAACACTACACCAAGAAATGGAGAACACAGAAGCATGCAGTTACAGAAAAAAATATATTGTAACAAAGTAAACAAATTTTGCAATTACGTAAAAAAGTATAGTATGCTTAAATACACTTAATTTTGCTTCAGGATCATGTCTTCATGTTGGGTCCGGCCGGCGGACTTTGTCCAACATCACAGATAATGTCGTCTCTGCAGGCAAAGGGAAAAACCGTAAAGCCAGATCCAACCTTGACAACATTCTCCACACCTTGCTCTTTCTCGTCCTCCTCCTCTTCCTCCTTGTTCACCTCCTCTTCCTCATACTCTTCCTCCTCTCCCTCTTACAGTATATTGTTGCCATCCATTGTTGGTCTCAACATTCATTGCAACATTTTGAGTCAGTGCTGAACTCTGAACTGACTTGTGTACAGTTGGTTTGGTCACATCATTAGAAATAAGTGTGAACAATTTTGAGTTGTTGTGTGTAAACGATGACAACTGGGTTGTAGCTGGTTAACTTTTTTCTGCCTGTGTTTAGTGTTTTGAAACATAAGTGCATCACAGTGTGAAATGTGTTTAGAATTTTGCAAAAAGAGTGCAAGAGATTTACAAACAGTGTTTTAACTACCTGAACTTGTTTAATGTTTTACAGAAAGAGTGATTTATTCAACAAATTGCTTTATGCTGTTGTGAATTTGGTTCAGAGAATGGGGTTTTGTGTTTTAGCAATTCAGAAAAACTGTAATACAGCTTATTTTATACTGTTTTTACCATTTCTTAAATACCATTTCTTTTATCATTTTGCATACTCTTTCATATACTATTTTATACATATATAGATATAGTATGCAGTGACGAGTGATCCATGCAAGTATTCCATCCATGTGCATGTGTGAGTGTTTAAGACTCAGTTTCTCTAATTTGAGTGTGTAATCATATTTTAATACTGTGTGTGCCTACAGAGATTTGCATTGTTTTTTTTTTTTTTTGTTTTTTTGATGGATCAGTAAAGTCTACACACTGTATCTCCAGTCTACTGTACATAGTTCCAGCTTAACACTTCAGTGGTCTAAACACCACTGAAATTTCTGCTGAAGTTACCTGTCTCTCTGTGTGGGTTTAGCTCCAGCAGTGGCGAATTCATCAGGAGGAGGCTGCGGAGTTGGAGGCTGCTCTTGCTGCTTATTGGCACAAAGAGGAAGAGGAGACATTGAGGAAAGAGCAACAGAGAGAAAAAAATAGAAGAGCTCAACTGACACAGCAGGTACATTTTAATGAAAACTTAAATGACAGTACATGTGATGTCATCATTATTTAAAGTCAGCATGAAAACCAAACTATTTCCACAATGTGATGTAATTTGAATAAAAACAGAATTATTGAATACAATTTGTATGAGGCATTTTCATTAATTTTCATTTTTATTAACACTTGTAAGTCATTATTACATTATCATTTATCAGAGCACTCTGAAAAACTCAGTGTAGTCCAGTGTGAGCATTAGTAAAATACTTAGGGGAACCCCAAGGCTCTGTCCTCAGCTCATTAGCTTGATAAATGTAATGTGAATGTAAATTTGTGTGTGTGTTCCTGCTTCCCTTCACTTCGTGCAGAGCTGTGTTTTGTCCCTGATTAATGACGTTTATGATAAAGAAATAGATTATACCGATCTTCGTACTTTCTCCATTCACACAACACATAAATCCATCTCTAAATGTCTACGTAATTTTTAATCTAAAACTACACAAATGTCTGAAGTCTGTAAATTTTTGTTTTTAGCTTATGGTTCAGCCAAAAAAAATTCTAGTTTAATACAAATCACATGGCTTTTCTTTCTTTCTCTCTCAGATAAATAGGTTCCATGAAGAGAAGCAGAGGAGAAGAGATGAGCAGAGAAAGAGGGATATGAAGAGGCTTGCAGAACTGAGAAGAGAGATTGAAGAACAGATGCAGAGAGATAAAGAAAGGTAAAGTACTTTGGTTGGAGAAACAATTTGACAAAAAAGGTAGCCTGGTTAAAACCAGACCATTCTCAGTAGTAACTGAGTTATGGTCTGGCAAAGCTTCATTAATAACTCATTTCCAAAGGGGCGTCACCAACGGACGTCGCTCAAATGCCTCTGGGCGCAATTGGATAGACCTAAAACCAATCAGAGCGATCGTCATTGTGTAAAGCCATATGCTGCGTCCCAATTCGCCTAAGTTACACTACGCCATAAAAGTATGTACTCTTTTTGTGAAGAAAAGGTATTTACTTTTGAATGTGTAGCAAAAAAGTAGGCAAGCTTTGGGACATACTACTTCGTCATCTTTATCGGACGGATCTGTCGCGTGCATCCTGTCATGTAAACTGCCCTGTCAATCATCTTGTCACAGTTAAAATCCTCTATTAAATCGAATTTAATTTCATACCGTTTCGGAGAGAAATGTAGTAGCACGTTCATCTGCCAGTGGGTGTTTGAATATAATAATGCATTTAAAAGTTGGTGCGCTTCACCAACGGACGTCGCTCAAATGCCTCTGGGCGCAATTGGATGGACCTAAAACCAATCAGAGCGATCGTCATCGTGTAAAGCCCGCCTCAGCATTTCTGATTGGTGCCGCGATTTGGACGGATTAGAAATCGGCTTGAATGGGCTCTTTGCCAGACTACTTGCAGAGCAAATCTAAATTTGCCGGAAGTTTGTCTGGGTTTTCCCAGGCTACAAAATAGGCCAAATAACCAGCAAACCTTTAGTACCAGCCTTGCAGCTACAGATACTGTGGATCAGAGAAATTTTTATCATGAATCATATTATAAGAACAAAGATTTCATACATTTCCACCAAATATACGATCAAGTCAAGTCAAGTCATCTTCATTTATATAGCGCTTTTAAAGGAGAACTCCGGTCAATTTTAACATTGAGCTCATTTTTTTGTACATTTGGAGTGCTGTCAATATGCCCCATTGAAGTCAACAGGGTGCAAATTTTAAAAAGAGGATAACACGGTGTAGGCAACACCGATTTTTGTCGTTGTTCTCTGTATTGACAGCACTCCAAATGTACAAAAAAATGAGCTCAATGTTAAAATTGACCGGAGTTCTCCTTTAAAAATGTAGATTGTTTCAAAGCAGCTTTACAGAGATAAACGTATAATTTAAGGTAATATATATTGTTTTGGCTTTATACCGGTTCTTTAATAAAGTTATTTTCCAGCTAAAGTTAGTTTTGATTGATTCGCTTCCATCATTTGTAATTAAATTAGGGGCCGCTTCGTCAAATCTGGATATGGCCTGGATCTGGCACAATTATGTTCAAACACCATGTAAAAGTGAATTTTGCATAATAGGTGCCCTTTAAAACATTAATTGTACTGTTTAATGGCAAGATTTTGAAAGACTTCTTAACATTATCCGGGAAGCAGACACACTCTGTCAGTTCAAAGCCAGATTAAAGACCATCTCTTTGACCTAGCATTCACATAATGCATTATAGACTTCTATAATTCAATGTTAGGCTGGATAGATTAGGTCAGCCGGAACCGGGAACACTTCCCATAAATCCTGATGTACTCGTTACATCATAAGAAGAATGGCATCTACGCTAATTTTAGTGTCTTTGTTTATCCCGAGGTTTTCCCGCAGCCTGCTCACATCTTATACTGTGTTTATTTAGCTGCTCTTGCAGTGATTTTCTGGAGTAAAACTAACGCTTCATCTTTTGTGTGATGTACAATAAACTTAATTGAACTCCTCAGTATATTTTGGTCATCATTCGGACAAGGTCTGCTACAGCAGGCTTGTATTAATAGTGGATAAAAGCAGATGACAAATAAGTTATAAGTACCATAATTAAGCTAAACTATACCTGTTCAATCTCCATACAGTATATATTCTCTGGCTCTGTGGGCATTATTGTTCGACTCCGAGTCGAAATGAACATCGCAACTGAGAGTTTCAGTTCTGATATCATCAGATGAGATTGTCCTTGTTCTGAGCTCGAGCTCGTGAGGCTCCGCCTTTTGGGCCGGCAGCAGCAGTTCATTTTAAAAGGATACAAATTTAAAGGGATACACACTAAAACGGCGCGTTTTTCTGAGCCCCAAAAAATGACAATTTAAACATGCTGTAAAAAAATATCTGTTGGGTATTTTGAGCTAAAACTTCACATACATACTCTGGGGACATCAGAGACTTATTTTACATCTTGTGAAAAGGGTCATAATAGGTGCCCTTTAACACATTTGTTTTAACAAGTTATTATGTAATAATACTGTTTATAGTCAGGGGTGCACATAACTGGTGCTCACGTGTGGTAAAAATAAACGACGCGCAGCAGAAAACATGGAAGGAAGCGCTTTTGAGTACCAACATTTTGGGCCAAAATGTTGGTACTCAAAAGCGCTTCCTTCCATGTTTTCTGCTGCGCGTCGTTTATTTTTACCACACGTGAGCACCAGTTATGTGCACCCCTGTTTATAGTATTATGTCAAATAAAAAAATTAAAATAAAATTGTATTCTTCATTATGTTTTTTCAGGGAAAGAGTGGAAAAATGTTTAATTATCTTAAATATACATATAGTCTATTTAAAAATGTATTTTACTTTTTGCTTTCAATATTTTGAATCTACTAGGAAACTTTTTTGCTTATATAATGATTATGATTCCTCTAATTGAAAAACAACAACAACTTTTAAGCCTTTTCAGAGCAAATACAATATTGAGAAATACTGTACGCAGGATATTGTCAAAATGCTGACAAATGTAATCAGAATGTTACCATATAATTGTTTCATTGGTTGGATATGTTGTGCAGGGTGAAGTTCAGGAAAGAACTGTTACAGCAGAAGCTGCAGATGCATGAAACGAAAGAAAAACAAAAACAGAAGGATGATAAGGAGAGAGAGGAGAGACTACAAGCTTTATGCAACCAGGTACACGCACATGCAGTTTGGACATGCATTTTACACTTGCAAATGCCCAGACACTCTTAAAACTCTAATCTAATCTAATCTAATCTAATCTAATCTAATCTAATCTAATCTAATCTAATCTAATAATTTGTATCAGGGCCTAAGCCTAGGTTAGAGCATCATTTTTGTTAAGCAGTGACAGCTCGTTGTGCGTATTTGTTTGGTTTACAGGTCTCTAAAGTAGCTGAGGCCAATCCAGAGAGGATGATGGGAAACACAGAGGCATGGAGAGTACGTCAACTTCCAGAAGAAGTCTTTGCTTTGCAAAAACCACTGTACCCGCTAAATACATACACAGATAAACAGGTAGCGCATGCACACAACACACACAGCACATACTGTAGATACCTATCGTACACACACATTCACCTCCCTCACACAAACACACATGAAGCCTTTTATTACACTGAGACCAATAATCCAACCAACCTTTGTGTTGAACCAGAAGAAGAATCATGCACATGAAATATAGGCTATTTTCAGAAACATTAGATGTTAACCTATAATTTATATTTCATATGTTAAAGCTGGGGTAGGTAAGAATGGTCTAAAAAACCTATTTTTCAAATTTGTTTAAACTTTATGTATATATCAATACATAATTAAAATGTAAGTATTCTGAAAAAGAAAGTATAAAAATCGAGTGTATGTAGACCTCTAACGACTGTTTTAAAGACAGCTCATTATTTCCATTCAGTCCACCCTCTCCCTTCTGGGGTCCTTTCAAAGCCACGCCCCCAAAACACATGAACGCGCGACTCCGACCGAAGACGCATTATTTACCTGAGACAAGCGGAGAGGAAGGAGCGCAGTGCATGTAGCATCATGTCAGAATCACATGTAATGTAACTTTATAACGTTGCACTCTTTCTATGAGTTATAAATAGCCAGTAAGATAATATAAAGGTAACTAACGTTGCAGTAGGCTATGTAAATAATTATTCTAGCGATATGTAATGCTAAATAAGGTTTGCTAGTACATTATTTTAGCAACATGACAAGCCAGTGAATTAGCAGGTTTCAATTGTTGCTTTGCACAGTGCGTGACATTTTATCTGTATGTTATGCGGCTAGAGTTTTAACACTGAGTCAATGGGCTCCGACGGGCTTGTTTATCGTCATCGGTCTTTTCCCGTTTACCTGTCTTTGTTGTATGAGCAGGTTCCACTCGAGAAATTGGTAGTTTTGGTTGTTTGTCCGCCATTAGCACAGCTGCTCGGCACACCGGGAATCTTGATTTTGAATGACGGTACGCGCTGTGCAAGAGAGGGGCGATCAGCGCGTACGCGAACTTGATTGACACTGCTAAGACACTCCTCCTGGCTCTGAAGGCATCTGATTGGTTGTTTACACTCGGACCGAGTGGCAGTGATTGGTCAGAGTTTTTACTGTCCTGCAGCTGCTACAGAGGTCTGATTGTTTTCATTCCTTTTTCTGAACACATAATGTATAGACTACTCTCAGGATGGAAGGACCATTTCACCCAGTATAAAAAAAAGTGTTTCTGAACAGGATTACCTACCCTAGCTTTAAATAAATTAAATCATAAATAAATAATACATTAAATACATTATTTTTATTCACCTTTTTCCTAACAAGGCTACCGTGTTTTAGATTATAGGTGGCACTTCCGGTTTGGGGAAGTTCCACTCAAAAAGACTGAAACAAATCATTTCAAATCATACGTCACTTCAAAATACAGTAAATTCCTTATTATGAATTTTTTTTTTTTTTTTAGAATGTATTAGTAAGTATATCCGTCAGACTTTTGGTGGTGTGTGATACAGAATGGTAGCATAAGACACAGCTCTGATATCGGCCAAATATAATCTCCGAAATCCAAGTACATTAGAAATTGAAAAGGGGCAGAGAGACCACGCTAGCGAAGTCGGCTCAAGGGAAGTTGGTGACGGTAAGGAAGGTGGGGGCTCGATGGCTGCGCTCAGCTCTATTCGCAAAGAGGTCGCATGGGCTTTATTTGAACAATCTAAACGAATGGTCTAAAGCGCACGGTGCAAGTGCACTTAGGGCCCTATCATAAACCCGGCGCAATTCAGCGCCAGGCGCGACGCAAATGTTTTATGTTAGTTTCAGCCCGACGCAGTTATCATTTTCATGTCCAGCGCCACGTTGTTTAAATAGCAAATGCATTTGCGCCAATTTGTGCGCCCATGAGCGTGCTGGTCTGAAAACGAGGTGTGTTCAGGCGCATTGTTTTCACCAGGGGTGCCCAATCCTGCTCCTGCCGATCGACTGTCCTGCACAGTTCATCTCCAACCCTAATCAAACACACCTGAAGCAACCAATTAAGGTCTTCAGGATCACTTGAAAATTAAATGCAGGTGTGTTTGATTAGGGTTGGAGATGAACTGTGCAGGACAGTCGATCGGCAGGAGCAGGATTGGGCACCCCTGGTTTTCGCGTTGCTATTTTGAGGCAACTGAAATAGACTGCGCCATTGACCAACAAAAACCTGGTCTAAAGTCAATGGCGCAGTATTTTATTTTTATTTAAAGGGCACCTAGTAAAGTATATAGTAAAATAGTAAGTGCACCTATAGGCGGGTCCACAAAGCACGTACAATCTGCTTATTAAACAAACAGTTACACAGTTACAATATGGTGTCCCGTAGATGGTCTGCTTGCACCCTTTAACTTCGCGCACAAGCAGATCCGTTTGCGCTCTGGAGACACGTTCAGTTTTTCCTCTTGCAAATTCCGTCATGTAAATAGCGAATCCTCCATGGCGCGAGCGTAGAACGGGACAAGTCGGATTCCACCAGATCTTTATGTACACAATATTAATCTTTTACATTGTAATCATTTTATTTTTAATATTTGTCCAGTTTGTGTGATGCTTAGAGCGTAGATAGGGCCCAAAGAATCAAGCCCGACCCTACCCGAGCCCGTGCACGTTGTGTCCGAGCCCGTGGCCCGACACATTAACTGTAATTATGAGCCCGAGCCTGATTTTAAACCCGACAATTATTTTGCACGGCTAGCACAGTGAACGCAAGCGCGGTCATTGGCTGTGCTGTGGCAACTGCATGAACCTATGGCGTTGCGGCGCAGGTGCACCAGCCAATCAGGGCGCTTCACGCCCTGGCGCGTCATAACCCGCCAAGATGGGCGTGGCTTATGGCTATATTAGCCCATGACTCACCATAGGAAATATGTGCTATAAATATCCTTTCTAAACGCACAACTAGCATGTTCGCCGTCGCGTTCACGCTTGTTTTTCTCTAAAAGAACAAATTGAGGCGTTGTAATGCCTCGCTCCACCTGCGCCTCGTGTAGAGGCCCGCTCGTCGCCAAGGATCGTCACATCCACGCGGAGGCCGCGCTGACCAAGGGCGGCTGCCCTGAATGTGATTTCCTGGACCTAACCTCGCTACGTCAGAGGTTAGCGGCTTTCGACGACGAGCCTGCTCTTCCGCCTCTCTTGCTCGAGCCGCGTAAGAATAAACGCAGCTCGCAGAGAGAGCCTGAGCCTGCGGTTGACAGAGAACCCACGCCGGTCAAGTCCCCGTGTGCTTCTCCGTCACCTGAGTCCTCGCCCGTCCTGTTTACACAGGCCGACCAACGCCCCTCCTCGTGCGCGGCGGGTCTTCTCTCGTTTGGAGCTTCGGACGAGGAAGAGGAGGACGACAAAGACAGCCTGTCTATTGCTGCTTCGGACTGAAAAAGCACCTCATTCTGCTCGTATCTGCACTTCTTTTTCTTCGGCGCTCTGCAGTGTTGACGGCGTAAAGGAAAAAGGTTTCGAAGCCCCCATCACTTCATCCGGCCTCTTTGGTCCTGCGGTGAAGAACTTCGCGGAGCACTACTCCGAAGCTCAGCAGGCGTCCCAGGCCCCAGCCAGCGCCATCGGCGACTAAGCCCCGTCCCGCGACTAAGATCCGCCGCCGCTCACGTTCCTCGAGGCGGCAGCCATTTGCTGAGAAGAGGGGTCCTCGACCTAAGACCACGCCGAACCCCGAGCCTCGCAAGCCGTCCTAGCTGGGACGAAAAGGGTGAGTCCAAACCCCGCTGCGGCCGGGTAATCTCCCCAAAAAGGGCGAAGCTCTCTCCAGTCCCCCTCGCTCTGGTGGCTGGAAGAGTGAATTTTGTGGAAAATGTGCCTGTTACAATACACGCTCACCTGCACCCAAACGCCGTTTTCACGGCGACCCAAATAAACCCAGAAAAGAGCTATTTTCTGCCTGTAGTCATGTCTAGGTCACGTGCCCATCATAAAGGGCATGTCCTCACTCACAAACACGGTTTCCACTGTAAGCAGCCTGCCATCCCACGCTGCAAGCATGAAAAATGTAGATATAGTGCCCACCGTAGAGTCTGCACCTCTACACACAAGCACTCCCTCCACTCTCATAAACTCGCCAGCTCTCGCTGCGAGTGTTGTAAATGTAGTTCCAGTGCCCACTACAAAGTCTGCACAGCTACACATGAGTACTTGTCCCAAATCACTAGCCCACGCTGTACATACAGCAGAGGTTCATGTGCCAGTTACAAACCCCCACACATACCTACATAAGCGCTGCCAACGGGGTAAGCTATCAGCCCTTACAGCGCCTGGCTCTGAGCGTTGCACGAGTGAGGCACGCGCCTACGGCAGCGCGCGCGCTCTCACTAATAAGTGCTGCCAATACGCTATCACAGCATTGCCCGTCAGGTTTGATAGAGAACATGAATGTAGATTCGGTGCCAGCGTTGCCGCACGCACCCCTACATATGATATCAGCCCCGGGTCAGATTTCTCACATACATGCCGCAAAGGGAGCGCTGCGCGCTGGGAGTCCTGTGCAGCGCACCGCCCGCAGCAGACAGGGTTCGCGAAACAGTGGGCAGAGCGAGCTTCCGCATCAGGCGGGCTTCCGCCCAACGCTCATTCGACCCCTGATTCTGTATGCCAGCGCATGGCGGGCCATCCCAGGCATTTCACAGTGGGTACTGAGAACAGTAGAACAAGGCTTTTCGCTTCAGTTTGCTCGCAGACCGCCACGCTTTCGAGCCAAGGTCGAGACAACAGTGAGAGAGGGCGTGGCACACATTCTCCGCACAGAAGTGTTGAAACTGTTAGAAAAGGGAGCGATCCAGCCGGTTCACATCTCGCAGAGCGAGTCAGGCTTTTATAGCCGTTATTTCCTCGTCCCCAAAAAGGACGGCGATCTCAGACCCATTCTGGATCTCAGAAAACTGAACGAGTCGCTCATGAGATGGCCATTCAGAATGTTGACGACCAAGCAGATTTTTGCGCAAATTCGCCCGGGAGATTGGATTTTCTCAGTGGATCTGAAAGATGCTTATTTTCACATCCAGATATCGCCCGTCACAGGCCATTCCTGAGATTTGCCTTCGAGGGGCAGGCTTACCAGTACACAGTACTTCCGTTCGGCCTGTCTCTGGCTCCCTGTACATTTACGAAGTGTATGGATGCGGCACTTACCCCTTTGAGACAACGGGGCATGCGCGTGTTGAATTACCTAGATGATTGGCTAGTCATAGCGCAATCGGAGGAGTTATTATTAACTCACAGATCCTGGCTTCTCAGTCACCTAGACTCTTGGCCTCAGGATCAACGCTGCCAAGAGCGAACTATCGCCTAGACAGAGAATTTCCTTCCTGGGCATAACGTTGGACTCTTTGGACATGAAAGCGTACTTGACGTCAGCGCGAGCTCTCTCTATACAACGCCTGGCCACCTCTTTCAGCGTGGACGCGTTGACACCTCTCAAGAGGTTCCAGAAGAGGTTCCATGATGGCCTCTGCATCCCCGGTCCTGCAGCTGGGTTTGCTACGCATGCGCCCACTGCAACACTGGCTAAAAAAAAAACTACAAAAAAGTCTTAGCTGTGTCAGAGCTCTGGCTCCCTGGAAAAGGGCCGAATGGTTTCGGTCCGGCGTGAGTCTGGGTATCGTGTCAGTCAGACAGACCATCTCGACAGATGCCTCCAACCTAGGTTGGGGGGCTCTCTTCGAGGGCAGGCCAACATCCGGTCTTTGGTCAGACTCGGAAAGGAGCCTTCACATAAATTGTTTGAAGATGAAGACATTCGCTCTAGCGCTGGAAGCCTTTCTCCCATACCTACGGAACCATCATGTGCTGGTCCGTACGGAAAACAGAGTTGTGGTGTCGTACTTGAATCGCCAGGGCGGGGTCAGGTCCAGAAACCTACACGCGCTGGCGAAGAGCATCATCCTTTGGGCTCAGCGCAACCTGCGCTTGCTCAGGGCAGCTCACGTACCAGGCATCCTGAACCAGGGCGCGGACATGCTGTCCAGAGACAAAGTACTAGCAGGGGAGTGGTCTCTCCACCCGCAGATGGTGCAGCAGCTGTGGAGCGTCTTCGGCAGGGCAGAAGTCGACCTCTTCGCCTCAGAAGACAACGCTCAGTGCCCAGTGTACTTCACGAAGAGCAGGGATGCGTTCGTCCACGTATGGCCGGAACGCCTGCTCTATGCTTTTCTGCCGGTGTCTATGATACCGCAGGCCATCGAGCGAATCAGGGAACACCAGAGTATGGTGCTGTTCATAGCTCCGCTCTGGAAAAATCAGTCATGGTTTCCCGAGCTGATTCAGATGGCGGCCTCTGCCCCCCGGCCGATTCCGCTGAGGAGGGATCTCCTCTCTCAGGCAAACGGCACGACTTGGCACCCTCGTCCCGATTTGTGGGCCCTGCATGCATGGCCACTGAACAGATATCAGGGGATCTTTCCAACAGGGTGTTGAGGACCTTAACCGAGGCCAGAGCGCCGTCGACCAGGCGCCTATATATGCCCAGAAATGGGCTACGTTTTCTAGCTGGTGCACAGCACGGGAGCTAGACCCACAGTCATTCGAGGTACCATCGGTGCTCGCCTTCCTACAAGAGCTGCTGGAAGCGGGACACACCCCGTCCACGCTCAAAGTGTATACGGCAGCCATAGCGGCCTTTCATGCTGCGGTAGCTGGTAAATCACTGGGAAGGAATGACCTGGTAGTTCGATTTCTAAAGGGCGCTAGGAGGTTGAACCCTCCACAGCCCCCCTCTGTCCCTAGTTGGGACCTGTCACTGGTACTAGAGGCCCTGAAAGGCCCCCCATTTGAGCCACTTCAGTCTGCTGACTTAAAGTCGCTTTCGCTCAAGACCACTTTGCTTACGGCAATCGCGTCAGTCAAGCGTGTGGGTGACCTACAAGCATTATCTACCAATGCTTCTTGCCTTGAGTTCGGACCTAATGACTCCAGGGTCGTCCTTAGACCGAGGCATGGCTATTTTCCCAAAGTGCTCTCCACTCCGTTCAGAGCGCAGATTATCTCCTTAACGGCCCTTCCTTCGCCAGATGGAGAAAGTGATGTGAGTCTGCTCTGTCCTGTCATGGCACTCAGAACTTATCTGGAACATTCCTCTTCATTCAGACGATCGGAACAGCTAATTGAATGCTTTGGCGGCCGCTCAAAAGGGCTAGCCGTCTCTAAGCATAGTCTGTCGCATTGGATAGTGGACGTTATCACGCTGGCTTACGAATTAAGGGGCATGCAGTGCCCATTGGGGGTTAGAGCGCACTCCACGAGAGGCATGGCCTCTTCCTGGGCATGGTCTAGTAGAGTCCCCCTTGAAGATATTTGTGCAGCGGCAGGCTGGGCCTCACCGTCCACATTTATGAAATTTTACAAGTTGGAAGTTCCCGCTTTGCAAGCTAAGGTTCTGTCTGTCTAAGTGCAAGCACTACCCTATTCTTAGATCCAACCTAGTTTGATCTGCCATACTTGGCTTATTCTGTCCCACATAAAGCCTGTCAGTGACTGGCTGTGAATATATACACATATATACCATATATATATATATATATATATATATATATATATATATATATATATATATATATATATATATATATATATATATATACGTGTGTGTACACATATGGGCTGTACAGGAGCGTAGAGAGCACGCACGGCGTTTTGCAGGGGTTATCCCATAGTGTATAGCTACGCAATAGGAGAGATCTCATTGAAAGGGAACTACTCGGTTACTCACGTAACCTCAGTTCCCTGAAATGAGGGAACAAGTATTGCGTACGATGCCGTGCTTGTGCTGCGATCAGTGGTCGCTTCAGGAATTTTTAATCTGATTTCCTATGGCGAGTCATGGGCTAATATAGCTGTAAGCCAGGCCCATCTTGGCGGGTTATGACGCTCCAGGGCACGAAGCGCCCTGATTGGCTGGTGCGCCCGCGCCGTCACGCCATAGGTTCATGCAGTTGCCGCAGCACAGCCAATGACCGCGCTCACGTTCACTGTGCTAGCCGTGCAGCTGCACTGCGTTTTAAAAGTTAGCTTTCAATATTCTCGAGAAAAGGATTTTTCCCATAGTGTATAGCTACGCAATACTCGTTCCCTCATTTCAGGGAACTGAGGTTATGTGAGTAACCGAGTAGTTATTTCGACATAATATGTGTGCGTGCAACAAGCAAGATGTGCATTTGTATATTCGGTGATGCGTGCATTGATTTTTATTAATAAACTAGTGTTTTCTGTCAGTGTCGGCTGCAAAGATGAAGTTGACGATCGTCATCTCCGTAGTGAACATGCCTATAGAGAGAAATGCACATCATGGATTACATAATCAGAGTAGACTATTTCTTTTTGTTTTGAATTGTTTCGTTTAAATACATTTCAAGCTTTCTTTAGATATATTTCTCATGTCTGTGAGGGACATAAACTGAGTTTCAGTTAATTTATGAGATGCGCTCCAGTTCACGTGCAATGCAAGTGACCGCGGCGTGCCGGCGCCTCCATGTCATGATTATATTGTCTGCTATATTTGCTTCTGGTGGTCAAAATCATGTCTGACCCACTCCATGTCTCTCGATATATTGCGCATCTTATCTTACTCGTGCTGTTCACTTTTCATAATCAACATAGATGGAAAAAAATAACATAATATTTTAACAAATATGAAGCTAAATGCGCTTATTTAATGGCTACAACACGTATAGTAGGCCTACAGACTCTCTATTTGTACAAATTGCTGCACATTCATTTAATTCTGAATTTTGCACAGAAGTTGAAAGGCATTTGTTTTTGCATAGTAAAACATCTGCAACATTTATCAAGTTCACAGATAATTGTGCATGCATTTATTAATTATTATCTTAATGAATAATGCAACAAGGATGAAGCATGTAAACTCCGTTGTTTGTTTATTCAGAATGGAATGGATCGCAAATGGATCTGAATGAAGAAACGTAAAAAAAAAAAAAAAAAACGTGAACAATGATGAACACAGAAAATGAACAAGAATGAACTTTGGATGGCCTAGGAGGAGTAGGCCTACTACTCTAATATAATTCAACAAGGTTTTAGAATCTAGAATATTTTTTAAACAAAATAAATATTTTTAAAGCCTATTATCCCGGGCCCCGGTGTGATGCGTGCGAGTGTAGGAGACGCTGCGCATGACACGTGACGTTGCATTTTGTAACACAAATGCTTGATCAAGGGCCCGGCCCGACCTGGCCCAAGGATAGTGATGGGAAATATCGGGCAGAGAATCTAAGCTCTAGTGCTGCTGTGCATCCCTGTGTGTGTAACAAGCGTGTTGTGGACCCGCCTATAGGCTCATATTACTTACATATTACATATTACACACAGATGGCGATGATGAAACAGGAATGCAGCCATTTCCGGTAATCCTGTAAACAAAGCAGCTGCACTACTTTATGTTTCTGAACAGTATTTAAATGTTTCTAACAAGTCAAGTCACCTTTATTTTTATAGCGCTTTTTACAATATAGATTGTTTCAAATCATCTTTACAGTGATAACAGGAAAATAATGCAACAAAGTTTGTTTCTGCTGTACAGCAGATCTAGAAGAAAATAAAATTAACCATCATCATAGTCCAGCTTAAGTAAGTTCAGTGATGGTTCATTTTTGTTGTAAAAAAGTTATTAATTTAGTTTTATATATATATATATATATATATATATATATATATATATATATATATATATATATATATATATAGCTCAGTTCGTCCAGCTCAGTTCAGTTCTCAAATAATGGTGTCAATGCAGGCAGATCAATAAAATTGTTGAATATTAAATGTCCCCAATATTGTAACAAAGTTTGGTTAAAAAAACCATCTTAAAACCTAAAAATTGATTGGTGAATGAAAAAGAAATCCCATTGTTTTTTCCCTCACATGTCGTGTCATTTCATGTAATTTTATTTTTTAAACAAATGGTGTCCTCTACAGTGGACATAGCATAACATGAATAAAACATCCTTTTTCAAAAATGTTTTTCTCCAGTTGTTTCTTTTGCTCTAAATAATGTAATGACATGAAAAAATACTAAATTCAAAAACCTTTATAATCTTTTAATTTGGCAGCAGGTATCTGCTGTCACTTTAAGACCTGACGCATGGATCCATTATACTGTCACACATGCGTGTTTACTCTCTTAAAACATATCTGACCATGTTTACCTGAATACTCGCCAAGACCAGCATTTTGTCATTATTTTGTGTGTATTTGACTGTTTAAGCATAATATATAAAGCAGCGAAAAATAACTAAATTTAGTACAAGCCCGTATATGCGTGCACACTTTTGGAGGAATGAGTAAAATGATGCAGACGGAGGTCCGCCTGGGTCCGCCGACCAAGTCGACATCCTGGCTCCTCCCTCCTTCGACTCATGGGACTTCGTCCTGGCTGTGGTTTGGGTCCTCCTGCTTGCCACTCCTCCCTCCATCTTCTCCGCCTTAGTTTCTCCTGCTGGCATTTCCTGTTCCCTGTCCTTCACCAGTCCCTCGCCCTCCTCCAGAGCCTTTCATCTGTTTGTTTATGGCACAAGGACATTGGGTTGGGGGTAATGATACAGTTATGTTTAGTTCTGTCAGTTCATTGTGTTTTAGTTTGGTTTTTCCTGTGCCCGTTTGCCTGAGTTCTAGTTCCTTGTTTGTTTTCAAGGTTGTTAATTAGTTCTACACCTGTAAATTTTTCGTTGATTGCTCCCTTGTGAAGATAAGCCTTTAGTTGAGTCTGTTCCATGTTCGGTATTGTTTATGTGAATGTCATATTGCTGTATCTATCTCCTAGTGTTTTCTCTTTGTTTAATAAATAAGTATTCTTTGTGTGTGTGTGTGTCTCATAGTTACTCCTATAATTTGTGCAAAGCGTCATGAGGTGTAGGAAAAATGTAGATAGTGGAATGGTGGACTATTTTACTTTTTTCACTTTAATTTCACAATTTAATTTTTCAATGTAATTTTTTATTATAGAATTAACAAATTCAAACTTTGATGTCTATGTCTAATCAGTTAGAACAAATGTGCTGAAATTTACATGCGTGTCTAGTTCAGTCATGAAACTCCAGAGGGCGCAGGCTGATAGGTCCTTTACATGCAATCTGCAAGCAGTCACATCATTACCGCATGGCACAAGATGATTGGCCTCTGCTGATCTCACAGCCAGTCCTTTATTTACTGCTCAACATTTAAATAGTCTGGTTCAGTGTTTGTTGCTCATGGTAGACCTGCAGGCGCAGTGCTTCTGACTGTCATGTACATGGGACATTATGTTTCTGCCAATAATAATGGTTAACCTGTGATGACATTTTGGGACTCTGGCCTTTACAAAGTGGCCAAGGCCAAACTGTGAAACAGCTTTTTTTCTTTTTTTTCTCCATGTTTCATAACATGGAGGTTTAATATCACATCCTGTAAACATAAAACTGAGATAAGTTACTGACTAACTTGGTCATGTCAAAGCAGATCAACCGGTCAACAGCAAATCCTGTTACAAAAAACATTTAACTATTAAAAGAATTCTATTTAATAGTTAAGTGTAGGTACTTCCCTGACTTTTGCTTGAGCATCTCACTTTGAAGGCTTGATCATGGTGACTTATATGGATTTGCAATGACTTAATAATTCTATGAATAATTGAAAGATGCTCTTATCTTTTTTCTTCTTATTTTGTCTGTCTTTCAGATTGTGTCTGATCCCAGAGTTCGTATTGAACAGGCGCTCAGAACTGCTGGTCTCCATAACACCCCTTATGCAAAACTGATTCTGTCTGAGATCCAACCTCCAAAACCACCCAGACGAGACATGGAATCCACTGCCTTCAGAACCTGAACATTAAATAAATACATATATTAATCTTTTCACATATAACACATATATGTCTACCTAAAACTGGGCGACTAATCATTTTAAAATACTATAAAAACTTATGTTCCACATGTTGGTGACTTTTTGAGCTATGTCATATTTAAATTTGTAATGATTTTCAACCCTCTCTGACCCGTAGAATTAAATCAAATTATTATCAAATTATATATATATACAGGTGCTGGTCATAAAATTAGAATATCATCAAAAAGTTGATTTATTTCAAGAATTCAACTTAACAGGTGAAACTAATATATTATATAGACTCATTACATGCAAAGTGAGATATTTCAAGCCTTTATTTGTTATAATTTTGATGATTATGGTTTACAGCTTATGAAACCCACAAAATCAAAATCCCAGAAAATTAGAATATTACATGAAATCACACAGTAATTACACAGTGATACCATGGTCATTGAACCAGGTTTTGGTTATTTTGGCAGTGTGGGCAAGTGTAAATCCTGCTGGAAAATGAAGTCAGCATCTCCATAAAGCTTGTCTGCTGAAGGAAGCATAAAGTGCTCTGGAAATGTCCTGGTAGACGGCTGCGTTGAGTGGACAGCACAGTGGACCAACACCAGCCAATGACATGGCTCCCCAAACCAACACAGACTGTGGAAACTTCACACTGGACTTCAAGCATCTTGGATTGTGTGCCTCTCCATTCTTCCTCCAGACTCTGGGACCTTGGTTTCCAAATGAGATGCAAAATTTGCTCTCATCAGAAAAGAGGACTTTGGTCCACTGTGCTTTATTAAATCCAGAGTCAACGCAGCCATCTACCAGGACATTTTCAGAGCACTTCATGCTTCCTTCATTTTCCAGCAGGATTTGCACCTGCCCACACTGCCAAAAGAACCAAAACCTGGTTCAATGACCATGGTATCACTATGTAATTACTGTGTGATTTCATGTAATATTCTAATTTTCTGGGATTTTGATTTTGTGGGTTTCATAAGCTGTAAGCCATAATCATCAAAATTATAACAAATAAAGGCTTGAAATATCTCACTTTGCATGTAATGAGTCTATATAATATATTAGTTTCACCTGTTAAGTTGAATTCTTGAAATAAATCAACTTTTTGATGATATTCTAATTTTATGACCAGCACCTGTATATATATACAGTGCAATGCATAAGTGAATACACCCATGCTAAAGTTGACTAAAAAGAGGAATAAAAAATCATATTTTGGAAATTGAACATAATGCCTTAATTTAAAAAATTAGGAAAAATCCAACCTTTAAGGACACCAATTTTCTTTGTGAATGAATAATGTATCGTAAATAAATAAATGTTCTTCCTTAAAATACATGGTGCATAAGTTAGTACACCCCTATGTTAAATTCCCATAGAGGCAGGCAGATTTTTATTTTTAAGTATTTAAAAAAAATAATAATTTAGGATACTATGCATCCTGATAAAGTTCCCTTGGCCTTTGGAATTAAAATAGCCCCACATCATCACATAGCCTTCACCATACCTAGGAAGAACATTTATTTATTTACGATACATTATTCATTCACAAAGAAAATTGGTGTCCTTAAAGGTTGGATTTTTCCTAATTTTTTAAATTAAGGCATTACGTTCAATTTCCAAAATATGATTTTTTATTCCTCTTTTTAGTCAACTTTAGCATGGGTGTATTCACTTATGCATAGCACTGTGTATATATATATATATATATATATATATATATATATATATATATATATATATAATATGCATGCCTGCAGTTGTCAGTCCACGTCGTAAAGTAAATATATAAGTAAATATATTGGAATTTTACAATGACAAAGACCTTTAAAAAAGGTATTGCCTGTATCACTGCAATTTAAATGCAATTTAAATTTAAATGTAGCTAGTCGATTTTGTCTTTCTTCGTCTCATCTTTGGTATCGCTATATGTATAAAGTATTTTTGAAATGTGATTTAAATAGATCCACTAATTAGTTTAATTGATTAGGGAAAACAATAGAATAGAAACTGAATAGAATTAGCTGTAGATGTAATACTTGAATTATTATACAATTTATATGTTGTATGTTATGTTTTGTGTTATATATTTAGAGGTCAAGCTGCTTTATAAGATTGCATTTAGGCTTTTATTCACATTTATGTGAATAAAACATAACACATTCATCAACTCACACATCAGTTGTGGCAAACTGAAGCTCAAGCATGTTCGCTTGACGTGTGAGAACCAATGACGTTCATTCTTGTGTTACGCAGCACATTTGAGCTTCAGCAAGAACTAATGAGGTTCATTCTCGAGCTTCTGCCAGAACCAATGAGGTTCGGTCTTGCACGTCAAGCAGGTTCGGTTGAGCTTCAGTTTATGTTCGCTGATCAATGTTTAAATGCGAATAAAAGTCTAAATTCAATTTGTTCATCGAACGAGTCTCTTCAGAAAATTTGGACTAAACCGCTCAATTCATATTAGCGGATATATAGTCCGCTTGGATTAGTTTTGCGATCTCTTTATGAACATTTTGAGCATCAAATGTAGTTGCAAAGTCTCCGTGGAGATGGCAGATATAATGGCAGATTAATATCGACAAACAGAAAAGACAGTATATACACATTATTAAGACAACGTATTTAGGTATTTACTACTTACCAACATCTGACACACGTGACGTAATGCCAAATATCGCGATGTATTCGGAACGAGACTTCTTCAGCGCGATTTCCTACTGATAAAATATAATTTTAAAAATATCAATAAACAGCAAAGCAATCCAGCTTCCCTGGCAAAAAGACCGAAATAATAACATTAAAAAATACATAAACCATGATAAGATAAGATCTCGTGAATGATTAAACAACTTCTCTGCTGCAGCCGACAGGCAGAAAGAATCGTGCTGTGATCACGAAAGACGCTTCCCATTGAAAATACATTAGTTTAAAAAACGTGCTGGTTTTGTACGAAAATAGCGAAATAAACGTGGCACGAATCAATAGATTAAATTACGTGACCATATCACGAACTGACGTGAGACTGGGTTGTGACTTGCGTTGGAGTTATCCGTGGTCTCACCACAGACTCAATCCGTGCTCCTATCACAGATTTTAGATCTGACTATAGCCAAGCAAGCAATAGGTGTAAAACGCCATCAGGACGCCAACTGGATTTTATGATGACAAGACAAGACAAAATGCCATTGCAACACAGTCGACATAAAGCTTTTAAGTGTTTAAACAAGTGAGCAACATTACAACATCCAGTGATCAGGTCAGGTTGTTGAGGTACGTGGTTCCATCACGAGACTTAAGTTAGGCTAACAGAAACAAACTGAATTTTTATGATGGTAGGACAATGCAATAGCTACAATAACAGAGAGGTTAACGTCTTTATGGTATTTGGTGTTGGAAAATAAATAAATACTTAAAATGTTGTGTTTCCAAATGAGAAAGCACGTCCATTGAGTGAGATCGGTTCTTTGTCATTGAAACGAATATCCGTGTGTGGACCACGGAAGATGAGTGTCATTGACTTGCGTTGGAGTTATCCGTGGTCTCACCACAGACTCACTCCGTGCTCCTATCACAGATTTTAGTTCTGACTATAGCCAAGCGAGCAATAGGTGTAAAACGCCATCAAGCTGGATTTTATGATGACAGGACGAGACAAAATGTCAAGTTAATTACATGCCATTGCAACACAGTTGACCTAAAGCTTATAAGTTCCTAAACAAGCCAGAAACATTACAACGTCCATGAGTGAGGTCCGGTTGTTGCGGTCCGTGGTGCCATCACGGGACTTTGGTTAGGCTAACTGAAATTTTATGATGACAGAACAATGCAATAGCTACAATAACAGACAGGTTAACGTCATTATGGCATTTGATGTTGGAAAAGAAACAAATACTTCAAATGTTGCGTTTCCAAATGAGAAAGCACGTCCGTTGAGTGAGTTCTGTATTCCGTCATTGAAACGAATATCCGTGTGTGGACCACGGAAGATCAGTGTCATTGACTTGCATTGGAGTTATATCCGTGGCCGCATCACGGAATTTGGGGCGATTCCGTGATGGCTCCACGGATTTTGAGTTAAGGGCCCGTGGACATTTCACGGAATCCTGTGAGACCAGGTTGTTCTGGCCAAAGAGTACTCGATCTTGGACTTTCTATACATACTCATAGACTTCTTCTGATACTTCACAAGCCATATAGATGTCCATATCTGACCTTTTGAACTTATTTCTAGTCAAAATGTCCTCAAAAGTTTTCAAACAATATAAAGTTATAGACTCCTTCTGATGTTAAATCACCCATACAGAAGTCCATATTTGACCTATTTTTGACTATAGAAAAAAAAAATAGAAGTCCATATTTGACTATAGAAAGTCCAAGACCTCAGCTATACAGAGGTCCCCTACTGAAAATATTTCTGATGTTAAATCAGTTATAAAGAAGTCCATATTTGACCTTCTGAACTTATTTCTGGTCAATGTGTCCTCAAAATTTTTCAAACTATATGAAGTTATAGACTACCTATAGTTATAGACCCTTTTGATCTACTGAATATATCTCTGGCCAAAGAGTCCTTAAAGATTAAGACTATACAGTCAGATTGAAATCTTCAGATGTTATATCATCCTGACAAAAGTCCATATTTGACATACTGAAAATTTTTCTGGCCAAGGACTACTCGAAACTTGACCATTCCATATATACTTGTTGACTCTATCTGATGTTACGTCAGCCATACAGAAGTCCATATTTGACCCAAGGAAAATATTTCTGGCCAGAGTCCTTGAACATTAACTCACTATACTGAGTATACTGACTTCACGTAATGTTATATCAGGCAGACAGTAGTCCATATTTGACCGACTGAAAAAGATTTGGACCAAAGAGTTAAGGATTTTGCCTATCATAAACGTTTAGACTCCTGATGTTAAATCAGCAATACAGAAGTCCATTTATGACCTTCTGAACATATTTCTGGCCAGAGACCTTGAACATTTACCTTACTATACATATTTCTCGTACTATACAGACTTCTCGTGATGTTATATCAGCCAGACTATAGTCCATATTTCACCAACTGAACATATTTTTGGCCAAAGAATCCTCAAAATGTTTTTTACTATTATAAACTTATTGACTCCTTCTGATGTCAAATCAGCCTTACAGAAGTCCATATTTGACCCAAGTTTCATATTTCTGGCCAAAGAGTCCTCGATCTTGGACTTTCTATACATACTCATAGACTTCTTCTGATACTTCATAAGCCATATAGATGTCCATATCTGAAATTTTGAACTTATTTCTGGTCAAAATGTCCTCAAAAGTTTTCAAACTATATAAAGTTATAGACTCCTTCTGATGTTAAATCACCCATACAGAAGTCCATATCTGACCTATTTTTGACTATAGAAAAAAAAAATAGAAGTCCATATTTGACTATAGAAAGTCCAAGACCTCAGCTATACAGAGGTCCCCTTCTGAACATATTTCTGATGTTAAATCAGTTATAGAGAAGTCCATATTTGACCTTTTGAACATATTTCTGGACTGAGACCTTGAACTTTAACCTTACTATACATATTTCTCGTACTATACAGATTTCGCTTGATATTATGTCAGCCAGACTGTAGTCAATATTTGACCGATTTAACATATTTTTGGCCAAAGAATCCTCAAAATGTTTTTTACGATTAAAAACGTATCGACTCCTGATGTTACATCAGCCATACAGAAGTCCATATTTGAACCCAGGAACATATTTCTGGCCAAAGAGTCCTCGATCTTGGACTTTCTATACATACTCATAGACTTCTTCTGATACTTCATAAGCCATATAGATGTCCATATCTGAAATTTTTTACTTATTTCTGGTCAAAATGTCCTCAAAAGTTTTAAACTATATAATGTTATAGACTCCTTCTGATGATATAGCAGCTATACAGAGGTCACCTTTTGATCTACTGAATATATTTCTGGCCAAATAGTCCCTAAAGATTAACACTATACAGTCAGATTGATATCTTCGGATGTTATATCATCCTGACAAAAGTCCATATTTGACATACTGAAATTTTTTCTGGCCAAGGAGTACTCGAAACTTGACCTTTCCATATATACTCGTTGACTCTTTCTGATGTTACGTCAGCCATACAGAATTCCATATTTGACCCAAGGAACATATTTCTGGCCAAAGAGGTCTCGATCTTAGACTTTCTATACATACTCTTAGACTTTTTCTTATGCTTCATAAGCCATATAGATGTCCATATCTGAAATTTTTAACATATTTCTGGTCAAAATGTCCTCAAAAGTTTTCAAACTATATAAAGTTATAGACTCCTTCTGATGTTAAATCACCCATACAGAAGTCCATATTTGACCTATTTTTGACTATAGATCAAAACATAGAAGTTCATATTTGACTATAGAAAGACCAAGACCTCAATTATACAGAGGTCCCCTTTTAACCTACTGAATATATTTCTGGCCAGAGTCCATGAACATTAACTCACTATACATACAGACTGACTTCTCGTAATGTTAAATCAGGTAGACAGTAGTCCATATTTGACCGATTGAAGAAAAAAAAAATTTGACCAAAGAGTTCTCAAAAGGATTTTGTCTATCATAAACTCATAGACTCCTTCTGATGTTAAATCAGCTATAGAGAAGTCCATATTTGACCTTCTGAACATATTTCTGGACAGAGACCTTGAACTTTAACCTTACTATACATATTTCTCGTACTATACAGATTTCTCTTGACATTATGTCAGCCAGGTCCATATTTGACCTACCGAAAATATTACTGGCCAAAGAGTCCTTTAAAGATTAACACTATACATTCAGATGTTATATCATCCTGACAAAAGTCCATATTTGACATACTGAATTTTTTTCTGGTCAAAGAGTCTAAACTTGACCTTTCTATTATACTCGTTGACTCTTTCTAATGTTACGTCAGCCATACAGAAGTCCATTATTGACCCAAGGAACATTTTTCTGCACTGTAAAAAATAAAATCTTTAAAAAACGGTCAATGACTGTCAGCTATACGGCTGCCAAACAAAAACCGTAAAAATAAAGTAAAAAATCCTAATTTAAATAAAGTGCAAAAAACTTTTACAGAAATTTTCCTTAAATGTTTTACAGAGAAACACTGTTATTTTACAGCTATTTCCTAGCTAGCTATTTCCTGAATTATTACGATCAAACACCTTCACTGTAAAAAAATCCCTTAAAAAAACAGTCAGCAATGGCTGCCATACAAAAACTGTAAAATTAATGTAAAATATCCTAATTTAAATGTGCAAAATACTTTTACAGAAATCTTCATTAATCTTTTTTAACAGAAACACTATGTCTCTGATGCATATTTGTTATGGTAGGAATCCAAGAGAAACTCAGATCTGATGATGATGGTCACTTTTTAGTGATAATAGTCATCATGTAGTGTCCTGCTTCATTGATACCATCTGAAGTGTAATATCTGATTAAGTTGTTAAATATCAGTTGTTAATTTTGCATGACAAAACTGCTATGGAAGATCCGGCAGTGCTGTGATATTCAGATTTTGTGAAGTCATTATACAGAAAATGTTTTGACAGGATCATATAGACTAACTCAGACATCAAGAATCAGCGTATGAATCGCAACAATGGTGACAATGAAAATCTGAACTACTATAAAGTCACAAAAAGGCTTTGTTGGTTGTGTAGTAAACTCAGAATCGAAGACCAGGAGACTTGGTTGTTTCTTCAGCAGGATTCTTTATTGAGAACGCGAGCTGTCGGTA
The DNA here is from genome assembly GCF_949319135.1 of Squalius cephalus. Classification (NCBI taxonomy): domain Eukaryota; kingdom Metazoa; phylum Chordata; class Actinopteri; order Cypriniformes; family Leuciscidae; genus Squalius; species Squalius cephalus. The sequence continues at coordinate 30,657,535 of NC_137130.1, forward strand.
GCTGCAGTCACCAAAGTCTGTCTGAGTTCTATACAGTATAGTTTTTATACATTTACAAGGAGGTGGGACTTTTGGAGGTGGAGACAAGTCAAACAAAGCAGAGGGATGATTCTTGATTCAATCAAGAATAAGCATAACACTATCATTCAAATGATCCAATCAGCCTGATAGCATCACCCATACCTTCACATGATAATAGACAAAACTTGGAGTCATGTCACTGTTCAGGAGGTGTACACAGATACAAAGGTTAATGTCCGATGACTGGGTTGCTTGACTTAATCTTCTTTGAACTGTCAACTCACATGAACATAAATTAAACTGTCATCATCTATGCCTCACATGAACATAAATTAAACATATTCCCACATTTCCCCCTTTGAGAGTTCTAATAACTCTCACAAAATACAAATTTAGATACTTAAAAGTTAAATCTTGTAACTTGAAAAAGTTACAGGCACATAGCATATGTTCTGTGTTGATTTTCTGTAATTGCATGTTGACACAGAAACAAACATGTAATTAGGGTCCGTGAAGTTCTTACGGGTAATATTCTTTTATGGTTGGACCAGTCATTTTCTCTTGCGAGGCGTGAGTCATCTGTTGAATGAAACACTTGATACTGTGGACGCATACGTAGAATGCCAGTAGAAGAAATAACAGCAGAATTGCTATTTCTCTAATCCACAGCCAGGGTTTACCAATCAAGTTTCCGAACCATGAAGAATTGTCTTCAGTCATCTGGTGTAATTTTGTTGAAAGATCAATGATGTCTTGTTGGATTTTGTTCAAGTTCTCGGTTGGATCCATTAACCCGGTGCAGCACTCAGGGCCGATAATGGTGCAGGCTCCCCCTTGTTTTGCCAGAATGTAATCTAAGGCTACTCTGTTCTGTAAGATCATGATCTTGTGCGAAGCGAGAGTGTTCGTGATGTTGCCCAGGGCCAAAACCGTATCATTGGCCAATTTCTGTACAGAATCTGACAGGCTTCTGACTTGATCGAGAGCCTGCATGACCCCATATGATGGGATTAAGGCTCCAAGAGTTCTTGACCACCGCGTTTGAACACAAGTGAGTCCTGGAATGCAGCCATCATTGTTGATAGAAGGAGCTGAATCATGTAACTGTGGAGAGCTTGGAGTGGAGTGTGTGTTTTCTCTGATAGCTGGCAGAACATAAACCAGGGTGCACCTGCCGTTGAATTGGCTGGGTAGGATGCTGTAGACAGAAGTTCCACATAACCAAAAAGTGCCAGTTGGTGGAGGAATCATACACCACTGATTTATTGCAAAAAGTTTCGGTAGGGATGGGTTCCTGGAGAGACAATCGTTTAAGTCATTTTCCTGTTTCTTCTCTGTAGTAGTAATGTACACATGGGATTCATCTGTTCCTCTTTCAATCACAAAACTGCAACGTTCACGGGGAATTTCACCCAGTGGAGTCGATGCTGGAGCATAATTTTCCATGCACCAATAGAACATCATTGGCAGGAGTAGATCTGTCATGATGGGAGTGGCTGAAGTTAGGTTGCAGGATGGTAGTCCAGGTATGCAACACTGAGAAGCTGGAGGAATGGTTACGTTGTGACATGTATCTTTGCTGAATACTCCACTGGTATGATGATTGAATAAGGTACACGTGTCACATTTGGAGATAGGGTGTGCCACCCATGGGATTCCTGCTCCTACAGACGGTGCGTGTGGCATGCACACGTTCTTTCCAGCAAACAAGGCATTTCTTGACATATTCATCAGCTCTAAGAAGATGTTGTTTCTGGGGTCTACACTTTGTGCTATGTCCATGATGGTTAGGATTAAGGCAATCTTGATCATGTTGCTGGATGACTGAAGTTCCCGTAGATTAATCTCTGCGTTGTGTATTTTTCTTCTGTGTTGGTTGTAGTCTCTGCAGTTGGTCTAGTTGTTTTCTGGAGGTTGGGTCTTCATATGCAGGTGTGTAGGTCAGTGCATATGGTTCTCAGGATAACCGTCAAGTGGTATCTGCACAGAGTTAAGAAAGAAAAACAAAAGAGAACAACTGCAACAGACCAGTATTCATTGTAAAGACTGCAAACATTAGGGTTGTATCCTGTTCAATCTGTATCTGCTAATTGTGGTTCCTTCTTTCCCTATTTTTTAGTTCATGAGACACCTAAAGGAACAGTGAGGTAAGGATGGACTATGGTTGGGAAGGGCCTATAAGGGAATCTTCACCGCAGGGTTGGCCCCCGAAAGCCTGTTGCTTCCAGTTCTTCCTGGGCTCCTCACTGGTCCATGTGTCCTATCCTATCCCTGTAGGGGGAGGAACCACTTTGCAATGTGACACATGAGTCCATGTTTTCTTTCCTTGGCACAACACTGCAGCTGCTGTAATCAACATTACTTGATGTGGTCCTTGCCACTTAGGCTCTAATGGTTTGTTTTTGAATGATTTTATCATGACCCACTGACCTGGGATGATTGTGTGTCCACCCTCTGGTGGAGTCTGCCAACATGACTCAACTCTCTCTCTGGCACTCTGTACTGCCTTTGTAAGGTGTTCACAGTAAGAGATCAGGGCATCTGAGGCAATGTGAACATCAGCATTTCTAAGGTCAATCACACCTGGCATCTGCATTGGGCGTCCTGTAATAATCTCATGAGGGCTCAGTCCTACTGATCTGTTAGGTGACGCTCTCATACTACACAGTACAGCTGGCAGCGCTTCAACCCATGACACTCCTTCCTGATGCATTTTGCTTAGCCTGGTTTTGATTGTTCTGTTTGCCCTTTCAACCTGTCCTGATGCTTGTGGCCTGTAGGGGCAGTGAAGATTCCACTTAATCTTCAACATTTTAGACACTTCTTTAACTACCTGTCCTGTGAAATGCATACCCTGATCTGAGTCAATGCAATCTGGTAATCCCCATCTGGAAATGAAATCAGTGACAAGACATTTAGCAGTATGTGCAGCGGTAGCACGCCCTGTTGGATAAGCTTCTACCCATCGTGAGAATTTGTCGATTATTACCAAAACGTCAGTTTTTCCCTTACAACGAGGCAACGAGATGTAATCAACTTGCAGGTGATGAAATGGTCCTGGTGGAGCTGGGGTATGTGCTGCTGGTGTAATGGCTGCTGGTACATCATTATTTTTCTGACATGTAACACACCTCTTGGCTGTTTCGGTGGCTACATTTCTGAATTTTGGATTCCACCATTGATTTGAGAACCTGTGATTCATCGCTGCTGGACCACTGTGACCTAAATTGTGTATTTGTTGAGCCAAATATGGCAGCAATGATTCGGGAGCAACATACTTCTCCCCTTTGGTCCAGCAGCCAGATGAATCAACGGTGGCTCCTTTGTCTAACCATGTCCATGCTTCATATAGAGGAACATCTTTGTACAAATCAATGATAGATTCAGGAGGCAGAATTGTCTTCTGTGCTGTACTACCTGAACACACTTGTACAGTTACATAGGAACAAGCCTGTTTAGCTGCTACATCTGCAAGAGCATTACCTTTAGCTTCTGTAGTGTTAGTTGTGATATGTGCTTTCACTTTGATCACCGCTAATTTCTTTGGAAGTTTCATGGCAAACATAAGATCTTTCACTAATTCAGCATGCTTAATGGGGGATCCAGCAGAAGTTAGAAACTGTCTGGTTTGCCAAATGACACCAAAATCATGAATAACCCCAAAAGCATACCTGGAATCGGTGTAGATATTTGCAACTGATCCTGAAGCTAGTGTGCATGCTCTAGTTAAAGCTACCAGTTCTGCAGCCTGAGCTGAAAAATGATCTGGAAGACGACCTGAAGCTACCACCTCAGTGGTGGACGTTACTGCATAACCTGCTCGTCTGTTCCCTTCAATTACTTGAGCTGAACCATCAACAAACAACTCAAATTCTGCATTTTCTATGGGAGTTTCTGCTATTTCACTTGTCGCTGCGTATGTAAGCGTAACACAATCATGAGTCATTTCGCCTTCATCCTCTAACACAACTTCAGTCATTGCAGACATCATACATGATGAGGGGTTCGTGACTGGTGCACGCTGTAAAACAATGTTCGGGGCTGTGAGAGTAGTTAACCAATTTCCCCAACGAGAGGAAGTGACAGAAGTGATTTTTGCTTGATTCATTAGTGCGGACACTGCGTGAGGGCATTTTACATTTACTGTCTGACCTAACACCATTACTGATGAAGCCTGAAGCGCTAGATGAACTGCCTGTACTGCTCTGAGGCATGGTCCCATACCTTGAGCTACTATGTCAAGTTTACCAGAATAGTAATGAATTGGACGTAAACTGCCCCCATGATCTTGCATTAGACATGCAGTCATAAAGCCCAAGTGTTCATGGACATAAAGCACAAAGGGTCTATCAGCTTGGGCAATTCCTAATGCTGGTGCTTGACATAGTGCTCTCTTCAAATCATTGAATGCTTTGAGGTGAAGTTCTTCCATACAAACAATATCTGAATCTTTACCATGGCCTTTCAACAAGTCATAGAGAGGCTGAGCAATCGAGGCATATTCTTCAATCCACGGTCTACAGTAACCTGCTGTTCCTAAAAATGAGCGTAGTGTTTTAATGGTAGTAGGCGGAGGTATGGCTTTGACTGAAGCCGTTCGATCCTGTGTAATAGATCTATTTCCTGCACCAATTGTTTGACCCAGAAATGTGACTTGCTTTTTAGCAATTTGAGCTTTGTGAAAGCTGCATTTGTGTCCTTTTTTATGCAAATAGTCCAACAATGATGCCAATTCAGTTTGATGTACCTCGTGGTCTGTTGAGGCAATCAAAATATCATCGACATATTGGATCATAGTGGACTGTTTTACTGGACATTCTGGGTCACACAAATCACGTCTGACAGCCTGATGGTATATGGTCGGGGAGTTTTGAAATCCCTGGGCCAATCGGGTCCACTGATATTGTTCATGGTCAACTGTGAAAGCTAACCATGGCTGGCTGTCAGAGTGCAATGGTACGGAAAAGAATCCATTAGACATATCAATTACTGAAAAAATCTTACAATCTAATGGTAAGCCATTACAAATTGTAGATGGATCTGCCACTAGCGGGGTGATTTTATCAATGTTTTTATTGGCTACTCTGTAGTCTACGGTAAGTCTCCAGGTCCCATTGGATTTCTTGATTGGCCATATGGGTGAGTTACAGGGACTGTTGGTTTTAACTAGCACTCCTTGCGTCAGCAGCTTTTCTACAATAGGTTTGATTCCCTGTCCTTACTGATTGGATACTGTTTGGTAACCGGGGGTGGAGTTCCTGTCAATTTGACTGGTTCTACACCTGTCAATAAACCACAATCATCCTTGTCATTAGCCCAAATTGGATGATTCAGTAAGAAAGCATACTCTGGAGGGATTGCATTATTGGTAGAAACGTGTGCTGAGGAAATTTTAATGCTAGCAGATTCTGAGGACATGTCTAAAGTTAGATGTACTTGTCTCAGAAGATCCATGCCTAAAATTGCACCTGTATTCAATGGAGCACATAGCAGTTTTGTAGTCAGAGTTTTCGGGCCAAATTGTACCTCTATGGGCGGGGTTTCATACAAAACAGAATATTCACCTATTACGCCAGTTAAAGAAAGTTTTGTTTTCTTGTACGGGATGTCTAAACCTTTAGCCAATTTTGTAGGAATTATTGTAATCTCTGCGCCTGTATCAAGCAAAAAATCAATCTCTTTTTCTTTTATGCTACCTTTCACAAAAATTCTTTTGTCATTATGATGGATTACAGGGGAAAGGTAGCTACTCACAGCCCCAACAATTAGTTTTTTTCCTGTTCTTTTTGTGCTCTTAGAAGAGCCTGAGCGAGCTGCCCTAAAGTTTCAGTGGACATTTGCTGAACTACATCAGGATTGTAGGCAGGCTGAGAAGGAGCAGAATTATGCATTCTATTTCTTTTATTATCTTGCAACTTCTTCCTACATTCTTTCTCCCAATGCCCTGATTTTCCACAGTAGTGGCATGTGCTTTCTTTTTTAGTCCATCTATTGTCTTGTTTCATTGGGTTAAATGTAGCTGCTTCCACTTTCACTTGGGTTTTAACATCAGCATCCCTTTCCCATGTAGCTAACCTGTCTAGGTTACTTCTGAGAGTTTCGTTAGCCCATGTAACATGTAGGAATGGCAAGGCTGATCTGTATTCAGCTATAAGACCATCTGCCCAAATACGGATTAGAGCTCCTCTATCATCTAGTACACTTTCAGAATCCTCCACTATTCCACTGTACGTGGCAGCTGCCTGAGAAAATCTTTCAGTGTATTCACTTATAGTCTCTCCTTTCTTTTGTACACATCTAGTAACTTTTGACCAGTCTATTTTGGGTCCTAAGAGATTCTTTAGGATTTTCAAAACACCTTCTTTCAAATCGCCTTTACTGGCATGTTGTAGTTCAGACGTAACAGCAGACTCAAAACTGTTGAATTCAGATTCAGTTAGAATTTGTGACATTAGCTGTGTAACTTCTGGCAACGACATGTCGTAAAGACGCATTTTACTTATCAATGCTCTTCTAAATTCAGAAAATTCTGTGCGTGCTGAGGGTAAGCTCTGGGATAGTCTCTCGATATCTTTGGGTCCTAGCGCTTTGGCAACAGTTTGTACTTGGACAACAGAAGAGTTGAGAGGAACACTTTCAGTTCCCTCAATTCCCTGAGACCTTCTCCTAGCGCCACACACCTTCACTGAATCTATTGGCTTATCAGTTACTGATTGGATGGCTACATCTGTTTCAAAAAAAGCTTGTAAGTCAGGGTAAATGTTATCTGGCTGACTAACTTCTACATCAGTTTTTTCTATAGCTTTGTTGCGGCTCAATTTCTTAGTCAACGAAGATATTCTAGCACGTAGCTCATTTACCTGTTTCTCTAGCTCTGAGTTGCGCTTAGACTGTTCTGTGGCTTTTGCTAAGACGAATTCTCTATGAACACAAATAATGCCCTTCATATTGTTTTTGCGGATGCTTGCTCCAAGCACCTTTTTACACTCATCTACTGACCAAGTTTTGTCTGGGTGAATTTCATATTTCTGAGTTAGTTCCTGTCTAACTTTTTCAGTGACTATACGGTCCATTTGTTCTCTTAACGTATTTTTGAATTCGCTTTCTGACCACAATGGAGTCGCAAAGCCACCTTTTTCCGTTGTGGGGATCAGTCTGGCATTTTTTCTAAACATTTCTGTGAGTTTTCTTTGTTACCACACAATAAACAAAAAAAACTAAAACTTCTCTAGGGTACACTTGTTAACACATCAGCTATTGCTAACTTTCCAAATGACCAACACTTCACACTTAACCTCCCTGCCTACAAAAAAACAGAGGATAAAACCAAAATAACTAGCACGTAAAGCTAATTCTTCTCTGCCTGAAGCAAAGGATAAACCAAAATATTAGCACATATGCTAAAATCTTCCCTGCCTACAAAAACAGAGGATAAACCAAAATAACTAGCACGTAAAGCTAATTCTTCTCTGCCTAAAGCAAAGGGTACACAATATTAACCTGTAATGTTAATCTTCCCTGACGGGCAGAGGGTATCTTTCATCTCTAAACAAAACTTTTTTAGAGGATAACTTAGTTAACAAAACCCTGCAGCTGTCTGTTAACTCTTCTCTGAACGGCGCAGAGGAAAAAACACATATACTGGTCTGTAGCGGTTCTTTGAATGAAGTGAAAACTCACCAACCCTTGGTAGTAAAGGAAGATTCTGTAACTCAGTCAGGCTTTGAGATCTTTGAGCTTGAAGTTTCAATCTGGAGGAAGCTGGAAAGATTCAGTCTGGTAATCTTTGTTTAGCTGGAAGTTTCGCTCTGGATTCCAAAAGATGCAGTCTGGAAAGCAGATCTTTTGTTGAGCTTGCTGTTTCAATCTGGATTCAGGTCTTTGAGCTTGAAGTTCTTTGAGTTTCCTTTTTCTCCATCCGGGTTCACGGCACCAAGTTGTAGTAAACTCAGAATCGAAGACCAGGAGACTTGGTTGTTTCTTCAGCAGGATTCTTTATTGAGAACGCGAGCTGTCGGTAGCTGCAGTCACCAAAGTCTGTCTGAGTTCTATACAGTATAGTTTTTATACATTTACAAGGAGGTGGGACTTTTGGAGGTGGAGACAAGTCAAACAAAGCAGAGGGATGATTCTTGATTCAATCAAGAATAAGCATAACACTATCATTCAAATGATCCAATCAGCCTGATAGCATCACCCATACCTTCACATGATAATAGACAAAACTTGGAGTCATGTCACTGTTCAGGAGGTGTACACAGATACAAAGGTTAATGTCCGATGACTGGGTTGCTTGACTTAATCTTCTTTGAACTGTCAACTCACATGAACATAAATTAAACTGTCATCATCTATGCCTCACATGAACATAAATTAAACATATTCCCACAGTTGTCACCATTGTTGAGATTCATATGTTGATTCTTGATGTCTCTATACTACTAAAAAAATGAACCAGCTCAAAACTTTTTCTGTATAATATATTTTTAAATTTTAGATTATAATACTGATGTCACAATATTTCAAGGGTCATGTGAAAAATTATGACATTAATCATAGACTTTGTATAAAGCTAAATTCCATCTACATAGTATGTAATCTTAGCTAATTAATTCAGAGATTTGACAGTCATGTGATGACTATAACATCACCAATGAATGACCAAGATCATCTGATATTTTCTCCAGCATTTAATGCTATAACAAATGTGTATCAAATACACAGTTAAAGCAGCCAGAGAAAAACAAAAGTTATAAACTCAAGGGTCATGAGCCCAACTAAAGCAGACACTGATCTCAATCATGGTGACATCAAATTTATTTTAAAGTTTTTTACACTATTTAATTTAGCATATTTTACTTTAATTTTATGGTTTTTGTTTGACAGCCGCAGCTGCCAGTCATTTGACCCTTTTTTTACAATGAAGGTATTTGATCATAATAATGCAGGAAATACCTGTGAAATAACAGTGTTATTTCGGTTTATTTTATTTAGAATATTTGACTTTAATTTTTTATGGTTTTTGTTTGGCAGCCGCAGCTGCCAGTCATTTGACCCTTTTTTTACGATTTTTTTTACAATGAAGGTATATGATCGTGATTATTCAGGAAATACCTGTAAAATAACAGTGTTTTTCAGTTTATTTAATTTAGGATGTTTTACAGTTTTTTGAGGGGCTGACAGTCATTTGACCATTTTATCATTTAACTGTTTTGTTACTGTTCAATTACAGATTATATCTGTAATTTTACATACATTTTTATGTAATTTCAGAAAACAGAAAAAATACTGTATTAAAAATTCAATCAATTTTCTGTATAAAAAATGTGAATTACTGGAATTTGTCATTAATGTCACAATACCTAAAATAACAGCTGAATTTTTAAATTACAGATATTATTTGTAATTTTACAGTGTTTTGAGTACAATTTAAAATGAAAGAAAATGATCGTCAAAAAATCAGTTATTTTCTGTAAAATTGGGATTTTTTTTACAGTGTGGCCAAAGAGTTCTCAACCTTGAACTTTCTATACTTATAGACTCTTTCTGACTCTTCATAAGCTATATAGATGTCCATATATGGCGAATTGAAAATATTTTTGGCAAAAAGGTCCCCATAAGTTAACTTACTAAATACTCAGAGTTCTTCTGATGATACATCACTTTAACAGGTGACCATATGTGACCCTCTGAATATATTTTTAGCCAAAGAATCATTGAACATTAACTTTCTATACATACTGACTCAAGAGTCAAAATTAGTTACTCTTCTGGTCTGATTTATCATCATAAGGAGTCTATAATTTGACACAGTTTAAAAACTTTTGCGGAACCTTTGACCAGAAATAATAATAGGTCATATACGAAGAATCAGAAGGAGACTATGAGTATGTATAGAAAGTTCAAGATCAAGGACTCTTTTATCAGAAATATTTTCAGTAGGTCAATTATGGACTTCTGTATGGCTGATGTAACATCAGATGGAGTCAACGAGTATGTATAGAAAGGTCAAGTTTCGAGTACTCTTAGGCATGAAATATGTTCAGAAAAAGGTGCCTCTGTCTGGCTGATTTAACATCAGGCGTCTGTAAGTTTACATAGTCTAAAACCTTTTGAGGACCCATTGACAAGAAATAAGTTCAATAGGTCAGATTTGGACTTTTATATGGCTTATGAAGCATCAGAAGGAATCTATAAATATGTATAGAAAGTTCAAGATTGAGGACTCTTTGACCATTAATATGCTCAGTAGGTCAATTCTGGCTCTCTGGCTGATGAAATATAAGGAGTCAATGAGCATGCATAGAAAGTTCAAGTACATAGACTCTTCGGGCAGAAAAAAATGTCAGTAGTCATATGGACAATTGTCTGGCCGATGTACTATCTGAAAGAGTCTATAAGAAGTATAAATAGAAAGTTAAATATCAAGGATTCTTCGGGTTAACCGTCAGATATGAACTTCTAAATGGCTTATGAAGCATCAGAAGGAGTCTATGAGTATGTATGGAAAATGCAAGATCGAGTATATGTTCAGTAGGTCAAATACGCACCTCTATATGGCTGATTTACAACACATTCTCACCCCAAAGCATCACTTTCAAACAAGCTTCAATATCTGACGCTCAAAGCACCCTTTAGCGTCCATATGTGACGCTTTGGTTATGGGTAGGTTTAGGCGTCATGTAACTGACACTTTCGAAAGTTCGTCAAAATCTGACGCACAAAGCACCCTTAGCGTCAATATGAGACGCTTCGTTTATGGGTAGGTTTAGGTCTGTGGTAGGGTTATGCGTCTCATATGGACGCTAAAGGGTGCTTTGAGCGTCAGATATTGAAGCATTTTTGAAAGCGTCAGTATATGACGACTTGGGGATGAGAACGGGCTGTGATTTAACATCAGAAGGAGTCTATAAGTTTATAATAGTACACAAAAAATAGAACTCCTTTACTCTTTTGCCAGAAATATGTTTAATCAGTCAAATATGGACTACTGTCTGGCTAATACAGCACAAGAAGTCAGTCTGTATGTATAGTAAGTTAATGTTCAAGAACTCTTTGGACAGAAAATATGTTCCGAATGTCAAAGAGGGACCTCTGTATGCCTGATTTGACACACAACATATGTGCTTTCGCATTGCACTGAATGACTAACTTATTCATTTTTGCTTTGAAGGGAAATTATTGCATTTACCTCTTGCGTTACAATTCATAGAATAAACTACTTCCATACCTCATGTGCAATGAAAAGATAACATGAGTGTTGCATTGCACAAACGATCTAAGAATTAGCGTTGAATAATAATGTATTATTATATCTAACTATATCAGTTAGATCTTTTATGCAGTGGAATGTAACTCCAAAAATGGTATCTCTTCAATGCACATCGGAATGAGATAGTTTGCAATGCACTCATAGCTTTTATGTTATTCTTCAATGCACAAAGTTAGATCGTGTGTGAAATGCAATGCAACTGCACAAATTGTATTTCCTCAAAGAACAACGCAATGCGTTTGGGAATGAGTTAGTTCTGGAGAGCAATGCAATGCAAAAAGTACATAACCTATGTTATTCTTCAATGCACAACGTTAGATCGTTTGTACAATGCAATGCAACAAATCACATGTTATCTCTTTAATGAACATGGGAAGGAGTTAGTTCTGGTGTGCAATGCAATGCAATGCAAGAAGTGCATATGTTATTCGTCAATGCACAACGTTAGATCGTTTGTGCAATGCAATGCAACAACACATATGTTATCTCATTAATGAACATGAGAAGGAGTTAGTTCTGGTGTGAAATGCAATGCAATAAGTGCATAACCTCTAATGTTATTCTTCAATGCACAACGTTTGATCGTTTGTGCAATGCAATGCAACAACACACGTTTTCTTTAATGAACAGGGGATGGAGTTTCTTCTGTTGTGCAATGCAATGCAAGAAGTGCATAGCCTATGTTATTCTTCAATGCACAACGTTAGTTCGTTTGTGCAATGCAATGCAATGCAACACGTTATCTCTTTAATGAACATGGGATTGAGTTAGTTCTGGTGTGCAATGCAATGCAATGCAAAAAGTGCATAGCCTATGTTATTCTTCAATGCACAACGTTAGATCGTTTGTGCAATGCAATGCAACAACACATATTTTTTCGAGAGGGGGTTCAGCGAAAAATCGGCAGCTGGCAGCAGGAAGTAGCTGCCATTGACAGCAGGAAGTAGCTGCCATTGACAGCCGGAAGCCCTGCCATATTAGGAGGGACCTGAGAGAGAGGTTAAAGGGCGGGATATGTCACTTTGATTGATTTATGGCCCTTAAGCCACGCCCCCTTTCTGACCGTGAGAATTTTCCCACGCTTGCCCCGCCCCCTTTCTGACCGTGAGAATTTTCCCACGCTTGCCCCGCCCCCTTTCTGACCGTGAGAATTTTCCCACGCTTGCCCCGCCCCCTTTTTGACGTGAGAATATTCCCACGCTAGCCCCGCCCCCCTTTCTACCACCCTCCCTCCCACCTCCGGACATGTCACGTGACCGTGAGAATTCCCCCACGCTTTGCTCCTCCCATATGGGCGCGAACAGAACCAGGGAGATATTATATATTAAATTTTATATTTAATAACATAAACGTTGTATAAAAGTTAAAATACACATGTGTTCTCACACATTTGTAAAACTGTTACATTACACACAAACTAGTTTAAAAACATTTAAATGTCAATGACAAAAGTTTAATTTGCATTTTCTTAAAGATATCAGAATGTGTAGTTAAAACATCTAAAAAACGATATTTTATGTTAAAACATTGAAAATCATTGTTCAGTCATTTACAGAAGAGTAAGACAAGTTAAGAGTGGTTTTTCATTACAAATAGACATTTTTTAAAAATGTTGATCCATAAACATTTAACACACATTATTTGTAAAATGTTAAAACATTAAGACTGGATTTTTCTCTAAAAGTGTTATTTTAAGACATTAAACGAATATTAAAACACATCAAACGCATAAACACATGCTACATTTTAAAAACTGACTTACGTTTTTACAATTTCACTTGTTGAAAGAGAACCAAAAAATCTTATTGTCCATATCCAAAGGTGTAGAGGTTTTAATTCCCAAAGTTACAAAGTCCTCGGAGGAACTCAGCAAAAAAGCGTCCATTCAGTCCTATATCACAACAAGAAATGAACAAGTGAAAAGTATGCAATGGTCCAGGCCCCGACTCCGCCCCTAACACACAACACACACACACACAACCATTGGAGGTCTCCGGATGACACAAATGTGACGCGAGGCTGACATCATCTCGGGGTTACCCCCAAAGCAGCCACTCAGCCTCTCTGTCCACAAACGGCGGAACTTCTGAATGTAACTCATCTCGGAGCTATCAAACTGCAGTGAATAGTTTAATTCTTACAACACATTGGATCTTTGTGGAGTATTACACTCGCGAGAAGAATAACCACTTTCGTTGCATCTTGTGGAGTATCACACTCGCGAGAGGATTAACCACTTTCGTTGCATCTTTGTTGGAGTATCAAACTCGCAAGAGGATTAACCACTTTCGTTGCATCTTTGTTGGAGTATCACACTCGCGAGAGGATTAACCACTTTCGTTGCATCTTTGTTTGAGTATCAAACTCGCGAGAGGATTAACCACTTTCGTTGCATCTTTGTGGAGTATAAAACTCGCGAGAGGAATATTTATTGGGTGAACCATACGTTTTTGAGGATTTGTCAGGATGTAAACGGAGGACTTCGTAACGATCTTTTAAACACAAGAGGAGAGGTTACGGTGAGTTATGATAAACATTTACCTAACTATTTATCCGTCGAATATTTCAAATACATTTTTTTTCTCTCCAGAGCAAAATACACAGAGGATTGTACTCTATCCATCAGGTTACCAAGACCCATCAGGTGTGGAGCGACACGTGAAACAAAGTTATTTCCTCGCGCAGCTTCAAGAAAGACGACCGGCGTGTTGCCCATTCAGTCTTTAACTGACTTCATTCAGACCGTGTTCAGACTCGCGGACGCCCCGCCTCCTCACCAAACACACTTGGGATTTCATTGGATGCATTGGGTGCCGCTGACGATGACATCACTGGGGATTCCCCAATTCAGAGCTTGTTCACTAACAGGATAACGCGCTCTGTTTGAAAACCCTTCGTATCTAAAATTTACTAAACTTACTCTGGATTGTGGCTCGGACTTCAGCTACTGTTTAATCGCAGAGAAACTTTACTAAACTTACTCTGGATTGTGGCTCGGACTTCAGCTACTGTTTAATCGCGGAGAAACGACACTCATCAGCGAACGGAATATTGGATTAATCACAACACATTGGGTCTTTGTGGAGTTCCAAACTCAGCGAGAGGAATTTATTGGGTGAATCAAACGTTTGGGGATTTGTCAGGATGTAAACGGAGAACTACGTAACGATCTTTTAAACACACAGGGAGAATGGAGAAATGCGTCATGGACATGCAGTTAATAACGGTAACAATGCATTAACTCTTTTTTAAATGAACGTCAGAATGTTATCCAGATTATTAATGGAAAGACATGATGCATTCAAGAGAAGTTGTTACATCTCATAATTACTGATTTCTTTTTATTCATTTTATATTCATTTGACATGTTATCCAGATTATTAATGGAAAGACATGATGCATTCAAGAGAAGTTGTTACATCTCATAATTACTGATTTCTTTTTATTCATTTTATATTCATTTGACTGAACATTTTAGTGTTTTCACTTGAAAGTTGTGAATATGTGATATGAATATGTGTAGTTTTTAACGCGGGATACACTATTTTTTATTTCTGTTTCGTTTTGTTGTTGTTATTTGTATTACTTCCAAGGTGGTATCATCCGTGGTCATTAGCGAACCTCTTAAGTGTCACCGGCCCGCCGGCGGACCCAAATCTGTTACACATTTAAAACAACAGTCTAATATCCTATACTAAACCTAAACTAATCTTGAAAAATTTTATATCATTTGAAAGCTTACAATCTTTAGCTTTCATATTTGGTGACTGATTTCTTTTTTATTCATTTGTTATTATTTTTTATTAATTTGACTGAACATTGTTATTTTTATTACTGTTACGGGTTGCTATCCGTAGTCGTTAGCCATCGTTAATATTGTTTATGAATGGTAGTCGTGTTGGAGTATTCGTTTGTAGTCTGCTAGTAACACATTTTAAATAAAATAAAATAATAAAAACACCACAAAATGTCTTCTAAAAGATGTTACACTGATGTACAGTCAGACTCAGATGAAGACATAGAACATGTAAGATCAAGGCGTCACAGTACTAATGAACAATTACGTCTTTTAATACGTGAACAACTGGGAATGCTAAACACCACTGAACTTTCCACATCCGAAAGATTACAAAATATTATAGCCGAACAACGAGCGTGGTTAGAAACACCTGAAGGTGATGATGATGAAAACGCACAGTCCGGTAATGGGTTTTCAAATTATAATCACCAACTCCCTAATATGGGTCTTAGTCAGGACGAAATTCATACGTTGACGACTGAAGGAGGACGTGTAGGTGAGTTTGTAATAACTCCTCGACCACGTTTCAACGGACTAGAAATCCATAGGACCCTGAATCTCCGTGAAATAGATACAAACGATTTGGCAGATTTTAATATTCATCTACACAATATTTTAGATGAGATTGTGCATTTTTCTCAACTGACGGCAGGTGATACGGGCTATATAAATATAGCACTAAATGGTTCTAGCCTACCCACATCTATAAATACAGTATTAACACCTGAGAGCAACCACGACGCATCATTATTCATTGATCAAATCGAACGCGCTGCACAAAGCAATAGAGATGTGTCAACAGATAACTCTTTATCTCTAAGAGTTTCGGTAGCTATGGACCACCAGGGAGGGGGAGGACCACGTAGGAAAATCACAGACATTGCCATCAGTGAGGTTATAAAACGAAATAAAATGCATCTATTTTGTCCGACGAATATATCTGATAATATGTGTCTTAGTTATTGTCTGGCATATTTTCTGAACCCAACATTCACAGCTCAAGAGCTGCAAAAACTAGCAAAAGACATACACACAGCCTGTGGTTTTATGCCGTATGATAAAATAGGATTTCACGATCTGAATATTTTCGAAAAAGAATTAGGAGTAAAAATTGCGGTTTTTTACAGGGATTGTTCAGGGAAACTACAGGTCTACAAAAACACAGATGAAATTCATCCAAAGACTGTGCATTTATATATTCATGAAGAGCATTATTATTTCATCAAAAATTTGAAAGGTTTCTTAGGCACAAGTTACGTGTGTGAATTTTGTCTCAAGGGTCATAAAGACAAGAGACTCCATAAATGCAAATATGTGTGTAATATTTGTAACACATCCGAATGCCGCACACATACGACATCCTATAGACAATGTCCAGACTGTTTCAGATTCTGCAGAAATAACTTTTGCTACGAAACACATAAACAAGAGCGCACGTCTACAGAGAAATCACAGTGTGATACAATTCAATACTGTACTAAATGTCACAAGGTTTATAGGGTTGCAAGATCTGGTGATAAAATCAAACCGCACAAGTGCTCTCCAGAGTGTTGTGTACATTGCAACGAGATCTTGACAAGTGAAGGTACTCACGAATGTTACATCCAACCTCTAAAGTCTGAAACAAATGATGAAAAATACATTTATTATGACTTTGAGACAATGTATCAGAATGATAAACATGTGGCTAATTTTGTATGCGCCATGACACACGCAGGTGAGACGTTTGAAGCCGGAGGAACAGATTGTGTGGCACGTCTGATTAAACACTTCAGACGCCCAAAATACAGTGATTACACATTCATAGCGCATAATGCATCGGGATTTGATTCCTACATCCTGTTAGAGTATCTTACCAGCGAAGGAATAAGTCCAAAGATTATTATGCAGGGATGTAGAATATTGCATATGTATGATGCGGCGTTTAGACAGCGATTTATAGACAGTTTTCAATTTATACCTTTTTCACTAGGCAAGGTACCGGCTGCGTTAAACCTAAGCGTGCGCGAAAAGGGATTTTTCCCACATCATTTCAACAGATTGGAGAATGTGAATTATGTGGGTCCCTATCCGGCAAAAGAGTTTTACGGTTATGAGACAATGAGTGAAACCGAGCGTGTCAGATTTGACACATGGTACGCAGGTGTATTGAATGATATCTTTGACTTCAAAAAGGAGATCGCCTTTTACTGTCGGAATGACGTGGTCATCTTACGACAGGCGTGTATAAAATATCGTGAAGAGTTCCTCCAATGTACAAACATCGATCCGTTTAAATCTGTGACGTTGGCAGGGACATGCATGAAAGTATTCAAAACAAATTTTTTGAGTCGAGATACAGTAGCACTTACACATAGTCACGCGTATGTTAATCAACACAAGACGTTTTCAAACGCATCCATTCAATGGCTCGAATATATTAAAAATAGCCAAAACATTGATGTACAGCATGCCTTAAACCACGGAGAGCAAGCCTTCGGACCTTATCATGTTGATGGGTATCATGAGTCTGGTGATGGGGTAAAAACAGCCTTGGAATTCTTGGGTTGTTTTTACCATGGACACGACTGCAGATATAAGGCAGAAGAAATTCAGCCTTTATCAAAAGTGTCTTTTGGTACTCTCAGAAGGCAGTCGGACGAAAAGATAGAAACACTTCGTAAAGTGTACTCCTTACGAGTGATTACTATCTGGGAATGTGAATGGGATCTAGCAAAACAAACAGATCCTGATGTCATGCGGTTCATGTCATCTTACGAGGCACCTGAGAGGCTGAAACCTCGGGATGCATTATTTGGTGGACGCACAAACGCGTATAAATTGTACCACAAAACAGCTGATGATGAACGAGTGGATTATTATGATTTCACATCGCTATACCCGTTCGTTCAGTCAAGTAAAACGTATCCTATCGGTCATCCTAAAATAATCTTTAAGGATTTTGAACCGGTGGAGAATTATTTTGGTCTCGTCAAAGCGTCAGTGCTACCACCGCGTAAGCTATTTCACCCTGTACTACCTTACAGATGCTCGGGTAAATTAATGTTTCCTTTGTGCAGGACTTGTGCAGAGAATCAGATTCAGGACCCTCAATGCAGCCACACAGAGGTTGAGAGATGTATTACAGCTACATGGGTCAGCGTTGAATTACACCGAGCTATTCAGCATGGTTATCAGATAGTTAAAATTCACGAGGTGTGGCATTTTCCACAAAGCTCTGACAGTTTGTTTACCGATTATGTCAAAACATTCCTAAAATTCAAACAGGAAGCATCTGGCTTTCCCTCACATGTAGTGACAGAGGATGACAAACAAGCATACGTTGATGATTATCTCGACAAACAGGGCGTTCAACTAGACATCACTAAAATAATGCATAATTCGGCAAAAAGATCCATTGCTAAGCTCATCTTGAATACGCTTTGGGGGCGTTTCTCTCTGCGCACGCATTTGCATACCACAGAGCTTTTGACAGAGCCTGAAGAATTCACACAATGTCTTTTTGGCGGTGCTGGACGGATTATAAAACACTTTTCGTTTGTATCTGATTCAGTGGCTTTGATTCAGTGGTCATATGCAGAACGTGACCCGTGCCCCACACGGGACGTTAACGTTTTTATTGGTGCTTTCACCACAGCTTACGCACGACTCGAGTTGTATAATCTCTTGGACAAATTAGGCGAACGTGTGATTTATGCCGATACAGACAGCTCGATATTTGTATCAAAAATCGGTGATTGGATGCCTGAAACGGGTTCTTATCTCGGACAGCTCACGAGCGAATTAGTTCCAGATGATTCCATAACAGAGTATGCCTCGTCAGGACCAAAATCTTATGGGTATCAGACAGCAAAAGGCTATACGTGTCTCAAAGCGAAGGGTATTACACTCAATGCAGAGAATGCCCAAATAGTCACATTGCATAGTCTGATAGGGCTAGTGCATGCCTATGTGGAATCACGTGACACGATGCAGCTGTTTCCCCGCACAGAGACCATTACACGTAATAAGAGGGGATTCACATTGCACAATAGATCAATCGTGAAAAGTTTCAGACTTGTGTACAATAAGCGAGTACTCCAACCAGATTATACCACCTTACCTTACGGGTTTTAACAATATTTTGAAAGATGTGTGAAACAGATGTTTTTGACTGCAGAATGCAGCACCCATTTTCGGCTGTCGTTGCCGGTCCAAGTAATAGTGGGAAGACTTTTTTTGTGAAGACTCTAATGTATAATTCAGACAAAATGTGTTCTGTCAAATTTGACAATTTTGTGTATGTGTATACATCCTGGCAGCCAATGTATGATCAAATGTTACATGCTTTTGATATTAAATTCATTGAAGGCATTCCACAGAAATTGGATGATGACTCATTATTCCCTCCTGGTAAAAGATCGCTCCTTATCTTGGACGACGTTATGAGTCAAGCTGCTTCTAACGGAGAAGTCGAGAAGATTTTTACACAATACATACATCACAATAAGATTAGCTGTTTGCTATTAATACAGAATCTGTTTTTCCAGGGTAAATCTACCAGAACAATAGGTCTTAATACAAATTATTTAATAATATTTAAAAACCCTCGCGATAAGCAGCAGATTGGTATTTTGGGACGGCAGATGTACCCAGGGAATACAAAGTTTTTTATCGAAGCGTACCAGGATGCAACTGAACGCCCTTACAGCTACTTGTTAATAGATTATAAACCACAGACCCCTGAAAAATTCCGGCTCAGAACGGATTTACTGTCAGACTATCCGGTGGTGTACGTCCAGAAGTAACAATGAGCACGAGGCTTTCCAGAAATCTCTACCTCTTAAAGTTATTATACAAGAGCTCACCCAAGCAGCGACGTGTTATTCTGCAATCTTCACCCGACGAGTTAATATTGGCTCTATGTGAAGTGGCTCTCAATATTCTTCATGGCAAGATCCCCCTAACTGTGAAACAGCACGGGACTTTAAAAAGAAGGAAAAAGGAGATAAAGTACGTTGCTAATAAAAAGATTAATATCAGCAGGAAGAGACGTATGATTAATCAAAAAGGGGGTTTTCTACTTCCCCTTCTCAGTGTAGCGCTTCCTTTCATAACCAGTCTCATAACTAGAAACTGAATCTGAAGAGAAAAATGCAACATGCCGAGAAATTGTATCTCGTGCCAAAACATCAGCTGGATAGACTAAGGACTGCACCGCCTCGTGAAAATATTCATACGGTTGTGGAGAATGACTTGGATTCATCTATTAGAGATATACTGCAGAGGCATGATTTGAACACTTACGAAAAATCCAAGCTCTACACAAATGTTTTACAACGATTCTTAAGTGTGGTAAAACACGGTGATATGGAAAGTAACACTCTAACTCTTACATTACCGGAACACGAGACGCCTCTCCCCTCCCACAACCCCGATGTTAGGAATGATGACGTCAGTGATGACCCAATCGTCTCAGAAGTTTTAAACAATATTCCTCAGAGAAGCTTAAAAAATGTAAAATATATTATGGATAAAATGTCCAAAGCCAAACACGTGTCTTCATGGACAGTTGATGGAGAATTTGTTTATAAAGGGAGAATCATTCCAGGGTCCCATATATTTGATCTGGTAAAGAGTGTAACTTCACCGCAGATGATGCAAGACAACCGATGGCCTGTAGGGTGGTATGAGTTTCTGGATGCATTTGCGGGATTAAAGATTCCTTATTCGACTGTAACCAATCATAATGTAAGACGGATGATTGAATCGTTTAAAAGAAAAACACATGCGGATGACTTTGGTACTGTACCTACTAAGTCTTTGAAAAAACGCCACACACACACACATGCACACGACTCTGATGAAAACGTATTTAACTCACCCACTGTAGATGCGAAACAATGGTTGGATTTTTAACAATTATATGTAATGGCATAGCTATATGTTTTTGTTTGTTTTTTACAAAATATTATCATGTGGGGGATTTTGTATCTGTGTTTTATTTTTTTAAAACTATGTATGTCATTGTACAACATATTGTGTTATTGTTTTGGATGTCAAATAAAAGAAAGAAAACGAAATTATTCATCTGTTTACGACACGTTTATTCATTACATATTCTTTATTTATTCGTTACACAAGGATTAATAAGACTGGAACATTTTACCAGACTGTACACACTGGATACATTTAAATATTTTACTATCACAGACCATGGGTTTCAATTTTTTCACAAAAAGAGACACCATAGCATCATTTCTTAATAGATTATCGTTATGGTAAAATTTCATTATATCCTCATACTCAACACCCCGTGAAATATGATACAGAAAAAAGACACAATGCTGTCCACAGGTGACTGATGTAAAATCTTGGACTTGTCTGGTAGAATGATGAACTTGTGTAGAATTGTTTTTTAGAAAGTTGAGAATGGATGGAGGAAAAAAATCTGAATCCGGAGGATTCCCGAAGCTGTCAAAAAAACATCCAAGCCCATTTCGATCCATGTACATAGCTAACCAGTGGCGACCCGGTTCGTCCGATCGATCCGTATTACAAATTAATAGAGCTGGGACGTCTATCAATGGATCTTTGGGAAGATGGTCGGAAGGGAGTACTCCTAAAAAATTTATATTACACGCGATGTTATCCATAATTTCCGTTAGCTCCACAGTGTTCATTTCAAACTCTTCAGTAGTGTTCTGCCAACACCTGCCTCCGATTTGATATTTCAAGAAGAGAATCGTAGGTAGCATAAATTAAAATGTTTACTGTGTTTTGTAGAGGCTCTCTAAAACGTGCTTCTAACCTAATATTCCCTGATCTAATCAGCGAAACATGCTGCGAACACTCTTCATCCGGAGTAAGGTTATAGGCAAACAGTGTGTAGCCGTTGAGAAAATCCTCCCTGTCTATGGCCAAAGATTGGTTCTTCAGATGTCTCCCCGTGGCGGTAACCAGCTGATAATATTCTCTTACAGCATTTCCTAAATTAAATTGCGGCTGAAACGGACGATTTGGGATGTGTGCGCCGTCAGAGGTGAGATTTAAATATTCAAGATTAAAATGTTTGAACGCAAACGGGTTTTTTTCGTATGAGCCAGTAAAAGCATCATTATCCGTCAATGCTATAATGATGGATTTTGGTAAAGTCCCGAGGAAGAGATTTTCATGGTTTGAGACGCGTGCTCCTGCTGGTATAGAAAAGTTTTTCACGCATACCCTGTCGAAAGGGTACTTTGCTGTGGCTGACAGTAGCGCTTGGGCGTGTCCTAAACGGAGCGAGGGGGAGACAGACACTCTTTTGATAAAGAGAGAAGCGGAGATTATTTTTAGTTTATAATCGATCGCGTCCCCGCGCATAAGACAGAATTCATCTTTTGCTCTAGTTAAACGAATACGAATATCTACGCCGTTCAATAGTAATTTCGGCTGAAAAAATATATCGCTGTGTATCGGAGCCAGTAGCTCGACAACATTGCTCCCGTCTGTAAACGCAGCTCTTTTTGTCAGTCCTGCATTCGCACCTGTCGGATCCGTAGTGTCCATATGGCCGGCTGTATCTTTGTAAAACAATCCTGCTGAAAAGTTATTCTCTAGGGTGTCTTTTCCATAATTAATGAGCATCTCCAAAATACACCTGTACGGATACGTGCTGGACGATTGTGACACTAGCCGATCTCCTAGAGACACATCCACTTGCGAGAAGATCGTCGAAGCCGGGTAATTAATCAGACCCACGGGAGCGCCTTCCGGCACATCATCTCCGTTTGGGAGAGTTATTTTCACACGAGTATATAATAATGTGTTATTCAGATCAGTGTAATCTTCACCAGTCCCTGCGATGAAAAATTCAATCGGGGAAGCATCATTAATCGCTGACACGGGCGGGATTTCCACATAAGTGTTTTTCTCAATAGCTGTTTGCGTTAAAGGAAGTGTAAAAATATCCAGTTCGGATTTGATACACTCGTCTGACATTGCATGAATCAATGACATGATTTAGAAGATAGTGTTGCTTCGTCTTTTCAAACTCGTAGATCTTTTTACAAGTTTCGTCCGGCTTCTTCGTCTGCTTTTTGCAACTGGGCGTTTCTTAGTGACACGTGTACTCTTCTTTACGCCGTGACCACGCCCCCTCCTCATACGGGTCCCAGGGGGCTTCAACCCTCTACGCATGACCATAAGACCGTGACCGTTCTGTCCCTCAGTGTTATCGTTATTAAATGACTTTGACAAGGCACTGGTAACTACATCACTTACTATATTTTTTGCCGCAGCTTTTATGTGTGGCTTTGCTATACTGAAACCCCTTCTTAGAAACGGTATTGCCATACGATATAATCCACGAAATAGACCCCCGATCCCTGATGCAAAACCGGCACCATACATAACACCGCTTCCGGCATAGCCCGGCATCCCATGTCCTGTTTGGGCCTGATAATATGATATGTAACGGTGGGGGTCGTCCTGGTACGGTGTGAGATAAGCCATTTTTAAAACAAATGTTTTCTCACTGGTCTAAAGTGCAGCTTCGTCACAACTTTTCCGTAGGTGAATCGCACGTCTTTATTCTGGTCGTCTTTAATTTCGATCCCAATGTCTGAGATGTTGTTTTTATTAAGACGGACGTAATGAGACTTGTCGTACCTGACACTGACTGCTTTGTTAGTGGTCGGTTCAATATGTATCGTCTCTAATAATGGCACATACGCGTCACCGACTGCTTGATATTCTATTATATCTATGTATACAAATAGAGTGTAAAATCCTCCACTTATATCGGCCTGGTATGGTGCGTATGTGCTCACGTCTTCGTGTTCATCCGTACTGCTTACATTTTCTATAGGAACACCTGGTTTTAATCCTAGAATGACGGCGAGTTTTCCGTAAAACGTTAGCGATGCTCTCTGAGCTGCTTTCAGAAATATCTTATTCTTTATATGATCGTAGCCTAGCTGCACCCGTGGTGGAAGAGTTGCGTTTATTTCCTTGAGTAATACTGAAATATCCTCAAAATAGCCGTGTTTTATATTATTATGATTCGTAGATATTTTTAGGGCTTTCCGGAAAGTTTGAATATTAAGATCCCCACGCACTTTACTATGTTCATCGCTGTTCAAACATTGGTCGCATTCAATAATAAAAGCAGAGTCTTCCTCGTTGAAAGTGTGCCAAGTTTTTGGATAGTGAAACTCAACCAACGCCACTTCCCATAATCCTTTTAAATGTATAGCTCTTGCCAATCTAGTTCTGTAATTAGATATGCGATTCTCGGGGTATACATTTGCAGATGCATTGCACGGGAGCGTGACGTAGAACCCCTCCTCCTCAGACATGTTAGATGTTTTTGGATAAATGACATCGTCTGTGGCTTTCGCTACGGTTTTAAGGGAGATTGTAGATCAATCATCTGTTTTTCAGGAATCCAACTATTGAATTTTGAAGGCCATCCAAGCCATTTCACCAGAACGTACATGGCTTTTCCGCGTCGTTGTTTGTCCAAAATTTTTTCAACCTTGAACGATTTATCATCACTCACAATAATTTTTTGGAGTTCTTGCTCATAAAAACAACCATCTACTAATTCACCATCATAGTCCTGTATCCTGTATACGACTGGATTTCGGGGTATACACGCACTTATAGTAAAGTATTCTTCAGTATAATTCTGTTCATAGCCTTTGGCAAATATATTCCGGACTTTAGACACCCTGACGATATCTCCTACGGCAAATTTAAAGACTGGTGTCTCTTTACGCATTTTTCCGTATAAATTATTAAACACCACAGTTTCATTTTCTTTATTCACGTCCAACGGTCGCATTTTAATGGATTTGTGATAACTAGAATTATACGCCTCTGTCAGATCTTGCAATATATCACAGTAGCGTTTGGAATTCACAGCTGTTAAATACCTCCACATTCGTCCTTTTAAAGTTCTATTAAATCTTTCGACTACACTCGCTTTTAAATCACTTGCTGTTGCAAAATGGTGTATGTTATATTTTTTTGTCAACTGTTGAAAATGCTTATTGAAAAACTCTGTACCCTTATCTGTCTGCAACTTTACAGGTACACGTCCTTCTCTCAAAATAGACAAAAAAGCTTTAACTACTTCCGGCCCCGTTTTATTTTTCAGTACCCTTGTCCACGCGTACTTGCTAAAAACGTCTATAACGGTAATTATAAACTTGATATTGTCGTTCTCTTTCGAGTATACAGACATATCAACTAGATCTGCCTGGAACTGGTGGTCTTTCCCATACACCACTACACGGTTCCGCTTATAATTTATTGGCGCAGTTCGATGGAGAGTGTATGTGTCCTGGCTGGACAGCCAATCACTCACGTCTGTATCAGATAATCTTACACCTTGCTGTTCTAATACAGCTTGTTTTAATCTGTCTTTACCCCCAAAAGCACCAGAATTCGCTGGGTCATAATAGATTTTTTTCATTAGTTCTGCCATGTCAACGCTGTGAGATTTCAGTCATAATGAATCGAGTTGCAAATTTGTTCAGTATTTATTTATTTTTTCACAATATAAAAGTCACAAACATTTTTTATTTCAAAATATAAAAGTCATAAACATTTTTTTCACAACATAAAAGTTACAAAAACATTTCCAAACAACAAAAATGATTTTTTTCTTTTATTAGAATGTAAGAAGTAGAAAGTTACAAACATGTATAATGTGAATTATATCACACAAACAAAAAAATAAAATTTCACAGACATTTCAAAATTCTTCTCCATAATGTATTCGACTAAAAAATCAATAATATTACATACATCTGGGTTTTCGCTACTTAACAAACTGCAGACATCAGTTACATACGTACAAATACACAATATATTTCCTATTCTAAGAGAGTTCTGGTCGTCAGACATTAGATTGAGAATGTTTTTGATAACCACAGAGGGTGTGCTCTCACAGGTTACAGACATGTTTATCATATGATTCCATTCATCCGATAATCCCCGCACGCCGTTCATTAATTCCATTAGGCGTTTTTCATCCGGAGTTATGTTGGTATTTGTAGTCCAATTATTCCGGATAATCTTATGGAGCAGGTTAGATATTCCACATTTAACATGTGATTTAAAGAAATATTTTGTAATCCAAGAGGTAGAGCAGAAGTTTCCCATTTTCAAACGTGATTGATCTCCGGATCTTCAGCCACGGCTAGTTTCCATTTATCCACAGCTGTGTAAATTATTTCCTCGCATGATTCATCGATCAGTTTTTCACGAATTATAGATAATTGTTCGACTATGTACATCTCATCTCTGAGGTCAAACAAAATTGCCTCAACAGCTCCCTGGATCCTCTGTAGATGTGGGCTGCCTCCGTACTGACTCAAGGCCTGTGCTAATATGTTTTTCAACTCAGGTGTGAGGAGTTTCAGTCTGATATCTTCAAAACATCCATAAAAATAATATGCAGTAGGTTCGAACAAGCAGCTGTGTCTTGTTTGCGATGGGTGATCCACAGTACAGCCGTCGCAATTCTTTTTCATCCGTTTGTCGATCAAAAACTCCAAAATGACAGCCAAAATAGCCTTGATAATCCGGTGACCTGTATCCCCGAGACATCCGTCCGTGTCATCGACAGTTGTGTCGTGGGCCTCGGCGACTGCGGCAGGTGTTGCAACTCCATAGCTTGTGAGGAACGCCAGATTGTGATATCCTAGATCTGTACAAAATTTATTTAGCCATTCGATGCTTTTTTGAGGTAATCCATTTGCTGCATCCGGTAATCCTTTTGGTATGTATCCGTCAGTAGTTCCCAGGGGTTGGAATGAAGATGAATAAGAGTCAGTTCCTTGAGACATGATGCGTGAATGAGCTAAGCTTTCAAGAGGAGTGTGTTTTAATGTTTGTAGATCGTAGGCGGGGCTATATGAACAACCCTCCTACTGTCCTGTGCGAAGCGTGGGAACTGTTTGTCGTCTTTTCCCACGCCTCTTCACCACCTGACGTGGGAGGGTCTTGGTGTGGAAGGCGTCTAGGGCGGAGCCTACGTCTGGCTCCTGTGCAGCGGTAGCTATTGTCAGTCTAACTTTTGGGATGTAACCGTGTGGACGCTTTTTGCTGAACTCTTCCTGAGGACTTTGTAACTTTGGGAATTAAAATCTCTACACCTTTGGATATGGATAAGCGTTTTGGATATAGCTTTTGGTTCTCTTTCAACAAATGGTATGTAAAAATGTAAGGCTTTTTAACAATGTTTTTAAACTAGTTTGTGTTTTATGTAACAGTTTTACAAATACTGTGCATTTACTTTTCTGTAAATTATTGATTTTTTAACATCTTAAAATAACACTAACTCATTTTTAATAACTCTTTTAGAGAAAAATGTCATTTTAACTTATTTCATTATTGTTTTAAAAGTGTCTTCTTTAATAAATAAATAATAATAATAATTAAAAAAAAAAAAAAAAAAAAAAAAAACTGATCTCTGATTGTCTTTATTGTAATACATTGTATTACATGGTATGTAAAAATGTAAATGTTTAATGTAACAGTTTTACAAATGTGTGAGAACACATGTGTATTTTAACTTTTATACAACGTTTATATTATTAAATATATAATTGAATATATAATATCTCCCTGGTTCTGTTCACGCCCATAAGGGAGGAGCAAGCGTGGGGAAAATTCTCACGGTCACGTGACCTGTCCGGAGGTGGGAGGGAGGGGTAGAAGGGGGCGGGGCAATCGTGGGAAAATTCCCACGGTCAAAAAGGGGGCGGGGCAAGCGTGGGAATTTCCCACGGTCAAAAAGGGGGCGTGGCTTAAGGGCAATAAATCACTCAAAGTGACAGAAGCCGCCCTTTAACCTCTCTCTGACCTGCTATTTCGTGGCAGCCAATCAGTATCGTCCAACGTAGTAGCAACCAATCACATTTACCTGGAAGTCAAGCGACAGCAGTCAATGGTGGCGCCGGTGATTCTTCAGTAATGGCGGCGGTATTTGGCTCGGTAAATTCGTATATTATCAGATTAATAAATAATTGTTGCTCTGTACGTTGGAGTTTAACTTTTATGTTAGAGACAGTGTATCTGTGACTACTTAAAGGGTCATTTCACCCATTTGAACATTGGTTTTTATTTAAAGTGGGTTATATATGTAGTCGAAATGTAAAATAATTTTTGAATTTGGTGCCTTCGTGACCGAGAAAAGACAAAAAATAACTTCAGAACGCATTTGTATGAAAGACAACAACTCCCACAATGCACCACATTGCACAGCTCCGCAAGCCACTCCCACTAATCCAGAAAGCGCATATCTGCCTATAAGAGAAATCACTCTTCCGTCTACAAGGCTAGCTACTACCAGAGCTTGAAATTCATTTCACATTCACACAAAATGTCTAGTTAGTTGGCGAACTCATATAGTGCATTACTCCTCGTTTGTATTTCTTTCGAAAAGGTGAATTATTGCATGGTACCTGGATGTTCAGTCAGAACATATGCGGTGCGAAACTAGGATAGTTCTCAACACAAACGTCCGTGTCCTCGTCTGATTCAGAGATTTCGTCCAGGAGAAATTGTCATCGTTGAAATTCTTTGCCGCAGACGGACTCTATCTCTGTGTTCGTAGCGGTTCGTAGCTGCATTGTGAGATCACCGGCGCCACCAGTCCGCCCTAACTCGAGCCAGTCCGGGCTCCTCGTCCGCGGCAGGCAGGTCTTCTGCCTCGGCTGCTCTTCGCTATAATGCGGCTTGTAAAGGTAGCCACAAACACCTGATTCAAGCATCAGACTTCCGAAATCCTCTTCTTCTATATCATATTGAGCACTCTCCTCCGCTATTGTCATAACTTTACATCTGTCTCCACAGCGCCTGTTAGCTTAGCTTCAAACAAGATGGAGGATATTGCTTTCAGTTTCAGAGAGTAAAGTCCCACCCACTGATCTGTAATAGGTCTGTAGCGTGAGCGCGCCCCACCCTGGGAAAGATGAGAAACTAGTGTCTGTAGTCTTAACAGAAATCCCCCCCTCTAACACTTCCTCCTACAATGACGCAAAATGACGATTTTTGCGTCATTGTAGGAGGAAGTGTAAGAGGTAAATAACAGATTTCACTTTTATTTTATTTTATTAAATTTTTAACATAAAGATAGGCTGTACCGAGTCTTTCCGGAAAAAAACGAGCGGCTGGGGGCGGGCCGTGTGGGCGAAGCTTAGCTGTGCTAACGCGCCAAGCTAGTGACAACACACAGAGACATTTGTTCAACAAACAGTTTTACTCACCGTCCAGTTCCAACGCACGACCGCGAATTAGACGATCTGCAAATCCGTAGATCTGGGCTTTGTTTATAAAACAATCATCGTCGAAATGCAGGGAACAAAAGTCTTACACAACTCCGTTTATGCTCAGGAAAACAAACTGCCACGGGTTCCTTAACGCTGGGTTCTTTGGGAATCTGTGCAGGGTTGTCTTGCCGTGGCAACCAAAAACACACTTCTTTGGTGACATTGACTTCCCAAAAGCCGGGCAGGGCGCTTTGATGGCGAACTGCTTTCACTGATCACTCTCTTGCTCTGGTCTACGAGTGCGCGCGGCCGCGATCTTACCGGAGAAGTGCCCTTAGGACCCATATAAGGAAATTCCGCCCTATCTTACGTAAGACAGAGCCATACTCGAAAAAAACTTTCCGAAACTTGTGACAAACCGGAAGGAGTATTTTTGGAACAAAAATACTCCTTCAAACGTACAACTTAGTTTTTGAAACTTTGTCCATGTTTAGCATGGGAATCCAACTCTTTACCAGTGTAAAAAACTCAGTATGCATGAAATAGCATTTCACCCCCCCTTTAAGTTGAATTGGTTAATTTAATCATTTGTAGAAACGCAGCTTGTGCACCGTGTGCTCCTGGTTTGTGAGGGGCTATCATTAACTTCAAATACTACGTTACCATTATGATTAAATATTAGCGTTTGTTAACATGTTAACCTAATCTTTTGATTATAATAAAGCTCATGCTGATTTATTGGAATTGACAAGCTCAGCCTTGATGATACACGTGCAACGCTAATAAAACATATCCCAAATTATCTCTGTTTTAATACAAAACACCATTTTAATCAACATTACTTCACCATATTCTAAACTTCTGTTTTTTTGTAGTTTCACCAAGTTCACCACAGCCTGTCACAGATTGCTGGGGACGGACAAACATACGTGCCAGGAAGGAAACCCCAGATTTCCAGTTGCAAAACCAACCAAACTCACTGGTATGTTTTCACATAAGGAACATAATGTTCAAATGTATTATATCCTGTCTTGATCAAAGCAGGCAAAAGGCATTCTGTTTTTTATCTTTTTATTTTTTCATACAAATTCTAGATTGTATCGAAAATTTGACATTTCAGTGTCTGTTTATTTTCTTAGTTTGATCATGTTTTGGATGGGACCCAATCACCAGATGAGACCAGAATATATATATAAAATAACTAACTTTTTCCCCCTTCTTTTTAAGCTCAATTGCAATAAAGATGGATCCGGGATCTTGGAAGCTTGTTAAAAATAAGGTATTGATTTCATGTTACAACAATTTTGATTTCTTTGTTATCTTTAGTGTATAAATAAAATGTTAGTTTTTCCATTTAGAATTTATTTTTTTTCCAGGGTGTTCCAGCTCAGTTGGGATCTGTGGACTGCAGTGTATTCATGCTAATGGTAAGTTATTACGGTGGTTTTGTTTCCCCATAACAACATTTATTTTACGGATAACCCAACATCCATAATAATTGTCATCAAAAGACATCAGGCTGATCCCAAATGAATTTTGTTTTTCAGGTGTGTGTGTGTGTGTTAAGGTTAGTGATGTCACTAGCCCAGGAGGAAGCTTGTGTAGTCCCCACCAGTTGTGTGTTGTAATCCTTAAAGTGATTTCTGTAAAAAAAAAAAAAAAAAGTCTCCCTTTGCTTTGAACTTTGATCGTCGTAACATTCATATTGCAGATATTGTTTATGCTCTGACAGCAACATTACTCTAGTTTCTTTTTCTTTCTTTCTTTATTTCTTTCTTTTTCTAACATATGTCTTTCTTTATTTTCTTTCTTTCTTTTTCTAACGTCTGTCTGTCTTTCTTTTATTTCTTTCTAACTTATCTATCTTTTTCTAACATCTGTCTTTCTTACTAATCTTAAGGTTACAGGGGTTAAACACTATGTGATCTGATTCACAGAATTGTACTTTTATGTGTATTTCTTTAAAGTGAACATTATCTGTACTACTTTTGGAGGAACTGCGATTCCATTGTGTTTTTGTGTGTGTGCGTTGAATGCTCTGTGCAGGTCTTGTGATATGCAGCAGCTGACCCCAAGACGCCTTTCTACGACCTCCGAGGTCATCTTGAACTCGGATGACAATGTCGACTTACCCTCCTATCTATCCATAAGTGTAGAATTGTTTTAACTTTGTTCTTGTGCCAATGAGAAGTAGCCAACCTGTATGTACTGATGTCAATCATGCCCTTGGAAATGGTATAACTGGTGTGAGATTTTGTGTACGGTAGAGTCTCTGGCTTGCGATCCCGTGAGACTTTGACGCCTGGCTCTACCGATGAAACTATTCTTCAGTAAATTTTTACTTATTTGATTGAACCTCACGACTCCTGGTCTTCTTTCATCATATCTGGTCCTGGGTCTTTAAGCTGTTATTCCCTAACACTAGAAACATTGTAAATCATGTTAAACCATGCTAGAACATTGTAAAACGTTTTCAAACTTTCTGGCTAGGCTTTTTCAAGCCAACTTAGTTTTTCTATGAACTTTAACATCTAGTTCAGAATTGTTGTTCATTCTGATTTCAGAAAAACAAATATCAAGCCTGTTTTCAAAGTTACAGCTGTTTTATAAAACAAAGACAAGAATGTATTGAAATGCTACAAATGTAAAACTGAACTTAAATGATAGCAAAATATGATTTTTAAATAAAGGTCATTGAGAACATTTTTTTTTTCTTCTTTTAGACAGGACTTTCATTATTTGTTTAATGTTTATGTACGTTTAATAAATATACAATATTAATATATAGGCATTCATTTATGTATATACTTCATTATTTGACAAACATGTACACAAATTATATTTATACACGTACAAATTCATAATTTCAAGTGTTTGTTTTTTGTACTGTCTATGATCTTCGTTACTTAATTTATATTTGATAAACCTTAAATCAATTACAAAATAATTACAAATTTAAGTATTTTATTTAAATAAGTACTGAAATTATATATATACATTGATATAATAATTTATTTGCCTTGCTAAAAGCGGCATCCACCTCTGACTTCCGGTTATTAGCGGCAGCTGACGTCAGCTGCCAGTGGCAGCTACTTCCTGCTGCCAGCTGCCAATTTTTCGCTGAACCCCTACTGGTTTTTTCTTTAATGAACATGGGACGGAGTTGCTTCTTTTCTGCAATGCAATGCAAAAAGAGCATAGCCTATGTCATTCATATGTCAATGCAAATGCAGCGCAGCAGCACGCGTCATCTCTTTAATGAACGAGTGAATGAGTTAGTTCTGGTGTGCAATGCATTGCAATGCAAGAAGTGTGTTATTCTTCAATGCACAACGTTTGATCGTTTGTGCAATGCAATGCAACAACACACGGTATCTCTTTAATGAACATGGGATTGAGTTAGTTCATAGCCTATGTTATTCTTCAATGCACAACGTTAGATCGTTTGTGCAATGCAATGCAACAACACATATATTATCTATTTAATGAACATGGGAAGGAGTTAGTTCTGGTGTGCAATGCAATGCAAGAAGTGCATAGCCTATATGTTATTCTTCAATTATGCACAACGTTAGATCGTTTGTGCAATGCAATGCAACAACACACGGTATCTCTTTAATGAACATGGGATTGAGTTAGTTCATAGCCTATGTTATTCTTCAATGCACAACGTTAGATCGTTTGTGCAATGCAATGCAACAACACATATATTATCTATTTAATGAACATGGGAAGGAGTTAGTTCTGGTGTGCAATGCAATGCAAGAAGTGCATAGCCTATATGTTATTCTTCAATTATGCACAACGTTAGATCGTTTGTGCAATGCAGTGCAACAACACATATGTTATCTCCTTAATGCACATGGGAATGAGCTAGTTATTGAATGCATTGCAATGCAACAAGCGCATAGATTATATGATATCCTTCAATGCACATCGTTGTCTGTGCAATGCAGTGCAACATCACTCATGTTATCTCGTCGCTGCACAATGGAAAAAGTCAGTTCTGGGATGCAGTGAAATGCAACAAGCGCTTAGCTTGTATGTTATTGTTCTATTAACATCGTTAGATCCTGTGTTCAGCACTCATGTTATTTTCTTAAGGCACAAATTAATTTGTTATTTCTGGCATGCATTGAAAAGCAAAGTGCATAGCTTAAATGTTTTTCTTAAATGCTAAATCTTAGATCGTGTGTGCAATGCAACACTTATGTTTATCTCTTCTTTGAACACGAGGCTATTCTATGCATTGTAATGCAATAGCTAATGCCATCCTTTCCCTTCAATGCACAAATGAATAAGTTTGTTGTAGTGCAGTGCAAAAGCACGTGGTTTACGATGATTTAGTTAAAACCATACATTTTGATTTAATGTCAAACCAAAATTTTAATTTTTTCCAACTCAACGTTTTACCTTAACCCAAAGTACACAGCAAAAACTCCTATGTTAAATTAACACTCAAGAGTGTTAAAGTTAATGAGATAATTAAGTGATTAATTGAGTGATGATTGAGTATTATTGAAGACACCTGATGTTAACAAGCAGAATCACTGAAGGAGAAAATCACAAATTGTAAGTTACCATTATGGTGATGGGTGTCTGCTTTAGTTGGGCTCTTGACCCTTATATAGTTACTTTAGATTTTGTTTGGCTGTTGTATTTGAGTTATAACTGCCAGATGAACAAAGAGAAAAAAATGATCTGATGGTGTTGGTTATATTATGATAATCATCATGATCACTGAACTCATTAAGACCCTTATTTCTGACGTAGATTTATGTTGTTGATCACAGAATAACTGTGATTCTGCATAAATATCCAGAATTTTAGATATAATACAAAGGATTTCTTGAAAGTTGTTTTGTAAAAAAAAAAATTATATATATATTTTTTTAGGCACTCACAGACGTCAATATTCAGTCTATGCATCTCAACAATGGTGACGAGCAGAATATTCAGTTAGGAAAAGTAAATTACATAGACAATTTAGATCATAATTTATTCATACCGCAATGCATGATGGGAGCCATTAATGAGTTGTGATTGGTGGCAGCCACTGCAACATGCTTTATTATTGTCACCATTGTTGAGATTCACAGATTCACTGATTATTGATGTCTGTGTTTCTATATTAACTCATTTGAAAGTCTTTTGATCAGAACAATGTTTATTAAATATTTTGGATTATATGAAAAATACTGAAAATCCAATGCTGTAGAATCACAGAGCTGCTGTAATTAACAAGTTAAACCAAACTATCTCAATAAGTTTTGTTTTTTGGATCACAGCATGATTATGTCAAAACATAACCAACACCATCAGATCACATTGTCTCTTTGTTCATCTGACTGTTATAAATCAATTAGCCTGGCTAACGTCAGACCACTTTCTCTTTGAGACGTGGTCTGGAAACCACATGTACATTTTCTCGTATTTGAGGCGTGGTTTACGAATGCCCAGAGCCGTTTATTGGGCGCTACGAATGTCTATCAAATGCGCCTGTACGCAGCTCATAGCCAATCATTTCAAATTATACCAGATGACGTATGTAGAGCGACAGATATTCAACGAAGAAGACGAGTCGACGATGGGTCAGATTTATGTGTACACCAGAGAGTCCTGCACGGGTCCGATTTTGTAAATCCGCACCCGACCCGTTTTCCAACAGCAGCACTAATAAAAATCTGCACCGACCCGCTTAAAATAGAACCGACACCCGACTCGCACCCGAAATAAAATCAGTTTAGACTATCACATTATAGACACACTTACAAACATTTTTATTGCCAGGTCATACAGAAGTTATTACACGACCATTAAGGACAACTTCAGCCGAAGCTGTCAAAAGGCCGATACATGAAGAACATGGCTAACGTTACCACACAAATCGAACAGACGCGGCTACAACACTAACGTTATATGCCACACAATTTCGTCTAGCCTACATCTGACAATTTTGGGTTCAAACACACCCTGCACACCACACATACTTAACAGTGTTAAATATGAAAAATACCGTTCGATAGAGCTGCTTTGTTACCAGTTATCTGCGTGCTTCCTCAGGGATGAAGTTCCACATTTGCGGCTATCCAACACGAAAATGTTTGCAGCAAAGCCTTTGACAATATTTTCTTCAGATAACTCCAAATTTCTCCCACACACTAGACTTG
Organism: Squalius cephalus; assembly: GCF_949319135.1. Taxonomy (NCBI): domain Eukaryota; kingdom Metazoa; phylum Chordata; class Actinopteri; order Cypriniformes; family Leuciscidae; genus Squalius; species Squalius cephalus. Next base: position 30,693,043 of record NC_137130.1, read on the forward strand.
ATTTTTGATGACGTATTGTCGACAACTTTACAATCTCCACTAGCTATTCTTTTCTACAACTCCTCAGCATCCATCTTGACGACTGCAAGCAGAACGCGCGCGCGCGGTTGTGATGCATTTTTAAAAGTGGAAGTAGCCTTGGTAACGTTATAGATCCTGGGAGGGCGTGGCGCGTCGGCACAAATAAACTGATGTGGATTTTAAATTATTTTATCAACTTGAAATACAGGCATATTTTTGTAGATGTGTTCCTAAAAATATGCATATATTTTTACGTCTGTCATGTTGGATCCATAGATAAACAAACTGCTTCGGTGTGTCGCATATACTTCATCATCGTCTTCCTGCTCCCTCCCCGTTCTGTGATTGGTTCCCTATTTCAGGGGAAAAATTAGTCCATGGTATCCAGACTTACCTTGCAGCGTGAATAAAATCGCGCTGCTCAAGGCAGTATGGGGAAACCCAGGCTATAAATCAATAACAACAGACAAGCAAAATCTAAAATAACCATAAAGGTCAAGAGCCCAACTAAAGCAAACACCCATCACCATAATGGTAACTTACAATTTGTGATTTTCTCCTTCAGTGATTCTGCTTGTTAACATCAGATGTCTTCAATAATGCTCAATCATCACTCAATTAATCACTTAATTATCTCATTAACTTTAACACTCTTGAGTTGAGTTGAGTTGGAAAAAATAAAAATTTTGGTTTGACATTAAATCAAAATTTATGGTTTTAACTAAATCATGAATACAATTTGAGAAAATCTAAAAAAATTAGCTGTAACAAATAACATCAATTTTTTTAAGTTAATCCAAAGTATCATTTTTTTCAGTGTAGTTCTGGTGTGAAATGCAATGCTTAAAGTGCATAGCCTCTAATGTTATTCTTCAATGCACAACGTTTTATCGTTTGTGCAATGCAATGCAACAACACATGTTTTCTTTAATGAACAGGGGACGGAGTTTCTTCTGTTGTGCAATGCAATGCAAGAAGTGCATAGCCTATGTTATTCTTCAATGCACAACGTTAGTTCGTTTGTGCAATGCAATGCAATGCAACACGTTATCTCTTTAATGAACATGGGATTGAGTTAGTTCTGGTGTGCAATGCAATGCAATGCAAAAAGTGCATAGCCTATGTTATTCTTCAATGCACAACGTTAGATCGTTTGTGCAATGCAATGCAACAACACATATTTTTTCTTTAATGAACATGGGATGGAGTTTCTTCTTTTCTGCAATGCAATGCAAAAAGTGCATAGCCTATGTTATTCTTCAGTGCACTACGTTAGATCGTTTGTGCAATGCAATGCAGCAGCACGCGTCATCTCTTTAATGAACGAGTGAATGAGTTAGTTCTGGTGTGCATTGCAATGCAAGAAGTGTGTTATTCTTCAATGCACAACGTTTGATCGTTTGTGCAATGCAATGCAACAACACACGGTATCTCTTTAATGAACATGGGATTGAGTTAGTTCATAGCCTATGTTATTCTTCAATGCACAACGTTAGATCGTTTGTGCAATGCAATGCAACAACACATATATTATCTATTTAATGAACATGGGAAGGAGTTAGTTCTGGTGTGCAATGCAATGCAAGAAGTGCATAGCCTATATGTTATTCTTCAATTATGCACAACGTTAGATCGTTTGTGCAATGCAATGCAACAACACATGTTATCTCCTTAATGCACATGGGAATGAGCTAGTTATTGAATGCATTGCAATGCAACAAGCGCATCGATTATATGATATCCTTCAATGCACATCGTTGTCTGTGCAATGCAGTGCAACATCACTCATGTTATCTCGTCGCTGCACAATGGGAAAAGTCAGTTCTGGGATGCAGTGAAATGCAACAAGCGCTTAGCTTGTATGTTATTGTTCTAATAACATCGTTAGATCCTGTGTGCAGCACTCATGTTATTTTCTTAAGGCACAAATGAATCAGTTATTTCTGGCATGCATTGAAAAGCAAAGTGCATAGCTTAAATGTTTTTCTTAAATGCTAAATCTTAGATCGTGTGTGCAATGCAACACTTATGTTTATCTCTTCTTTGAACACAAGGCTATTCTATGCATTGTAATGCAATAGCTAATGCCATCCTTTCCCTTCAATGCACAAATGAATAAGTTAGTTGCAGTGCAGTGCGAAAGCACATATGTTATATGTTTCATTGCATAGATGAAATAGTCCTCGATCTTGGACTTCCTATACATACTCATAGACGCATTCTGATAATTAAGCCATGTCCATACCTTTTCAACTAATTTCTGGTCAAAGGGTCCTCAAAAGTTTTCAAACTATATAAAGTTATAGAGGTCTCCTTTTGACCTTCTGAACATATTTCTGGCCAAAGAGTTTTTGAATATTATCTTGCTATACTACAGACTGACCTTGTGATGTTACAGTAGCCAGTAGTCCATTTCTGACCTACTCAACTGATTTCTGGCCCTAGACTACTCGATCTTGTATTTTTATACATTCTCATCTCATGAGAATTCTCATTCTCATTCTTCTGATGTTACATCAGCCATAAAAAAAGTCAATTTTTGACCTACTGCAGGGTTCGAAATGAGGGGGGTCTGGGGGGGTCCCGGACCCTCCATACGTCATTAGGGACCCCCCATAAGGATTTATTTTTGGATTTTGGGGGGTCCCCGACATCATGGAGAGAAAAAGAGGAAAAAGAACTTGTAACTTTGTTGCTCCAGAGTTAGAGGTTTACCTGTTAGATTATAGCCACTTCTCCAGACACCACTACAATACTGGGCCTAGCCCAAACCATGAAAAACATCCCAAGACCATTATCCCACCTTCAACATTGGCCCATATAATTTTGCCTACAGTATATAATGTAGCAAGGTAGTCTTCAGAATTTTTTAATAATTTAATCATTACATTTTAGGGGACCCCCCAAGAGTCTTAAGTCATTTCGAACCCTGACCTACTGAACATATTTCTGGCCAAAGAGTCCTTAAAGATTAACATTATACATTCATATTGAAATCTTCGGATATTATATCATCCTGACAAAAGTCCATGTTTAACATACTGAAATTTTTTCTGGCCAAAGAGTACACGAAACTTGACCTTTCTAATATATACTCGTTGACTCTTTCTGATGTCAGCCATACAGAAGTCCATATTTGACCCAAGGAACATATTTCTGGCCGGAGTCCTTGAACATTAACTCACTATACTGAGTATACTGAGTATACTGACTTCTCGTAATGTTATATCAGGCAGACAGTAGTCCATATTTCACCAATTGAACATATTTTTGGCCAAAGAATCCTCAAAATGTTTTTTACTATTATAAACATCGACTCCTTCTGGTGTCAAATCAGTCACACAGAAATCCATATTTGATCCAAGGAACATATTTCTGGCCAAAGAGTCCTCGATCTAGGACTTTCTATTCATGCTCATAGACTCCTCTATGACTATGTTTACCTCTTTAAATAAGTTCAAAAGGCCATACACTGCATAAGCCATATAGATATCCATATTTGACCTTTTGAACTTATTTCTGGTCAAGAGTACTCGAAACTTGACCTTTCTAATATATACTCCGTTGACTCTTTCTGATGTTACGTCAGCCTTACAGAAGTCCATATTTGACCCAAGGAACATATTTCTGGCCAAAGAGTCCTCGATCTTGGACTTTCTATACATACTCATAGACTCCTTCTGATGCTTCATAAGCCAAATAGATGTCCATATCAGACCTTTTGAACTTATTTCTGGTCAAAGTGTCCTCAAAATTTTTCAAACTATATAATGTTATAGACTCCTTCTGATGTTAAATCACCCATACAGAAGTCCATATTTGACCTATTTTTGACTATAGAAAAAAAAATAGAAGTCCATATTTGACTATAGATAGTCCAAGACCTCAGCTATACAGAGGTCCCCTACTGAACATATTTCTGATGTTAAATCAGTTATAGAGAAGTCCATATCTGACCTTCTGAACTTATTTCTGGTCAAAGTTTCCTCAAAATTTTTCAAACTATATAAAGTTATAGAGTCCTTCTGATGATATATCAGCTATACAGAGGTCCCCTTTTGATCTACTGAATATATTTCTGGCCAAAGAGTCCTTAAAGATTAAGACTATACAGTCAGATTGAAATCTTCGGATGTTATATCATCCTGACAAAAGTCCATATTTGACATACTGAAAATTTTTCTGGCCAAGGACTACTCGAAACTTGACCTTTCCATGTATACTCGTTGACTCTTTCTGATGTTACGTCAGCCATACAGAAGTCCATATTTGACCCAAGGAAAACATTTCTGGCTAGAGTCCTTGAACATTAACTCACTATACTGATTATACTGAGTATACTGACTTCTCGTGATGTTATATCAGGCAGACAGTAGTCCATATTTGACCGACTGAAAAAGATTTTGACCAAAGAGTTAAGGATTTTGTCTATCATAAACGTTTAGACTCCTGATGTTAAATCAGCAATACAGAAGTCCATTTATGACCTTCTGAACATATTTCTGGCCAGAGACCTTGAACATTTACCTTACTATACATATTTCTCATACTATACAGACTTCTCATGATGTTATATCAGCCAGACTATAGTCCATATTTCACCAGTTGAACATATTTTTGGCCAAAGAATCCTCAAAATGTTTTTACTATTATAAACATCGACTCCTTCTGGTGTCAAACCAGTCACACAGAAATCCATATTTGACCCAAGGTACATATTTCTGGCCAAAGAGTCATCGATCTTGGACTTTCTATACTCCTAGACTCAATGCTACATAAGCCATTTAGATATCCATTTCTGACCTTTTGAACTTATATCTGGCCAAAGGGTCCTCAAAAGTTTTAAACTATATAAAGTTATAGACTCCTTCTGATGATAAATCAGCTATACAGAGCTCCGCTTTTTGACCTACTGAACATATTTCTGGCCAAAGAGTCCTTAAAGATTAACACTATACTTTCAGATTGATATCTTCGGATGTTATATCATCCTGACAAAAGTCCATATTTGACGTACTGAATTTTTTTCTGCCCATGGATTGCTCGAAACTTGACCTTTCCATATATACTCGTTGACTTTTTCCAATTTTACATCAGCCTTACAGAAGTCTATATTTGACCCAAGGAACATATTTCTGGCCAAAGAGTCCTCGATCTTGGACCTTCTATACATACTCATAGACTCCTTCTGATGCTTCATGAGCAATATAAATATCCATATCTGACCTTTTGAACTTATTTCTGGTCAAAGTCCTCAAAAGTTTTTAAACTATATAACACTATAGACTCTTTCTGATGATAAATCAACTATTCAGAGGTCCCCATTTGACCTACTGAACATACTTCTGGCCAAAGAGTCCTAAAAGTTTAACACTATACATTCAGATTGATATCTTCGGATGTTATATCATCCTGACAAAAGTCCATATTTGACATACTGAAATTTTTTCTGGCCATGGAGTGCTCGAAACTTGATCATTCCATATATACTCGTTGACTCCTTCCGATGTTAAATCAGCGATACAGAAGTCCATATTTGACCTATTTTTGACTATAGAAAAAAACATAGAAGTCCATATTTCACTATAGAAAGTCCAATACCTCAATTATACAGAGGTCCCCTTTTGACCTACTGAACATATTTCTGGCCAAAGAGTTCTTTAACATTATCTTGCTATACTACAGCTTGACTTCTTGTGATGTTATATTAACCAGCCAGTAGTCCGTTTTTGACCTACTGAACATATTTCTGGCCAGAGACCTTGAACATTAACTCACTATACATACAGACTGACTTCTCGTAATGTTAAATCAGGCAGACAGTCGTCCATATTTGACCGATTGAAAAAAAAAATTGACCAAAGAGTTCTCAAAAGGATTTTGTCTATCATAAACTCATAGACTCCTTCTGATGTTAAATCAGCTATAGTGAAGTCCATATTTGACCTTCTGAACATATTTCTCGACAGAGACCTTGAATCTTACCTATACATATTTCTCGTACTATACAGATTTCTCTTGATATTATGTCAGCCAGACTGTAGTCCATATTTGAACTACCGAAAATATTACTGGCCAACGAGTCCTTAAAGATTAACATTATACATTCAGATTGATATCTTCGGTTGTTATATCATCCTGACAAAAGTCCATATTTGACATACTGAATTTTTTTCCGGTCAAAGGAGTCTAAACTTGACCTTTCTATATATACTCGTTGACTCTTTCTAATGTTACGTCAGCCATACAGAAGTCCATTATTGACCCAAGGAACATATTTCTGGCCAAAGAGTTCTCAATCTTGAACTTTCTATACATACTCATAGACTCTTTCTGACTCTTCATAAGCTATATAGATGTCCATATCTGACCTTTTGAACTTATTTCTGGTCAAAATGTCCTCAAAAGTTTTCAAACTATATAAAGTTATAGACTTCTTCTGATGTTAAATCACCCATACAGAAGTCCATATTTGACCTATTTTTGACTATAGAAAAAAAAAAATAGAAGTCCATATTTGACTATAGAAAGTCCAAGACCTCAGCTATACAGAGGTCCCCTACTGAACATATTTCTGATTTTAAATCAGTTATAGAGAAGAAATATTTTTGGAAAAAAGGTCCCCACAAGTTAACTTACTAAATACTCATAGACTTCTTCTGATGATACATCACTTTAACAGGTGTCCATATATGACCATCTGAATATATTTTGAGCCAAAGAATTATTGAACATTAACTTTCTATACATACTGACCCAAGAGTCAAAATTTGTCCTCTTTTGGTCTGATTTATCATCATAAGGAGTCTATCATTTTACATAGTTTCAAATCTTTTGAGGAACCTTTGACCAGAAATAATAATAGGTCATATACGAAGAATCAGAAGGAGACTATGAGTATGTATAGAAAGTTCAAGATTGAGGACTCTTTGGCCAGAAATATGTTCCTTGGGTCAATTATGGACTTCTGTATGGCTGATGTAACATCAGATGGAGTCAACTATACATGGAGTCATGTATAGAAAGGTCAAGTTTCTAGTGCTCTTAGGCATGAAATATGTTCAGTAGTTCAAAAAGGTGCCTCTGTCTGGCTGATTTATCATCAGAAGGAGTCTATGTTTACATAGTTTAAAACCTTTTGAGGACCCATTGACAAGTAATACGTTCAATAGGTCAGATTTGGACTTTTATATGGCTTATGAAGCATCACAAGGAATCTATAATAGAAAGTTCAAGATTGAGGACTCTTTGGCCATTAATATTTTCAGTAGGTCAATACTGGCTCTCTGGCTGAAGAAACAACATAAGGAGACAATGAGAATCTATAGAAAAAGTTAAAGACAGAGGACTCTTTTTCTAGAAATATGTTTAGTGGGTCATTTATGGATTATTGTCTGCTTGTGAAACATCAGAAGGAGTCAATGAGCATGTATAGAAAGTTGAAGATCGAGGACTCTTTTCCCAGAAATATATTCAGTAGGTCAAATATGGACTGCAGTCTGGCTGATGGAACATCAGAAGTCATTGATTATGAATAGAAAGTTCAAGTTCATAGACTCTTCGGGGAGCAATATGTTCAGTAGGTCAGTTATGGACAATTGTCTGGCTGATGCATCATCATAAAGAGTCAATGAACATGTATAGAAAGTTCAAGATCGAGGACTCTTTTACCAGAAATATTTTCAGTAGGTCAATTATGGACTACTCTCTGGCTGATGAAACATCAGGAGGAGTCAATGAGCATGTATAGAAAGAATAAGATCAAAGTTTCTTTGGATTGAAATATGTTCAATTGGTCAAATTTTGAAATGCTATATTGCTCTTGTAATATCAGGATTCAATATGTATAGAAAAATGTTCATAGACTCTTAGGTCAGAAATATTTTCAGTAGTATAGACAATTGTTTGGCTGAAGGACTTTCTGAAAGTGTAAATTAGTAAATATAGAAGGACCAAGTTCGGACAATATGGACAATAGCCTGGCTGATGAAAAATCAGGAGATATTAATTATGTATAGTTAATTAAAGTTCCAGGTCTCTTTGACCAGATATATGGGTCAAATTTGGACTAACAATATGGATGTAACATCAAAGGTAGTCTATGAGAACGCATATAACATACCCTTTGATGACTCTTTGGCCAGACATATGTTCTCTTGGTCAAATATGGACTACTGTATGGTGGATGCAAAATCAAAAATAGTCTAGGAGAAGGAACAGTAAGTTAAAATTTGATGATTCTTTTGCCAGAAACATGTTCAGTAGGTGAAATATGGACTTTTTTATGGCTAATGTATTAAAAGAAGTAAATAAGCATAGAAAGTTAATGTTCAAAAACTCTTTGGCCAAAAATGTGTTCAGTAGTTCAAATAGGAACCTCTGTATGTCTGAAATAACATAATAAGAAACCCTTTGAGGACCCTTTGACCAGAAATAAGTTCAAATATGGAATTCTATGTGATTTATGAACCATCAGAAGTCTAGCAGTGAGAATACAAAGTTCAAGATTGAGGACTCTGCTCTAGATATATGTTCCTTGGGTCATATATGGACTACTTTATGGGTGACGTAACATCATAATTAGTCTATAAAATTACATATCTTATGTATTATATATTATATAAGAATTATATATACTTAAAACCTTTTAAGGACCCATTGACCAGAAATAAGTTTAACAGGTCAGATATGGACTTCTAAATGGCTTATGAAGCATCAGAAGGAGTCTATGAGTATGTATAGAAAGTCCAAGATCGAGGACTCTTTGCCAGAAATAAAATTACTTTGGGTCAAATATGGACTTCTTTGTGGCTGATTTGACATCAGAAGGAGTCTATAAGTTTATAATAGTAAAAAACATTTCGAGGACACAAAAATGTGTCCAATCGGTCAAATATCGACTACTCCTTGCCTGATTTGACATCAGAAGGAGTCTAAGTTTATAATAGCACACAAAAAATAGTACTCCTTTTGAGTACTCTTTTGCCAGAAATATCAATCAGTCAAATTTGGACTACTGTCTGGCTAATACAACATCACAAGAAGTCAGTCTGTATGTATAGTAAGTTAATGTTCAAGAACTCTTTGGACAGAAATATGTTCAGTAGGTCAAAGAGGGAGATCTGTATTGCCTGATTTGACACATAACATATGTGCTTTCGCATTGCATTAACTATGTTATTCTTCAGTGCACAACGTTAGATCGTTTGTGCAATGCAATACCACATATGTTATCTCTTTAATGAACATGGGAGTGAATTAGTTCTGGTGTGCAATGCAATGCAAGAAGTGCATATGTTATTCTTCCAGGGCCGTGCACAGGGGGGTGGCCCGGTGGCTAGAGCCACTGCCCCTCTGCCCTCATTGACTGAGGTGCCCCTCTCCCCCACCCCCACCGCTCCGCTCCACTCAAAGCATTCCGCTGATTCCGCTCCAGGTTTGCCCACTCACTACACAGCATCACTCACAGTATATGGGCCCTATCTTGCACGCAGCGCATTTTGTATCGACTGATGAACACCTGATAAGCAGAATCACTGAATGACAGAGAAACAAGAACAGAAAAAAGAGAAACACTCAGGGCCCTATCTTGCACCCAGCGCAATTGACTTTGTACACCGATGCATGTATCATTCCTATTTTGCACCCGACGCACAGCAGACTTTTCCCTCCACAGACGCACGTCAGTAAATTAGGGAATGAACTTGCGCTCCCGGGGGCGGTTCAGCGCAAAGAGGAGGCGTGTTTCGGCGCAAACGTTCCCTGGTGCTATTTTGCAGTTTCAGAAAACAATTCCACTGACCAGGAAAAACCCAACACACACACACTTTGCTTCTCTCATCTACACACATAAGCAGCAGTTCTCATTTTTAGAAAACCATACATTATTACAAGGAAAAATAATAACACACGAGGGAAATCATTGTCGTGTCCATGAAGATGTGAAAAAAACAGACATAAATTTAGCTTACACATTTACCCAAATTATCATATGCCTGTTTAACCGAAGCTAATTTGGGTGTGTTTCTCCATCCCCAATGTCACTTCTCTGTGTTTTACGGCCCTGACGAGAACGTCGGTCAAAAAACAGGCATAAATCTAGCTTACACATTTACCCAAATTACAGTTTTTTACAATCGCTATGACAATTTTTTCAATATTATATTTATATATATATATATTTTTCAATATGTTCCTAGAAAAGCGCTATATAGATGTAATGAATTATTTTTATCATGTCATACTAAAATAAATAAGGTATAAAGAATAAAAGAGAGTCAAGGTTTAGGGCATACAAAGTAATATTTAAGTTGGCTTGGAAAAGCCAACTTACTGAAATCCTATTTAAACTTATTATTATTCTTCTGACCCAAAAAATTTAGACACTAACTCCTCCTAGACCGTTCAAGCTACATACTCCAAACTTGGGTCAGACCTTCAGACTGTTCTGACTTGAGTTGCTATATCTTTTCACACTGCTTTGAGTTACGGTTTTCTTAAAAATTAATATTAAAAATCATAAAAACCCCATTGACTTTCATTGCAGACTGCTCAAAATGAGCCAAGACTACGGTGGCCCATTAGTGTACAAGCCAAAAACTCAAATCTAAATTCTCTGAAGCCCTAGACTCAATTAAACTACCATTCTATCTATCTATCTATCTATCTATCTATCTATCTATCTATCTATCTATCTATCTATCTATCTATCTATCTATCTTCAAACCTTTTCTATCTATCTATCTATCTATCTATCTATCTATCTATCTATCTATCTATCTATCTTCAAACCTTTTCTATCTATCTATCTATCTATCTATCTATCTATCTATCTATCTATCTATAAACCTTTTCTATCTATCTATCTATCTATCTATCTATCTATCTATCTATCTATCTATCTATCTATCTTCAAACCTTTTCTTTCTATCTATCTATCTATCTATCTATCTATCTATCTATCTATCTATCTATCTATCTATCTATCTTCAAACCTTTTCTATCTATCTATCTATCTATCTATCTATCTATCTATCTATCTATCTATCTTCAAACCTTTTCTACTCTATCTATCTATCTATCTATCTATCTATCTAACAACTATCTATCTATCTATCTTCACCTTATTCTATCTATCTATCTATCTAACTATCTATCTATCTATCTTCAATCTATCTTCAAACCTTCAATCACTATCTCTATCTATCTATCTATCTTCTATCTATCTAACTACTATCTCTTTCTAAATAACTACATCATTCATTTAACTAACTAATCCATCTATCTTTCTAAACTTTCTTCTCAATAATTTCTTCTCTCTAACTAATCTCTTCTTCTAACAATCATCTTTCTTCTAACTAACCACCATTCTTCTTTCTTAACTAATCCACCATTCTTTCTTTCTTTCTTTCTTTCTTTCTTTCTTCTTCTTCTTTCTTTCGTTCTAAACAAAAACCAACAAACATTCTAAAATCTTTCTTCTTTCTTTCTTTCTTTCTTCTTCTTTCTTCTTTCTTCTAACTAATCCACCTTTCTTTCTTTCTTTCTAACTAATCCACCATTCTTTCTTTCTTGGCTTTCTTTCTTTCTTTCTTTCTTCTTTCTTTCTTCTTCTTCTTCTTACTAAACAATCCACCATTCATTCTTCTTTCTTCTTTCTCTTTCTTTCTTTCTAACTAATCCACCATTCTTTCTTTCTTTCTAACTAATCCACCATTCATTCTTTCTTTCTTTCTTTCTTTCTTTCTTTCTTTCTTTCTTTCTTTCTTTCTTTCTTTCTTTCTTTCTTTCTTTCTAACTAATCCACCATTCTTTCTTTCTTTCTAACTAATCCACCATTCTTTCTGTCTTTCTAACTAATCCACCATTCTTTCTTTCTCCCTTCCTTTCTTTCTTTTTTCTAACTAATCCAACATTCTTTCTTTCTTTCTTTCTTTCTTTCTTTCTTTCTTTCTTTCTTTTCTTTCTAACTAATCCACCTTTCTTTCTTTCTTGCTAACTAATCCACCTTTCTTTCTTTCTTTCTTTCTTTCTTTCTTTCTTTCTTTCTTTCTTTCTTTCTTTCTTTCTTTCTTTCTCTTTCTAACTAATCTACCATTCTTTCTTTCTTTCTAACTAATCTACCATTCTTTCTGTCTTTCTAACTAATCCACCATTCTATCTTTCTTTCTAACTAATCCACCATTCTTTTTTTCTTCCTTCCTTTCTTTCTTTTTTCTAACTAATCCAACATTAATTCTTTCTTTCTTTCTTTCTTTTTTTTCTTTCTAACTAATCCACCTTTCTTTCTTTCTTTCTTTCTTTCTTTCTTTCTTTCTTTCTTTCTTTCTTTCTTTCTTTCTTTCTTTCTTTCTTTCTTTCTTTCTTTCTTTTTTTCTAACTAATCCACCTTTCTTTCTTTCTTTCTTTCTAACTAATCCACCATTCTTTCTTTCTAACTAATCCACCATTCTTTCTGTCTTTCTAACTAATCCACCATTCTTTCTTTCTTTCTAACTAATCCACCATTCTTTCTTTCTTCCTTCCTTTCTTTCTTTTTCTAACTAATCCAACATTCTTTCTTTCTTTCTTTCTTTCTTTTTCTTTCTTTCTTTCTAACTAATCTTTCTTTCTTTCTTTCTTTCTTTCTTTCTTTCTACCTAATCTTTTTCTTTATTTCTTTCTCTTTCTTTCTTTCTTTCTTTCTTTCTTTCTAACTAATCCACCATTCTTTCTTTCTTTCTTTGTTTCTTTCTAACTAATCCACCATTCTTTCTGTGTTTCTAACTAATCCACCATTCTTTCTTTCTTTCTTTCTTTCTAACTAATCCACCATTCTTTCTTTCTTTCTTTCTAACTAATCCACCATTCATTCTTTCTTTCTTTCTTTCTTTCTTTCTTTCTTTCTTTCTTTCTTTCTAACTAATCCACCATTCTTTCTTTCTTTCTAACTAATCCACCATTCTTTCTGTCTTTCTAACTAATCCACCATTCTTTCTTTCTCCCTTCCTTTCTTTCTTTTTTTCTAACTAATCCAACATTCTTTCTTTCTTTCTTTATTTCTTTCTTTCTTTTCTTTCTAACTAATCCACCTTTCTTTCTTTCTTTCTTTCTTTCTTTTCTTTCTAACTAATCCACCTTTCTTTCTTTCTTTCTCTTTCTAACTAATCTACCATTCTTTCTTTCTTTCTTTCTAACTAATCTACCATTCTTTCTGTCTTTCTAACTAATCCACCATTCTATCTTTCTTTCTAACTAATCCACCATTCTTTCTTTCTTCCTTCCTTTCTTTCTTTCTTTCTTTCTTTTTTCTAACTAATCCAACATTCTTTCTTTATTTTCTAACTAATCCACCTTTCTTTCTTTCTTTCTTTCTTTCTTTCTTTCTTTCTTTCTTTCTTTCTTTCTTTCTTTCTAACTAATCCACCATTCTTTCTGTCTTTCTAACTAATCCACCATTCTTTCTTTCTTTCTAACTAATCCACCATTCTTTCTTCCTTCATTTCTTTCTTTTTCTAACTAATCCAACATTCATTCTTTCTTTCTTTCTTTCTTTCTTTTTCTTTCTTTCTTTCTTTCTAACTAATCTTTCTTTCTTTCTACCTAATCTTTTCTCGATGCTGCCTCAAGTGCTAGCCAGGATCAGGGAGGCGGACTGCGCAGTGCTCCTCATAGCTCCACGCTGGGAAAACCAACCGTGGTTCCCCGAGCTAATGAGACTGGCAGACACAGCCCCATGGCCGATTCCGGTGAGGAGAGATCTTCTCTCTCAAGCCCGAGGATCGATTCTGCATCCCCATCCAGAGCACTGGTCTCTGCATGCGTGGGAAATCAACGGATATTCGTTGATCTGCCAGAAAGGGTAATTAACACGATCACGCAGTCCAGAGCCCCCTCGACGAGGCGGCTCTATGCGTCTAAATGGTCGGTGTTTAGCAAATGGTGTGTGGAAAAAGGTTCTAATGCTCAGTCCTGTGGAGTCCCACAGGTATTAAACTTTCTCCAAGAGATGTTGGACGCGGGCAGGTCCCCCTCCACCCAGTCTCCCGGGCGAATCTGCGCGAGGATTTGACTGGTCGTGAGCATTTTGAACGGTCGTTTCACGAGCGCTTTGTTCAGATATCTCAGATCTAATATAGGTCTGAGCGCTCCGCCCTTCTTGGGTACGAGGAAATAACGGCTGTATAAGCCTGCCTCGGTAGCCGGAGGGTGAACTCGTTCTATCGCCCCTTTGTGCAGCAAATTCGCTATTTCTGTGTGAAGCAGATGAGCTGCATCCGCCTTCACCTGAGTCTCGACCCGGGCGCGAAAGCGCGGGGGGCGGCGAGTGAATTGAAGCGAATAGCCCTTTATCACTGTGTTTAGTACCCACTTCGACACTCCCGGAATAGCTTTCCATGCATTCGCACTCATAGCTAGGGGTCGAATCGCCTCCGGGTCCCGCCCGCCGCACAGCGCGGGACGGGGAGCCTGTGGCGGTATGTGCGCGAGTCGCGCAGTGGCAGTGAGGGGAGACGGGGGCTCGCTGATAGCGGCAGCCGGCTGAATGACGCTGTGAGAGAGCGTTGTGTGTAACGGCTCGCGGCGCGGAAGCGGGGCGGGCTCGTGAGTGTTTACATGAGAGTGTGCGTGCTGTGTAGCGGGCACAGGACTCTTTATTAACACACAGCCGGCGGCGGGGTGCTCTGGACCCCGAATGTGTGAGACAGAGCGAGCACTGTGTAGGTGTGAGCACTGGGGCGTGGGCACGAGACCTACAACTAACACTCGAGCGGCCGTAGCGCGCTTTATGTGAGTGCACTCTGTGGGGTACACAGGGGAGATTGTGCTTGTGTGTAGCAATGAACACTGGGGCGTGGGCATGTTTACTACACTCATAACACTGACGGCGCGAGCCGAATGACCAGATTTTGCACTCTTTATTTGATTTATCTGGGTCGCCGTAAAAACGGCGTTTGTGTGCAGGCGAGAGAGTTGAGAAACTGGCTCGTTGGCTGCGGTGGACACTACTGCAGTAGCCTTTATCAAGGGGACTGGCAGAGGGATACAAGTTAGCTTTGACGGCGGTCCGGCCGCGGCGGGACTCAACCGTCTTTTCCTCTCGGCGAGTGCTAGGAGGACTTCGCAGGCTCGGGTTTCAGCGAAACTCTAGGCCGGGGACCCCGCGGGGGTGGCGGCCTGTGCTGGCTGGTGGAGTGGGACCTGGGTCGGCCGCGCTGGCGCTGCTGCGAAGCTGGAGGTCGAGACGGGCGCTGCGTGGAGCTGCGTGCAGGAGGCTGAGAGTTAGAGCGGCCTGCAGCGGAGCTCGAGCGGCGGGGCAGAAAGAGGTTCATGGCCTGTGACACCTTCTGTACTTCCGAGAAGCGGTCCACGAGGCCACTCACCGCAGGGCCGAAGAGACCAGTGGGTGAGAGCGGGGCGTTGAGAAACACGGACCGCTCTTGTTCCCCCATGTCGGCTAGCGTTAGCCAGAGGTGGCGCTCTATGACGGTCAGCGAAGCCATGGAACGTCCGATAGCTTGGGCCGCTGTCTTCGTGGTGCGAAGGGAGAGGTCCGTCGCACTGCGCAGGTCGGTCAAGGCAGACTTATCCAGTTCTCCCTTGTCGAGCTGGCGGAGGAGGTCGGCTTGGAGAACTTGAAGGACCGCCATAGTGTGCAGGGCTGAGGCGGCTTGCCCAGCGGCGGAGAAAGCGCGGCTGGCAAATGCCGAAGTAGTCCTGCAGGCCTTAGACGGGAGGGCAGTCTTTGAGCGCCATCTCGCGGATGGGGGGCAAAGATGCGCTGCAACTGCCTGTTCGACCGGTGGAATCCGGTCATACCCCTTCTCCGTGGCTCCGTCCACGCGGGAGAGAGTTGATGAGGCCGGAGAGCGGAGTCTGGCCGAAACTGGAGCGTTCCACGATTTAGCAAGCTCCTCGTGAAGCTCCGGTAGAAAAGGCGCTGGTCTGGACGCTGGAGCTTGTCGACTGGCGGGCAGGAAGCATCCGTCGAGCCTGTTGGGCGGGGGCACCGCTGGCGGAGACCATTCGAGGCCCAGGTGCTCGACTGCCACAGTGAGGAGGCGGAGAAGCTCGGCGTCCACACTGGCGTGAGTCCTGCTGGACGCTCTGGTGGAGGAGGCGGAGCGGACAGAGCCGGACCATCCCTCGCTGTCCGACGCCATTAGCGAGCACGTGTCCAGTAGCGCGTCGTCATCCGCTTCATCCCCTGAAGCGACGGCATCGAGGGCGAGAGCCGTCGGCTGCGCGTCGGAAAGCGGGGGCGGAGAAGGAGAGAGCGAGGCTCGCGGGAGAGGCTCCGGCGAGGCCCTGGCTCGAATCTCAGGCTCCGGTGGTCGTTGAGAGCGGCGCTTCTTTTTTCGCGGCCCAACGACGGTTGGAGCAGGCTCTGTGAAAAGGGCGAGTCGAGCCCGCAGGGTCGACATCGGCAGCTCCTCACAGAAGTCGCAGCCGCCCGTGGAAAGCGCGACGGCTGCGTGGTCCCGGCCCAGGCAGAGAGCGCAGAGAAGATGGCGGTCTCTGTCGCTGAGTGAAGAGCGGCATGAGCCGCACGTGGTGCGAGGCATTTGCAACAACGCCTCTGCTCTTTTAGAAAGTGCTGCGAAGCAAAAAACACACAAAAGAGCTTGCAATGAAAAGGATATCGCCGGATAGCTGAGCTGGCACGGCAGGCTGAAGGCGGCGAAGATTCGTCCGGCTTCCTCAGGCTGTCCTAAGCTGGCTCGTTAGCTGTTCCTTGCAGGACAACGGCGACGGCTTCCTCTCAGAGCTCAGCGATGCGAGTGCTTCGCTGAAAAGACAGAAATCAGAGAATATAGCCTACTGTATCTTCCTTATATACGCTCTGACGCCGCCCATTCTGGCGGGCTGTGACGCGCGAGAGCGCGCGCGCACCCTCATTGGGCGTGACGTCAAGCCAGGCTCACTGGTAGGCTTAAGCAGTTGCCGCGCGGCAGCCAATGAGCGTGCAGTATGCCGCTCTAGCTCAGCTGCCCGCAGCTGCACTGCGTTGACAAAATATGAAATTAAGGATAATTTTTGGCTTCAGTATCTCGAGAAAAGAAGACTTTTCCCGCAGCGTAAGCAAGCTTACGCAATACGAGAGAACCTCTCGCAATCATAAGTATGATTTGCATTTTTATTATAAATTTGTGCACATTATTTGTTGTTATTAGAGACTTCCGACGATCCGAGATTGATGGTAAAAATTGTTTTTTTACACAGCACCCCTGCTCTCGCCAGAAGCACCCCAGGGTGCCGCGTCACCCCGCTGGGAAACGCTGGTCTATATAGGCTAATAAAAAAATAAAAATAAAAAGCCTGTAATTAAGACCTTAACATTGACTTACCTGTCGAGAAGAAAGCAGGCAACTTCAGCGTCTCTTTTGAAAGCTTTCTCCTGCATTAGCTATCCCGACATTATAATAACCCTTGTTTTTGTAATCTCCGATCACGTTTCCTTTTACGGTCTTATTGTGGACTTTTTCGACGAAGAGGACTCGTTATCCTGTGACTTAACCGTGCAGTGCAGCCTTTTAAACTTGCCGGGGCAGTGACAAAAGCGCCTCTCACTGCTCTGCTCCGTTTCTGCTGGTTTCAGTCACGTGACGCGGGTTCTGAACGAAAACGCGTTGTGGAAACGCGTTGGCCTAGTACTTTTTGTCCCTCTCTGCTATTATAGTTTTTCAAGATGGCGGAACTACATGGAAGCCTCCGTGGACTTACCCGTCCTATGTATATAAAGATAATAAATTCTTCGTTTACGAGGATAAGTCAGATCATTGGCAGAGGTATTTGTACACCATTGAGGACATATTTATGAATAAAAATATTGATTTTAGATAATAAAATACCTAAAAAGTTACTTATTGTCCCTTTAATGAACATGTGTAATGAATTAGTTCTGGTGTGCAGTGCAATGCAAGAAGTGCGTAGCCTATGTTATTCTTCAATGCACAACGTTAGATCGTTTGTGCAATGCAATGCAATGTGAGAAGTGCATAAATTATATGATATTCTTCAGTGCACAACGTGGTAACACTTTAGAATACTGTATCTTACTTACTGCATAACTAATAAGGAATTATTGAATAACTAATAGGTTATTCTTCATTAACTACTTCTTCACTACTGGTAACTACTAAGGAAGATGTGTTAACTAATCAGTATGTAATATAAATTTATCATTGTGTTAAGTAACAGTTAGTTAATCAATAACTAATGATTTCTGTCATATCTCCTGAAGAACTACTATTAATTATCTACTAATTAAGGTTCAAGAAAAATAACTAAGAAGTAACTAATGAACAGTCACACAAAACTACACTGAGTTTTGACCTTCCTTATTTACTAATGTTATTAATAGAAGAAAATACATTTTTACAGTTTTTTACGATTGCTATGACAGATTTTTCAATACATTTAACAATTTTCCAAAACTCTTAACACAGTTAGCACTACATCCGTCTGTGTAAGCTATACTATTAACACATTTCTTGTTGCTTTAACACAAAATGCATACAATTAACACAAATTTAAAATGCTTGAACTTCTTTTACACACAAGCTCAAACAAGAACAAAACAATGGATTTTTACTGCCAAATTTACCAATGCTTTAACACTGTATGTCAGAACAGGTAACACCATGTTCTAAACCTAACCTTACAGGATAAAGTCAAGGTAAACAGCTGCTTATATTGTGAATTGAAACACAAATATATCCCCTGTATTTTATTCTATTCTTACTGAGAAACAGCTGATTGAATTATGCAAATAATTAGAAGATCTTTTTTTATTTTTTATTTTTTATTCTTCTGGTGCTTTTTCTGTTCATATATTTTGTATTTTCACATCATTCCATTGCTAGTAAGAAACAGCTGATTGAAGTTATGCAAATATGGGACAATGTGGCATTCCACCATTCCCGTCTAGTCACAGCCAGGTTTGACGCCCATCAGAGGATGATGTCCATTTTCCTTGCCCCTTACATCCCTTTCCTCAAGCCCATTGAGGAGTTTTCTCAGCCTGGAGATGAAAGATTTTTGACCATAGTCCACAGGACCAAATGTCCCTCCTGTATGCAAAAGATGCTGCATACCAAGACATCACAGCTGAACACTACCAGGATACAGTAAGGCAAGCCAAAAGATTCTTCCCAAGATGCCTTGCCAGGGAAGATATCAGGTGTGATGTGGATGAGAACGTGGACAAATGCAGAAGACTGGGCAGATTAGAAGATGGCCTTTTCTGTTTGTATATTTTGTATTTTCACATACAGTAATACTGTAAATGGCAGCTATATTGCATATTTTTGTTATCTTGCAGAAATGTCCTGTTGCAAATATAGCCGTTACTGCAGCAATTCTGTCTCTGTCTTCTTTTTTTCATAAACCATACATTCTATAAAGGTACTCTAAGGGGGGTCATTTATTTTGTTGTATTGAATTTCTGCTGCTGCTGCTGCAAAAAAAAAAAATGCATGCATTTACATTACAAACAAAACAAAAATGTAGAGAGACTTAAAAAAAATAAAAAAATAAACTGCAGTGCAAAACACAATCTATGATCAATACAATATACTGTATATTGTATAAGGGCAGACCTGACATGCAACCGTCCCCAACCCTATCAGCCATGACAGAACATCATATTCCTGCTAGACACACTGACTCCGACACATGCTAACCATCAGGGCCGTGCACAGACATTTTGAGGGGCAGTGGCCTAAACCAAAAAAAGGGGCACTAAGGGGGTGGTTGCTTGTTAAAACAAATGATCCAGATATTACAAAATATACAATTAAAAGTACATTTTAGACTTTATTGTAGATGTTTTGATAGAACATCACAATTACACATTGCTGATAATAACAGAAACTGTTTTACATTTTTATATTTACCTGTTCCATTTACAGCAACACTTTTTTATTTGGTACCATGTCCTGATCCTGAAAGATCTTAATAACCTCATCTTTTATGATTGGGATGTCTTTTTCAATGGCCAGATTTGATTAGACAAGCAGCTAATTCTAAGAACGTGGATATGTTGTACAAGTTGTTAGCACTTGAAGAAGACCAAGAGCAAAACATTACCGACATAAATACAAAAAAAAAAAAAAAAAGACAATTTTGCAGATTCAACCACTGTCTTGCATAGCCTACCTGTTAATGCGACAGCTTTCGTGAACTGTCGTGTTCACTCTCAGTTTCAAGAGAGCGCCGCAGACACATAGGGCCCTATTTTAACGATCTGAAACACAAGTATCAAGCGCGATACTCAAGTAACTTTGTGGGCGGATCTTGGACGCTGTTGCTATTATACCGGCAGGATAAATGACTCTTGCGCCCGATGCAAATCTTAAATGTGTTGGTCTGAAGTAGCTTCATTATTCTTAGGTGTGGTTTGGGCATAACGTGAAATAAACCAATCAGAGCGTCCTCTCACATTCCCTTTAAGAGCAGGCGCGCTTGTTCCATGGCGGATTGCTATTATAACGGCGGATTTGCCAGGCGCGGTTCACAGCCGAGGAGACTGACGTTCTCGTCAGGGCCGTAAAACACAGAGAAGTGACATTGGGGATGGAGAAATACACCCAGATTAGCTTCAGTTAAACAGGCGTATGATACAGTAATATAGAGACAAGGCCTTTTAAATCCATTTTTTAAGTCAGATTAGCGCTATCTGTTGATAGAAAATTAAATATAACATGTTATTGCATGGGTTTACCACTAGATGCCTGTAAAGCTCTCTATGGAGAGGCTGGTGAATTCTCTATTGTTTTTGGACCAAATTACTTACTTTTAAGATGTGGATTTAAATGTATTTTTTCTCAAATTCTCAAATAAAACTTTTTGCCTAAGGTTTATAATTTAAAAAAAAAAAAATTCGATGTGAAGTTGTACACGTTTTTGCATTATTACTGCAGTCAAACCTGAATACAGAGAAAGCATTTTGTTACAGGTAACATTACAATTCAATAAAAAAATTACAAAAATAAACAGTAATGCTTTATGACAGCTTATTATTATTTATATTATTATTATTATTAATAAACATTATATTAATTATTATTTTAATAATTGTAATAATAATTACATTAATGGAATATATATGTGTATATGTATATATATATATATATATATATATATATATATATATATATATATATATATATATGTATATGTATATATATATATATGTATGTATATATATATATATATATTATAATTATTATGTTTATGTTTTGCACTCTTGATGTTTTAGAGTGTCACCCCTTCATTGTTGAGCACTTTTTTTCGGCATCATGGCCGATTTGTAGATTGTACACACACAAATTCTCAGAATTTTTGTGTTTTTGTCAATTTCCCATTAATTTCCTATTGTCGGTCATGACCTCATTTTTGTATGTTTTATGTTCACATACCAAATGCTATAAAAGTCTCGTAACATTTCGATGAAGCTGTGATCTTTAAAAATTCTAAACAGAAAATTTTCCGGTCAGAAATGACAGAAGAGCACCTCAGATATGGCCTTGAGTATGGCTTATGAAGAAACAGAAGGAGACTATGAGCATGTATAGAAAGTTCAACTATCGAGTACTCTTTGACCAGAAACATTTTCAGTAGGTCAAAAAATGAATCTGTAGTAAGTTAATGTTCAAGAACTCTTAGGACAGAAATATGTTCAGTAGTTCAAAAAGGCGCCTCTTATGGCAGATTTGGTCCGTGTAACGCTTTGCAGTTCTTTGTTCAATTTGAAATTTAATAATCAGAAATGAGAAAACGGCCCCTTTATTCGTTTTTCGTTTTTTCAAAAAAACGAAAAAACGAGATTTCGGCTTGATTTTTCGTTTTTTGGTTCACACAGGCAAAAAAACGAATAAATGACTTCAAAATTCGTTTTCCACATCTGGGCGGCCTGACACGCCCCCTTCCGCCGATTGGTCAAGCAAATCTGAGCATGTGACGTCATCAGTTGTCGCTCAGGTCAGGTCTGTTCAACAAAATAATAGTCCTCTACTATGGCTACAGATTCTTAAACTGTACAGGGCAGGTCCGGGCTTTCTTCTGTGCAACTTTACACGTTTCACAGAAATCATTACATCAGAAATATTAATTATTAATCTGCCACCAGCCTGTTTTATTTAGCTGTGTGTGGTGAAGCTGCGCTTGACAGCGCCGAGCGGGAGAGGCTCACTGACCAATGTCCAGTCAGCAGTCAGAACTTTTCTTTTAGACGCTCGATCCGTTTTGCCACGGGATGGTGATTGCAAATACTGTAATGCCAATCGGCTGATGGTGAAATACATTTTTACTGAAACTGTAATCATAGCCGCGACCCGTGAGAATGAGACAGATGATTGACAGGACGATAGCGGAGGCAATTAAAGGCGCAAGATAACTTATGTTAACAAAAACATAAATAAAAAAAGTGTTTAACCATTTCATGCATGAATTATGATAACCTAAGTCAGGATTTTTTTCCTATGTGTTTTTATTGCTCTTAGGGCATGGAAAACAAGATTTTATTTTTTATTTTTCATTTTACAAATTTTTCAAAGAGATTTTCAGATTTTCAGGCGTTTATGGTTTAAACTGAAGAGATATTGTATTAAATATAATACAATAATCAAACAGATAAAGTATGTGTATTTAACAAACTAATCAATTAAATTATATCAAATCATCTGAAAACTATAAAATATAGCCTATACAAAAATATATAAATGCAAAATATTGCAAAGGCAATTGAACTCCATACGTTTTCTATGCAGTATCCTGACATTTCATCTCTTTTTGAACGTGCTGTCAATTTCCACCAAGAAGAGTTCCAAAATGCTTTGAAAATGTTAATTGATCCTGTTCATCGAGTTCATGCTTAATAGTTTGCCTTACTGTCCTCTGAATTAACACAAAGTAGTTATTAGTAAAAATGGGGGAAACTGGATCAAGTTCCTGTGGAATCAATAAATGTTCTTGATGGCATGCATTGTTTCTCGTTTTTATTGTTTGATTATACAGCCAGAACTGGACTTCTGTTTGGGTTCCACCAGTAAGTGACATACCTTTACACACATACACACACACACACACACACACACACACACACACACACACACACACACACACACACAGTGTCTGGTTCACTATCTTTGTGGGGACTCTCCATAGACGTAATGGTTTTTATACCGTACAAACTGTACATTCTATCCCCTTACACTGCCCCTGCCCCTAAACCTACCCATCACAGGAAACATTCTGCATTTTTACTTTCTCAAAACAACTCATCCTGTGTGATTTATAAGCCTTTTGAAAAGTGGGGACCGCTGGCTGGTCCCCACAATGTAGGTGATCTCAGGTTTTACTATTCTTATGGGGACATTTGGTCCCCACAATGTAATATAAACAAGGACACACACACACACACACATATATATAGCCTTTTTTTTTTTTTTTTTCATGGTATAATTATGTAATCTGCTTATTGTGAGCCTAAATGAGTAAATTGGTATTCAATCATTATCAGGCTGACTTGCTTTTTTATATAGGCCTATTGAAAGTAGTGTTTCATGTTGTCACTTCACATTTAATGGCCGCTTAGAATGAAATTGCTATGCAAATTCACAGTGCCTCCTTTGAGCTGCATTAGACAGTGTGTAATGTACATCTAAAAATGCAGGGTCAGATGCTGCTTCTGTGCCACCTATACTGCAAAGCTGTGTGTTTGTTCATACAGAGTTCATCAGACAGCCTAAAGCCTCTTATGTTGTTGATTTATATTTTAAACAACAATTCGACATTTGCTCGCAATGTTTTTCTTACAAAAAACCTCATCATTCTGCAGGACAATTGTCTATTACAGTATACAACACGCTTTAAGAAAAGTTTATTTCCATCACACTGTAAAGTGTTTTTAAATATTACATATAGATATACCAAAGATTTTACATGTTAATTACAGTTAGTAGGCCTACCATGGGAAGTAGGGGTGCTGAGCGTGGAGCATGAAGAAATATGGGATGAAAGTTCACACAAACAAACCAAAAAACTGTGGTGTTTTGCCTATAGGCATACATATTACGTGTGTTTGTTTTTATTTATGCTGTATTATAAAATGCATATTATAACAAATAAATAAAATATATTTGGAAATTGCCCTTTAAAACGAAGGCTCAGTTTGTGGTTCACAATTATTTGATTAAAAACAACAAAAACAATAAAACAAAGACAAAGTCACTTATATTAAACACTTTTTTTATTTATGTTTTTGTTAACATAAGTTATCTTGCGCCTTTAATTGCCTCCGCTATCGTCCTGTCAATCATCTGTCTCATTCTCACGGGTCGCGGCTATGATTACAGTTTCAGTAAAAATGTATTTCACCATCAGCCGATTGGCATTACAGTATTTGCAATCACCATCCCGTGGCAAAACGGAGCGTCTAAAAGAAAAGTTCTGACTGCTGACTGGACATTGGTCAGTGAGCCTCTCCCGCTCGGCGCTGTCAAGCGCAGCTTCACCACACACAGCTAAATAAAACAGGCTGGTGGCAGACTAATAATTAATATTTCTGATGTAATGATTTCTGTGAAACGTGTAAAGTTGCACAGAAGAAAGCCCGGACCTGCCCTGTACAGTTTAAGAATCTGTAGCCATAGTAGAGGACTATTATTTTGTTGAACAGACCTGACCTGAGCGACAACTGATGACGTCACATGCTCAGATTTGCTTGACCAATCGGCGGAAGGGGGCGTGTCAGGCCGCCCAGATGTGGAAAACGAATTTTGAAGTCATTTATTTGTTTTTTGCCTGTGAACCAAAAAACGAAAAATCAAGCCGAAATCTCGTTTTTTCGTTTTTTTGAAAAAACGAAAAAACGAATAAAGGGGCCGTTTTCTCATTTCTGATTATTAAATTTCAAATTGAACAAAGAACTGCAAAGCGTTACACGGACCGTCTCAGTCTCCTTGAACATCTTTCTGGCGCACACCAAAAATGAACCAAAATAGAGTGAATAGCCTTCGGACGCGCCTACTTTTCAAAGTCAACATTTAGATTATTTGAAGTAAAATGCATTATATAGTCACTTAGGAATAAAACTCAGCGTGGTTCATGATAAAAAAATTAAAAAAACTTTACAGTTCGGAAAATATGAAAATAGCAATCCCCTGGCACTTGAGAACTCTGGTCTACAAAGAAGAAAGCCCCGTCTAGTCTATTCCCCAGTACGGGTTGTGTCGAGTCTCGTTGATGGAAAACATGAAAAAGTTGCAATAAACGCGTTAAGAATCCACACAACGGAGGACTCTATTCTGCAGTGCAGAACTGAGGAAGAGCTGATGACGGGACAGTTTGATCTTCGGCTGACAAATCAGAGGAAAGGGGCGTTTCATTCCCGCCCACGTGTAGAAATCGAATTTTCCAGCTGTTTATTAATTTTGCTACCTCAGAACGAAAAACGAAAAATCAAGCTGAATTCTTGTTTTTCGTTTTTTTGGAAAAAATGAAAAATCGAAAAAGGAACTGTTTTCTCATTTTTCTACTTTCAATATATAATCAAAAAACGATTGAACGAATGATACACGGATTAAAAGGCAAATATCCATTGATAATGTAACTGGAAAAACAAGAAAAATGAATGTCTGGTTTCAATTTTTCATTTTTGCATTTGCATTGAATGGTCTGAAAAGTGAATTGTGAAGCGTTACACGGACCGTACACGGACCCATAAGCAGAAACGAGAAAACGGCCCCTTTATTCGTTTTTTCGTTTTTTTAAAAAAACGACAAAACGAGATTTCGGCTTGATTTTTCGCTTTTTAGTTCACAGGCAAAAAACAAATAAATGACTTCAAAATTCGTTTTCCACATGTGGGCGGCCTGACACGCCCCCTTCCGCCGATTGGTCAAGCAAATCTGAGCATGTGACGTCATAAGTTGTTGCTCAGGTCTGTTCAACAAAATAATAGTCCTCTACTATGGCTACAGATTCTTAAACTGTACAGGGCAGGTCCTATTGGGCTTTCTTCTGTGCAACTTTACACGTTTCACATAAATCTTTACATCAGAAATATTAATTATTAGTCTGCCACCAGCCTGTTTTATTTAGCTGTGCGGAGTTAAATCTGTGTGGTGAAGCTGCGCTTGACAGCGCCGAGCGGGAGAGGCTCACGCCCGTTTCACACATACTCCGTATGCAGTGCGTATGCGGTGAGTGTTGCAGTGCGTATGCGGTGCAGGAGCAGCACGCGCAATAGTGCTTTCACATATGATGCGTTTGCAGTGCGTAGGCTCTGATCCGCGGCTGTACAAAATACATAGCCTACTCACTATTTGTATTTCAAATCCATAAGTTATTAGCAACTTTTTATTTAAAAAATTTTTTGTCACCATTGCGATTCTCTTTGTACACATAGCCTATACACTCTTTAATAGACGTATTCACGTTTAAATAGGCTACATTTAAACAACGTATTATTCAATGCATTACTTCTATATAATTAAGTTGCTCAAGCAAGTGGTAAAATATTTAACCATGTACTTAAAATCGCATAGCCTACATTTTCAATTACAACTAATAAAATTGACAAAAACAGCAGACTCATACTCTTTCTTTTGCATAATTTAAATCTTTTTACAATGAATCTTGCATGTCACAAAGAACTGGTTTTTCCACCTCCACGAATGAGACGAGTGTTGTTCATTATGTTGCCTTGTTGAAATATGTATTTTCCCTTGATTTACCCCGGTCTTAACGTCTCAGCATTGCGATTCTCTTTGTACACATATATAGGCTACTCTTTAATAGACGTATGCACGTTTAAACACAATTTAAACAACGTAGGCCTATTATTCATTGCATTACTACTTATATTAAGTTCCTCAAGCAGTGGTCAAATATTTAACCATGTACTTATATAGAAATCGCAGACATTTTAAATTAAAACTTAAAATTGACAAAAGCATCCGACTCTCATGCCTTTTCTTTTGCATTTATTAATACAATAAATCTTGCATATCACAAAGAACTTGTTTTTCCACCTCCACGAAACGAGTGTCGTTCATTATGTTGCCTTGTTGGGGTAAATTGTAGTTTTCCTTGCTTTACCCCGGTCTCAAAGTGAAAATAGTATTTAATTAAATACATTTATGGTGAGATTACTACATTTAATTTAATTAATCGCATTTATGGTGAAATTACTACATTTTTAGGTCATTTTGTGTTCATTTTGACCATGAAACATGTGCTGTCACTTTAATTCAGCGCGTGCAGCACAGCAGAAATAGACTCGGTGCGGAAACGATCTCTGCACTGCTGTATACGCACCGCAACTGGAACGGATCGCCGGACTGCAACCGCGTGCAGTGTGAAAGCTCTAACCTGTTAACATAGGTACGGAAAAAAATACGCACCGCATACGCACTGCAAACGGAGTATGTGTGAAACCGGCGTCACTGACCAATGTTCAGGCAGCAGTCAGAACTTTTCTTTTAGACGCTCCGTTTTGACACGGGATGGTGATTGCAAATGCCAATCGGCTGAGGGTGGGTACCGATGATGGTGAAATAAATTTTTATACATTGAAACTGTAATCATATCCGCGACCTGTGAGAATGAGACAGATGATTGACAGGACGATAGCGGAGGCAATTAAAGGCGCAAGATAACTTCTGTTAACAAAAAAAAAACATAAATAAAAAAGTGTTTATAAGTGACTTTGTCTTTGTTTTATTGTTTTTGTTGTTTTTAATCAAATAAGTGTGAACCACAAACTGAGCCTTCGTTTTAAAGGGCAATTCCAAATATATATATTTTTTTTTTTTGTTATAATATGGGCATTTTATAATACAGCATAAATAAAAACAAACACACGTAATATGTATGCCTATAGGTAAAACACCACAGTTTTTTGGTTTTGTTTGTGTGAACTTATAATATGGGCATTTTATAATACAGCATAAATAAAAACAAACACACATAATATGTATGCCTATAGGTAAAACACCACAGTTTTTTGGTTTTGTTTGTGTGAACTTTTATCCCCAACCATATTTCTTCATGGGCTCCATGCCAGGGGTCATGCTCAGCACCCCTATTTCCCATGGTACTAACTGTAATTAACAGTATGCTGACCCAGTTTATATGTAAAATATTTGGTATATGTAATCTTTATGTAATATCTTAAAACACTTTACAGTGTGATGGAAAGTGCCTCCTTTGAGCTGCATTAGACAGTGTGTAATGTACATCTAAATGCAGGGTCAGATGCTGCTTCTGTGCCACGTATACTGCAAAGCTGGGTGTTTGTTCATACAGAGTTAATCAGACAGCCTCTTACGTTGTTGATTTATATTTCAAACAACAATTCGACATTTTCTTGCAATGTTTTTCTTACAAAAAACCTCATCATTCTGCAGGACAATTGTCTATTACAGTATACAACACAGATAGAAGGGTGTCAATAAATCTGTGGTGATATACAACACGCTTTAAGAAAAGTTTATTTCCATCACACTGTAAAGTGTTTTAAGATATTACATATAAATTACATATACCAAAGATTTTACATATAAACTGGGTCAGCATACTGTTAATTACAGTTAGTACCATGGGAAATAGGGGTGCTGAGCGTGACCCCTGGCGTGGAGCCCATGAAGAAATATGGTTGGGGATAAAAGTTCACACAAGCAAAACCAAAAAACTGTGGTGTTTTGCCTATAGGCATACATATTACGTGTGTTTGTTTTTATTTATGCTGTATTATAAAATGCCCATATTATAACAAAAAAATATATATATATTTGGAATTGTTATTGATTGTTTTATTGTGTTTGTAAGGTGTCCTTGAGTGTCATGTAAGGCGCCTATAAATAAAATGTATTATTATTATTATTAATTGCCCTTTAAAACGAAGGCTCAGTTTGTGGTTCACACTTATTTGATCAAAAACAATACAACAAAGACAAAGTCACTTATATTAAACACTTTTTTATTTATGTTTATTTTTGTTAACAGAAGTTATCTTGCGCCTTTAATTGCCTCCGCTATCGTCCTGTCAATCATCTGTCTCATTCTCATGGGTCGCGGATATGATTACAGTTTCAGTAAAAATGTATTTCACCATCATCGGTACCCACCCTCAGCCGATTGGCATTACAGTATTTGCAATCACCATCCCGTGTCAAAACGGAGCGTCTAAAAGAAAAGTTGTGTACGTTTTGATAGTTTGTTTTCCAATTTGAAATGAAATAAGCAGAAACGAGAAAACGGCCCCTTTATTCATTTTTTCGTTTTTTCAAAAAAAAACGAAAAAACGAGATTTCTGCTTGATTTTTCGTTTTTTAGTTCACGGGCAAAAAACGAATAAATGACTTCAAAATTCGTTTTCCACATGTGGGCGGTCCTGAGACTCCCCCTTCCGCGATTGGTCAAGCAAATCTGAGCATGTGACGTCATCGGTCGTCGCTCAGGCCTGTTCAACAAAATAATAGTCCTCTAACGTTACTATGGCTACTTTACGCGTTTCACAGAAATCTTTACATTAGAAATATTAAATACTAGTCTGCCACCAGCCTGTTTTATTTAGCTGTGCAGAGTTAAATCTGTGTGGAGAGGCTCACTGACCAGTGTTCAGGCAGCAGTCAGAACTTTTCTTTTAGACGCTCCGATTTGACACGGGATGGTGATTGCAAACACTGTAATGCCAATCGGCTGAGGGTGGCTACCGATTATGGTGAAATACATTTTTACTGAAACTGTAATCATAGCCGCGACCCGCGAGAATGAGACAGATGATTGACAGGACGATAGCGGAGGCAATAAAGGCGCAAGATAACTTCTGTTAACAAAAACATAAATAAAAATGTGTTTAATAAAAAACATAAATAAAAAAGTGTTTAATATAAGTGACTTTGTCTTTGTTTTATTGTTTTTGTTGTTTTTAATCAAATAATTGTGAACCACAAACCGAGCCTTCATTGTAAAGGGCAATTTCCAAATATATTTTATTTATTTGTTATAATATGGGTATTTTATAATACAGCATAAATAAAAACAAACACACGTAAGTGTGTGCCTATAGGCAACACACCAGTTTTTTGTTTTGTTTGTGTGAACTTTTATCTCCAACTATATTTCTTCATGGGCTCCACGCCAGGGGTCACGCTCAGCACCCCTACTTCCCATGGTACTAACTGTAATTAACATTATGCTGACCCAGTTTATATGTAAAATCTTTGGAATTTGAACTTTTCAATTGCTTTTCCTCTAGATCACTTTACAGTGTGATGAAAATAAACTTTTCTTAAAGCGTGTTGTATATCACCACAGATTTATTGGCACCCTTCTATCTTGTATACTGACAATTGTCCTGCAGAATGATGAGGTTTTTGTAAGTTTTTGTATATATAGGCTACAATACAGGCCACAAAAGTTTGGACACATTACTATTTTTAATGTTTTTGAAAGAAGTTTCTTCTGCTCATCAAGCCTGCATTTATTTGATCAAAAATACATAAAATAATTTAATATTGTGATATATTATTACAATTTAAAATAATTGGTTTTCAATTTATTATACTTTAAATTATCATTTATTTCTGTGATGCAAAGCTGGATTTTCAGGATCATTACTCCAGTCTATCACATGATCCTTTAGAAATCATTCTAATATTCTGATTTATTATGAGTGTTGGAAACAGTTCTGCTGCTTAATATTTTTTCATAACCTGTGATACTTTTTTAGGATACTTTGATGAATAAAAAGTAAAAAAAAAAAAAAAGCAAATGTTTGTAGAAAATAGAAATCTTTTGTAACAACAATATACACTACTGGTCAGTAATTTGGGGTCAGTAATTTTTTTCTTTCTTTTTTTGAAATAAATCAATACTTTTATTCAGCAAGGATGTGTTAAATGATTTTTAAAAAAGTGATAGTACAGAACATTTATATTATTAGAATTTTTTTTTTTTTTTTTTTTTTTAATAAATGCATTCATTTTATTCATTAAATATATTAGTGACATTATACATGTGACACTGAAGACTGGAGTAATGATCCTGAAAATTCAGCTTTGCATTACAGAAATAAATGATAATTTAAAGTATAATACATTGAAAACCAATTATTTTAAATTGTAATAATATATCACAATATTACATTTTTTTCTGTATTTTTGATCAAATAAATGCAGGCTTGATGAGCAGAAGAAACTTCTTTCAAAAACATTAAAAATAGTAATGTGTCCAAACTTTTGGCCTGTATATATATATATATATGTATATATATATATATATATATATATATATATATATATATATATATATGTATATATATATATATATATATGTATATATATATATATATATATGTATATATATATATATATATATATATATATATATATGGGTGCGATTTGTGAAAAAAACAGAGGGAGGGATATTTTGAAACATTTTTATTCATAAAAATAATCATGAGAACATGAACTTCATTCACTGCATTTGCTGCTCTGGACCCTTTTCATTGTTCCCAGCTAGCTAGCTAGAGTTTTCGAGCTGAAAAAAATACATAAATAGCCTATTTGTACTTGGTGACATTCTGAAAAGCCGTACATGGATCAAAGCTAATGGACAGGATCAGATAAATCAGAGCTTAGATTCTCTGCCCGAGCCCGAACTTGACCCGGGCCGGGCCCTTGATCGAGCACTTGTGTTACAAAATGCAACACGTCACGTGTCATGCTCAGCGTCTCCTCCACTCGCAAGCATCACACCGGCCCGGGATAATAAACTTTAAAAATATTTATTTTGTTTAAAAAATATTCTATATTCTAAAACCTTGTTGAATTAAATTAGAGTTGTAGCCTAGGCCATCCAAAGTTCATTCTTGTTCATTTTTTGTGTTCATCATTGTTCACGTTTTTTTTTTTTTTTTACTTTCTTCATTCGGACCCATTTGCGATCCATTTCATTCTGAATAAACAAACAAGGCAGTTTACATGATTTGTCCTTGTTGCATTATTAACTAAGATAATAATTAATAAATCCACGCACAATTATCCGTGAACTTGATAAATGTTGCAGATATGTTTTACTATGCACAAATGCCTTTCAACTTATGTGTGCAAAATTCAGTGCAGAAATTTGTACAAAGATTCTGTAAGCATACTATATGTGTTGTAGCCATTAAATAAGCTAATTTAGTTTCATATTTGTTAAAATATTATAATGTTATTTTTTTCCATCTATGTTGATTTATGAAAAGTGAACAGCACGAGTAAGATAGGATGTGCAGTATATCGGGAGACTTGTAGTGGGTCAGACATGATTTTGACCACTTCATTAAGTTTTGTTTTGTAGAAAGCCTTTTAAAGTGAATTTCGTTTAGTATAAATTGTATCTTAATTTTAATACATGTTTCATCAACGAATTGCATGTATTTAATAAATAAGAAGCAAATATAGCAGACAATAGGCTATAATCATGGAGGCGCGCCGCGGTCACTTGCACTGCACCTTAACTGGAGCGCATCTCATCATAAATTAACAGAGAATATTAAGAAATAGGCTATATCTAAAGAAAGCTTGAAATGTCTTTAAACGAAACAATTCAAAAGGAAAAGAAATAGGCAACACTCTGATGTAATCCATGCATTTCTCCATGCATTCACTACGGAGATGGCGATCGTCAACTTCATCTTTGCTTCATCTCTCCTTCCCTGGCGCCACCACTGGTTATAACGGCCCACGTATTAAAAATGGTCGGTTTTAAATCGGGCTCGGGCTCATAATTACAGTTAATGTGGCGGGCCGGGCCGACAAAGTCAATTCGCCTCATTCGGGCTTCGCGTCTACCGCGCCGCGCGAAACGCCTTCTACCTCGCCTTCTACCTAAACGCCAGGACCTCTAGACGCGCGTAAACGCGTCTTTACATTGACTTAACATTGAAATCACTCGCGCCAGACACTCAAGAGTGAGTGAGTAATCAAAAAACCTTTGCTTTAGCCTCAAT
The DNA here is from genome assembly GCF_949319135.1 of Squalius cephalus. NCBI lineage: Eukaryota > Metazoa > Chordata > Actinopteri > Cypriniformes > Leuciscidae > Squalius > Squalius cephalus. Next base: position 30,726,050 of record NC_137130.1, read on the forward strand.
TGAGTAAAACACCGTGTGTAACTTCGGCCATTCTCAGTGGTGTGACTGGGACACTAACTCTGCTTGTCATCATAGAAACAGATAATCAGATTGTGATGTTTATTCCCGCTTCAGTAATATGTTGAATATTATATACGGCGTAAAAAAAGACTTGCAACCGTCTCGCAAGTGTTGATAGGCCATTACTCGTGAGGTGTAACCAGCGCCGTGGGCGGGACATTGAGATTGAGCAAGTCTGCAGAGTGGTGATTACAGAGAGGCTGCGGAGCCAGTCAAAGTAGCGCAAGTAAGTTTTGTGATCCGCCTCGCCACAATGTACCAGATACATTGACCAGAAAGGGGGAAATCCCACGCATCCCCCCCGGCAAATCGCACCCCATATATTATATATATATATATATATAATTTTTTTTTTTTTTTTTTTTTTTTTTTCATGGTATAATTATGTAATCTGCTTATTGTGAGCCTAAATGAGTACATTGGTATTCAATCATCATTATCAGGCTGACTTGCATCAACTAGGCCTACTGGTGTTTTTTTTTATATATATTGAAAGTAGTGTTTCATGTTATCACTTCACATAGCCTCTTAGAATGAAATTGCTATGCAAATTCACAGTGCCTCCTTTGAGCTGCATTAGACAGTGTGTAATGTACATCTAAATGCAGGGTCAGATGCTGCTTCTGTGCCACCTATACTGCAAAGCTGGGTGTTTGTTCATACAGAGTTCATCAGACAGCCTAAAGCCTCTTACGTTGTTGATTTATATTTCAAACAACAATTCGACATTTGCTCGCAATGTTTTTCTTACAAAAAACCTCATCATTCTGCAGGACAATTGTCTATTACAGTATACAACACAGATAGAAGGGTGTCAATAAATCTGTGGTGGATATACAAGACGCTTTAAGAAAAGTTTATTTCCTATTTTTATTTCCAAAGTGTTTTTAGATATTACATATAGATTACATATACCAAAGATTTTACATATAAACTGGGTCAGCATACTGTTAATTACAGTTAGTACCATGGGAAGTAGGGGTGCTGAGCGTGACCCCTGGCGTGGAGCCCATGAAGAAATATAGTTGGAGATAAAAGTTCACACAAACAAAACAAAAAACTGGTGTGTTGCCTATAGGCATACAATTACGTGTGTTTGTTTTTATTTATGCTGTATTATAAAATACCCATATTATAACAAATAAATAAAATATTTTTGGAAATTGCCCTTTAAAATGAAGGCTCGGATTGTGGTTCACAATTATTTGATTAAAAACAACAAAAACAATAAAACAAAGACAAAGTCACTTATATTAAACACTTTTTTATTTATGTTTTTGTTAACAGAAGTTATCTTGCGCCTTTATTGCCTCCGCTATCGTCCTGTCAATCATCTGTCTCATTCTCGCGGGTCGCGGCTATGATTACAGTTTCAGTAAAAATGTATTTCACCATCATCGGTAGCCACCCTCAGCCGATTGGCATTACAGTATTTGCAATCACCATCCCGTGTCAAAACGGAGCGTCTAGAAGAAAAGTTCTGACTGCTGCCTGAACACTGGTCAGTGAGCCTCTCCACACAGATTTAACTCCGCACAGCTAAATAAAACAGGCTGGTGGCAGACTAGTATTTAATATTTCTAATGTAAAGATTTCTGTGCAACGCAGTTAAAGAATCGGTAGCCATAGTAACGTTTGAGGACTATTATTTTGTTGAACAGGCCTGAGCGACGACAGATGACGTCATATGCTCAGATTTGCTTGACCAATCGGCGGAAGGGGGCGTCTCAGGACCGCCCACATGTGGAAAACGAATTTTGAAGTCATTTATTCGTTTTTTGCCCGTGAACTAAAAAACGAAAAATCAAGCTGAAATCTCGTTTTTGCGTTTTTTTTTTGAAAAAACGAAAAAACGAATAAGGGGCCGTTTTCTTGTTTCTGCTTATTTCATTTCAAATAGGAAAACAAACTATCAAAACGTACACGGACCCTGAACATTGGTCAGTGAGCCTCTCCCGCTCGGCGCTGTCAAGCGCAGCTTCACCACACAGATTTAACTCCGCACAGCTAAATAAAACAGGCTGGTGGCAGACTAATAATTCATATTTCTGATGTAAAGATTTCTGTGAAACATGTAAAGTTGCACAGAAGATTGTCCAATAGGACCTGCCCTGTACAGTTTAAGAATCTGCAGCCATAGTAGAGGACTATTTATTTATTTATTTTTTTATTAAAGATACTTTATTCAACAATTGCAGGAACATTCATCTCCATTATAAAAATAACATATTGTGCAGTTTCCAACATTGCAGGTGTTTTGACTATTATTTTGTTGAACAGACCTGAGCAACAACTTATGACGTCACATGCTCAGATTTGCTTGACCAATCGGCGGAAGGGGGCGTGTCAGGCCGCCCACATGTGAAAAACGAATTTTGAAGTCATTTATTTGTTTTTTGCCTGTGAACTAAAAAGCGAAAAATCAAGCCGAAATCTCATTTTGTCGTTTTTTTGAAAAAACGAATAAAGGGGCCGTTTTCTCGTTTCTGCTTATTTCATTTCAAATTGGAAAACAAACTATCAAAAGGCAGAATAATAAAAAATATAACTTTAAGTAAATATTAATCAAAAGCAATAAACTGATAAATTAAAAAACGATTAGTTTTTTCGTTTTCTGTTTTTTTAACTGAAAACGGATTTGGAATGGACGGAAGATACCCTGATTCATTTGCACACGTGGGCGGCGCTGAAACGCCCCTTTCATCTGATTGGTCGAAACGTTCCTCCTTCAGTAAACTACGAGCTTTTCTTTCTGTCAGGCAGAATAAGAGTCAGTACAAGTGCGCCACTGACAAATGCACTGTAATAAAATAATGTCTGAAACCACCACTCACTGTTAACTACGCACAATATTTGAAGCAGAAATATGTTGCTGGTCACGTAATTCGTGCTGCTGAGACTTGCAAGCGACCCCAATAATGTGAGCCACAGTATATGACAGATTATTTTAGCATGATTTCCCATTGATAAATACAGTGCAGATAGTTCCGTTTCTTTGGATAAAAGGGAAGTGGAAATAAAAATCAATAATTGGCTGAACTGTACCATGATAATATGTTCGTAACATTTTCCACTCTCGTCTTTTATTTACATCAAAAGCCAGGTAGACGTGTGAGACGTATAAATCATTTTGAAAATTGAACAGAAATAAAGTTTATATTAATGAATGTGTAGCCTACTCAGTTCACATGAAAATAAAGAGACAGAAAAGAGAGAAGCTAGAATCAGTGAACGTACATTAATACTGACAAAATGACCAGGTTTGGGATTAATTAAAATCATGTCGGTTGAAGAGCACCGCATACCTTTAAAATTGTATTAGTTTTATTATAAAACTAATACAATTGTACTACATACTGAATTGGTCGATGTTTCTCTGAGTTTTCTTTATTATGTTGGCTTGAGAAAGCCAGCATATGTTTAAACATTATTATTATTTATTATTATTATGAGAAATCGACTCCGCCTAGAACTTTAATGCTTCACCAAACTCAGCTCAGACCTTCAGACTGGTCTGACTCGCTTATATCTTTTCTAACTGGTCAGACTTACTTTCCCAAAAAATCCATTGACTTGTGTTATCTGAGCAATGAAGGCCGTAATACTTAATGCTGTCCACTAGAGGGGGCGACAGGATAATTAGTGTTTTCTACTCTCTTTCCATTTGCATCAGTTTAAATGACAAATAAATGCATGAATTTCATTCATAAATAGGCCATATCTGTGTATGAGAACAAGATTTACACTTCAAGCTTTACAACTAATGACTTTAACCCTACTTCAAAGTTTGCCACTCTGTCGTTTCTTTTAAGATATTGTTATTCCACTGTTTTTTTGCATTTAATGTTTGTCCATCTGGAACTTTTATTTGGCATGAGCTCTATATTTAAGATGTACTAGAAAAAAATATGATTCAACTACACAAACTCTGTTTTTACTCGGCAAATTTGTTTTCCTTTCAAGTAGGCTATAGACAACAAGTTATCTTGCTTTTTGCAGGCTTGCCACACTGCCCAGAATAAACTATATTTTCTCGACACGAGATGTTTAAAAACCCTGCATGTAGTTTTTGTGAAGACGAGCGCATTGCGCAAGCTTCCAGTTTTGTTTAGGCTATTGTAGTTTGTAATGCTTGTTATGTTCCTTAATTTAGATCTATCTGTCTGTCAGTCTGTCTGTCTGTCTGTCTGTCTGTCTGTCTGTCTGTCTGTCTGACTATAACACACCACCTTTTTTAAACTTGTTATTTAAAAATCTGCTATATTTCACAAAGGAAGCCCATTTGTGAGGTCGTTGGCGTTATACGAGAATGACATTCTGAATATGAGCCTACTGTTAGCTGGCTTAAAAATGCGGATTGATCATTGCAGAGTTATTCCTTATTGCAGTGCAATACAAGAAGTGCATAGCCTATGTTATTCTTCAGTGCACAACGTTAGATCGTTTGTGCAATGCAATGTTGCATAACATATGTTATCTCTTTAATGAACATGGGAATGACTTAGTTCTGGTTTGCAATGCAATGCGAAATGTGAGTGTTGATTATTCTTCACTGCACAACGTTAGATCGTTTTTTTGCGATCACTTTTTGCATTGCATTGCATTGCACACCTGATCTAACTACTTCCAATGTTCATTAAAGAGATAACATATGTTATGCAAAATTGCATTGCTTTGCACAAACGATCTAACGCTGTGCATTGAAGAATAATATAGGCTATGCAATTGCAACACCAGAACTAACTCCTTCCCATGTTCATTAAAGAGAGAACATTTTGCATTGCATTGCACAAACGATCTAACGTTGTGCACTGAAGAATAACATTTATGCACTTTTTGCATTGCATTGCATTGCACACCAGATCTAACTCCTTCCCATGTTCATTAAAGAGATAACATATTGCATTGCATTGCATTGCAGAAACGATCTAACGTTGTGCATTTATAACATAGTGCAAGAATAACAGTTAGGCTGAGCACTTTTTGCATTGCATTGCACACCAGATCTAACTCCTTCCCATGTTCAGTAAAGAGATAACATGTTGCATTGCATTGCACCAACGATCTAACGTTGTGCACTGAAGAGTAACATAGGCAATGCACATTTTGCATTGCATTGCACACCCGAACTAACTCCTTCCCATGTTCATTAAAGAGATAACATGTTGCATTGCATTGCATTGCAGAAACGATTTAACGTTGTGCACTGAAGAGTAACATAGGCCATGCACATTTTGCATTGCATTGCACACCAGAACTAACTCCTTCAAATGTTCATTAAAGAGATAACATTTTGCATTGCATTGCACAAACGATCTAACGTTGTGCACTGAAGAATAACATATAGGCTATGCACTTTTTGCATTGCATTGCATTGCACACCAGAACTAACTCCTTCCCATGTCATTAAAGAGATAACATATGTTATGCAACATTGCATTGCTTTGCACAAACGATCTAACGCTGTGCATTGAAGAATAATATAGGCTATGCAATTGCAACACAAGAACTAACTCCTTCCCATGTTCATTAAAGGGATAAGAAGTTGCATTGCATTGCATTGCACAAACGATCTAACGTTGTGCACTGAAGAATAACATTTATGCACTTTTTTGCATTGCATTGCATTGCACACCAGATCTAGCTCCTTCAAATGTTTATTAAAGAGAGAACATTTTGCATTGCATTGCACAAACGATCTAACGTTGTGCACTGAAGAATAACATTTATGCACTTTTTGCATTGCATTGCATTGCACACCAGATCTAACTCCTTCCCATGTTCATTAAAGAAATAACATATTGCATTGCATTGCATTGCATTGCAGAAACGATCTAACGTTGTGCTCTGAATAACATAGACCATGTACTTTTTGCATTGCATTGCACACCAGATCTAGCTTCTTCAAATGTTTATTAAAGAGAGAACATTTTGCATTGCATTGCACAAACGATCTAACTTTGTGCATTGAAGAGTAACATTGGCTATGCACCTTTTGCATTGCATTGCATTGCACACTAGATCTAACTCCTTCCCATGTTCATTAAAGAGATAACATGTTGCATTGCATTGCATTGCAGAAACGATCTAACGTTGTGCATTTATAACATAGTGCAAGAATAACAGTTAGGGTATGCACTTTTTGCATTGCATTGCACACCAGATCTAGCTCCTTCCCATGTTCAGTAAAGAGATAACATGTTGCATTGCATTGCACCAACGATCTAACGTTGTGCACTGAAGAGTAACATAGGCAATGCACATTTTGCATTGCATTGCACACCCGAACTAACTCCTTCCCATGTTCATTAAAGAGATAACATGTTGCATTGCATTGCATTGCAGAAACGATTTAACGTTGTGCACTGAAGAGTAACATAGGCCATGCACATTTTGCATTGCATTGCACACCAGAACTAACTCCTTCAAATGTTCATTAAAGAGATAACATTTTGCATTGCATTGCACAAACGATCTAACGTTGTGCACTGAAGAATAACATATAGGCTATGCACTTTTTGCATTGCATTGCATTTCACACCAGAACTAACTCCTTCTCATGTCATTAAAGAGATAACATATGTTATTCAACATTGCATTGCTTTGCACAAACGATCTAACGCTGTGCATTGAAGAATAATATAGGCTATGCAATTGCAACACCAGAACTAACTCCTTCCCATGTTCATTAAAGGGATAAGAAGTTGCATTGCATTGCATTGCACAAACGATCTAACGTTGTGCACTGAAGAATAACATTTATGCACTTTCTGCATTGCATTGCACACCCAGATCTAGCTCCTTCAAATGTTTATAAAGAGAGAACATTTTGCATTGCATTGCACAAACGATCTAACGTTGTGCATTGAAGAGTAACATAGGCTATGCACTTTTTGCATTGCATTGCATTGCACATTAGATCTAACTCCTTCCCATGTTCATTAAAGAGATAACATGTTGCATTGCATTGCAGAAACGATCTAACGTTGTGCATTTATAACATATATAACATTGTGCAAGAATAACATTTAGGGTATGCACTTTTTGCATTGCATTGCACACCAGATCTAACTCCTTCACATGTTCATTAAAGAGATAACATATGTTATGCAACATTGCATTGCTTTGCACAAACGATCTAATGCTGTGCATTGCAGAATAATATAAGCTATGCATTGCAAACACCAGAACTAACTCCTTCCCATGTTCAGTAAAGAGATAACATGTTGCATTGCATTGCACAAACGATCTAATGTTGTGCATTGAAGAAATAACATTTAGGGGTATGCACTTTTTGTACTGCATTACATAATTGCACACTAGAACTATAACTCATTCAAATGTTTATTAAAGAAATAGCATTTTGCATTACATTGCACAAACGATCTAACGTTGTGCATTGAAGAAAAACATATAGGCTATGACCTTTTTGCATTGCCTTGCAGAAACGATCTAACGTTGTGCATTGAAGAGTAACATAGGCCATGCACTTCCTGCATTGCATTGCATTGCATACCAGAACTAACTCCTTCAAATGTTTATTAAAGAGACAACATTTTGCATTGCATTGCACAAACGATCTAACGTTGTGCATTGAAGAGTAACAAGCTATGCACGTTTTGCATTGCATTGCATTGCATACTGAAACTAACTCCTTCCTATGTTCAGTAAAGAGATAACATGTTGCATTGCATTGAATTGCATTGCAGAAACGATCTAACGTTGTGCACTGAAGAATAACATTTAGGGTATGCACTTTTGGCATTGCATTGCATTGCACATTAGAACTAACTCCTTCAAATGTTCATTGAAGAGATAACATTTTGCATTGCATTGTGGAAACGATCTAACGTTGTGCATTGAAGAGAAACATAGACCATGCACTTTTTGCATTGCATTGCATTGCACATTAGATCTAACTCCTTCCCATGTTCATTAAAGAGATAACATGTTGCATTGCATTGCAGAAACGATCTAACGTTGTGCATTTATAACATATATAACATTGTGCAAGAATAACATTTAGGGTATGCACTTTTTGCATTGCATTGCACACCAGATCTAACTTCTTCACATGTTCATTAAAGAGATAACATATGTTATGCAACATTGCATTGCTTTGCACAAACGATCTAATGCTGTGCATTGCAGAATAATATAAGCTATGCATTGCAAACACCAGAACTAACTCCTTCCCATGTTCAGTAAAGAGATAACATGTTGCATTGCATTGCACAAACGATCTAATGTTGTGCATTGAAGAAATAACATTTAGGGGTATGCACTTTTTGTACTGCATTACATAATTGCACACTAGAACTATAACTCATTCAAATGTTTATTAAAGAAATAGCATTTTGCATTACATTGCACAAACGATCTAACGTTGTGCATTGAAGAAAAACATATAGGCTATGACCTTTTTGCATTGCCTTGCAGAAACGATCTAACGTTGTGCATTGAAGAGTAACATAGGCCATGCACTTCCTGCATTGCATTGCATTGCATACCAGAACTAACTCCTTCAAATGTTTATTAAAGAGACAACATTTTGCATTGCATTGCACAAACGATCTAACGTTGTGCATTGAAGAGTAACAAGCTATGCACGTTTTGCATTGCATTGCATTGCATACTGAAACTAACTCCTTCCTATGTTCAGTAAAGAGATAACATGTTGCATTGCATTGAATTGCATTGCAGAAACGATCTAACGTTGTGCACTGAAGAATAACATTTAGGGTATGCACTTTTGTCATTGCATTGCATTGCACATTAGAACTAACTCCTTCAAATGTTCATTGAAGAGATAACATTTTGCATTGCATTGTGGAAACGATCTAACGTTGTGCATTGAAGAGAAACATAGACCATGCACTTTTTGCATTGCATTGAATTGCACACCAGAACTAACTCTTTCCCATGTTCACTAAAGAGATAACATGTTGCATCTTCAATGCACAACGTTAGATCGTTTGTGCAATGCAATGCAAAATGTTATCTCTTTAATAAACATGGGAAGTAGTTAGTTCTGGAGTGCAATGCAATGCAATGCAAAAAGTGCATAGCCTATATGTTATTCTTCAGTGCACAGCGTTAGATCGTTTGTGCAATGCAATGCAATGCAACATGTTATCCCAATGAACATGGGAAGGAGTTAGTTCTTGTGTGCAATGCAATACAATGCATGCATTTAGCCTATATGTTACTCTTCAATGCAAACGTTAGATCGTTTGTGCAATACAATGCAAAATGTTATCTCTTTAATAAACATTTGAAGGAGTTAGATCTGGTGTGCAATGCAATGCAATGTAAAAAGTGCATAAACGTTATTCAGTGCACAGCCTTAAATCGTTTGTGCAAAGCAATGCAATGTTGCATAACATATGATATCTTTTTAATGAACATGGGAAGGAGTTAGTTCGGCTGAACATGCAACACAACCCATGCATTTAGCCTATATGTCATTCTTCAATGCACAACTTTAGATCGTTTGTGCAATGCAATGCAAAGTGTTATCTCTTTAATAAACATGGGAAGTAGTTAGTTCTGGAGTGCAATGCAATGCAATGCAAAAAGTGCATAGCCTATATGTTATTCTTCAGTGCACAGCCTTAGATCATTTGTGCAATGCAATGCAATGCAACATGTTATCCCTTTAATGAACATGGGAAGGAGTTAGTTCTGGTGTGCAATGCAATACAATCCATGCATTTAGCCTATATGTTATTCTTCAATGCACAACGTTAGATCGTTTGTGCAATGCATTGCAAAATGTTATCTCTTTAATAAACATTTGAAGGAGTTAGTTCTGGTGTGCAATGCAATGCAAAAAGTGCATAGCCTATATGTTATTCTTCAATACACAACGTTAAATCGTTTTTGCATTGCAAAGCAAAATGTTATCTCTTTAATTAACATTTGAAGGAATTAGTTTTGGTGTGCACTGCAATGCAAAAAGTGCATAAATGTTATTCTTTAGTGCACAGTGTTAGATCGTTTGTGCAAAGCAATGCAATGTTGCATAACATATGTTATCTCTTCAATGAACATTGGAACGAGTTAGTTCGTGTGTAAAATGCAACACAATACATGCATTTAGCCTATATGTCATTCTTCAATGCACAACGTTAGATCGTTTGTGCAATGCAATGCAACAGGTTATCTCTTTAATAAACATTTGAAGGAGTTAGTTCTTGTGTGCAATGCAATGCAATACAAAAAATACATGGCCTATGTTACTCTTCAGTGCACAGCCTTAGATCGTCTGTGAAATGCAATACAATGCAACATGTTATCCCTCTAATGAACATGGGAAGGAGTTAGTTCTGGTGTGCAATGCAATACAATGCATGCATTTAGCCTATATGTTATTCTTCAATGCACAACGTTAGATCGAAAATGTTATCTCTTTAATAAACATTTGAAGGAGATAGTTCTGGTGTGCAATGCAATGCAAAAAGTGCATAGCCTATATGTTATTCTTCAATACACAACGTTAAATCGTTTTTGCAATGCAAAGCAAAATGTTATCTCTTTAATTAACATTTGAAGGAGTTAGTTCTGGTGTGCAATGCAATGCAAAAAGTGCATAGCCTATATGTTATTCTTCAATACACAACGTTAAATCGTTTTTGAAATGCAAAGCAAAATGTTATCTCTTTAATTAACATTTGAAGGAGTTAGTTTTGGTGTGCAATGCAATGCAAAAAGTGCATAAATGTTATTCTTTAGTGCACAGTGTTAGATCGTTTGTGCAAAGCAATGCAATGTTGCATAACATATGTTATCTCTTCAATGAACATGGGAACGAGTTAGTTCGTGTGTACAATGCAACACAAGCATACATGCATTTAGCCTATATGTCATTCTTCAATGCACAACGTTAGATCGTTTGTGCAATGCAATGCAACAGGTTATCTCTTTAATAAACATTTGAAGGAGTTAGTTCTTGTGTGCAATGCAATGCAATACAAAAAATACATGGCCTATGTTACTCTTCAGTGCACAACGTTAGATCGTTTGTGCAATGCAATACAAAATCATTGCACCTTATCTCTTTAAAGAAAATGGGAATGATTTAGTTCTGGTGTGCAATGCAATGCAAGAATGCATAGCCTATATTATTCTTAAATGCACAACCTTAGATCGTTTGTGCAATGCAAAATGTTATCTCTTTAATAAATAATTGAAGGGGTTGGTTCTGGTGTGCAATGCAATACAATGCAAAAAGTGCATAAATATTCTTCAGTGCACAACGAGATCGTTTCTGCAAAACAATGAAATGTTGCATAACAAATGTTATCTCTTTTATGAACATGGGAAGGAGTTAGTTCTGGTGTTTAATGCAATACAATGCATGCATTTAGTCTATATGTTATTCTTCAATGCACAACGTTAGATCGTTTATGCAATGCAATGAAATGTTGCATAACATATGTTATCTCTTTTATGAACATGGGAAGGAGTTAGTTCGGGTGTGCAATGCAATACAATGCATGCATTTAGTCTATATGTTATTCTTCAATGCACAACGTTAGATCGTTTATGCAATGCAATGAAATGTTGCATAACATATGTTATCTCTTTAATAAACATTTGAAGGAGTTAGTTCTGGTGTGCAATGCAATGCAAAAAGTGCATAAATGTTATTCTTTAGTACACAGCGTTAGATCGTTTGTGCAATGCAATGCAACAACATTGCAACTTATCTCTTTAAAGAAAATGGGAATGAGTTAGTTCTTGTGTGCAATGCAATGCAAGAATTGCATAGCCTATATTATTCTTCAATGCACAAAGTTAGATCGTTTATGCAATGTAATGCAAAATGTTATCTCTTTAATAAACATTTGAAGGAGATAGTTCTTGTCTGCAATGCAATGCAAGAATTGCATAGCCTATATTATTCTTCAATGAACAAAGTAAGATCGTTTGTGCAATGCAATGCAACAACACTTGTTATCTCTTTAATGAACATGGGAATAAATTAGATCTACTGTGCAATGCAATGCAATCCAAGACGTGCATAGCCTATATGTTATTGTTCAGTGGACAACGTTAGATCGTTTGTGCAATGCAATGCAACAACATGAACATGGGAAGGAGTTAGCTCTGGTCTGCAATGCAATCCGAAAAGTGCTTTATCTATATGTTTATTCTTCAGTGCATTCTATCGTTGCCCAACGGAATGAGTTAACTGTGTCCATTGTAAAGCAACAGCTAGTGCAATGAATTTCCTTCACTGCACATTAACCTACTTATACATTCAGTCAACTGATGTTAACTTTCAATACATATTCTTCGACTCCTGATGTACGTAAGTACATATTTGACCAAAGTAACATATTTCTGGCCAAACAGTCCTCCATTTCTATACATACGCATTGACTCCCGATGCATTGATAAGCCAATATAGATATCCATGGCTTATGGCTTACCTGCTCAAAGTGTCCTCAAAATTTTTCAAACTATGTAAAGTTATAGTCTCCTTTCTGATGATAAATCAGCTATACAGAGGTCCCCTTTTGACCTCCTGAACATATTTCTGGCCAAAGAGTCCTCGATCTTGGGCTTTCTATACATACTCCTTCTGATGCTTCATAAGCCATATAGATGTCCATATCCGACCTTTTGAACTTATTTGTGGTCAAAGTGTCCTCAAAATTTTTCAAACTATATAAAGTTATAGAATTATTTTGATGATAAATCAGCTATTCAGAGTTTTTAACCTCCTGAACATATTTCTGGCCAAAGAGTTCTCGATCTTGGGCTTTGTATGCATACTCATAGACTCCTTCTGATGCTTCATAAGCCATATAGATGTCCATATCTGACCTTTTGAACTTATTTGTGGTCAAAGTGTCCTCAAAATTTTTCAAAATATATAAAGTTATAGACTCCTTTTGATGATAAATCAGGGATAAAAGATGTCCCTTTTTGACCTACTGAACATATTTCTGGCCAAAGAGTCCTCGATCTTGGGCTTTCTATACATACTCATAGACTCCTTCTGATGCATCATATGCCATATAGATGTCCATATCTGACCTTTGGAACTTATTTGTGGTCAAAGTGTCCTCAAAATTTTTCAAGCTATATAAAGTTATAGAATTCTTTTTATGATAAATCAACTATTCAGAGGTCCCCTTTTGACCTCCTTAACATATTTCTGGCCAAAGAGTCCTCGATCTTGGTCTTACTATACCTGTACATACTCATAGACTCCTTCTGATGCATCATATGCCATATAGATGTCCATATCTGACCTTTGGAACTTATTTGTAGTCAAAGTGTCCTCAAAATTTTTCAAACTATATAAAGTTATAGAATCCTTTTTGATGATAAATCAGCTTTTTAGAGGTTTTGACCTCTTGAACATATTTCTGGCCAAAGAGTCCTCGATCTTTGGCTTTCTATACATACTCATAGACTCCTTCTGATGCTTCATAAGCCATATAGATGTCCATATCTGACCTTTGGAACTTATTTGTGGTCAAAGTGTCCTCAAAATTTTTCAAACTATATAAAGTTATAGAATCCTTTTGATGATAAATCAGCTATTCAGAGGTTTTGACCTCCTGAACATATTTCTGGCCAAAGAGTCCTCGATCTTGGGATTTCTATACATACTCATAGACTCCTTCTGATGCTTCATAAGCCATATAGATGTCCATATCTAACCTTTTGAACTTATTTGGGGTCAAAGAGTCCTCAAAATTTTTCAAACTATATAAAGTTATAGATTCTTTCTGATGATAAATCAGCTATTCAGAGGTCCCCTTTTGACCTACTGCACATATTTCTGGCCAAAGAGTCCTCGATCTTGGGCTTTCTATACATACTCATAGACTCCTTCTGATGCTTCATAAGCCATATAGATGTCCATATCTGACCATTTGAACTTATTTGTGGTCAAAGTGTCCTCAAAATTTTTCAAACTATATAAAGTTATAGAATTCTTTTGATGATAAATCAGCTATTCAGAGGTCCCCTTTTGACCTCCTGAACATATTTCTGGCCAAAGAGCCCTCGATCTTGGGCTTTCTATACATACTAATAGACTCCTTCTGATGCTTCATAAGCCATATAGATGTCCATATCTGACCTTTTGAACTTATTTGTGGTCAAAGTGTCCTCAAAAGTTTTCAAAATATAAAGTTATAGAATTCTTTTGATGATAAATCAGCTATTCAGACGTCCCCTTTTGACCTTCTGAACATATTTCTGGCCAAAGAGTCCTCGATCTTGGGCTTTCCACACATACTCATAGACTCCTTCTGATGCATCACAAGCCATATAGATGTCCATATCTGACCTTTTGAACTTATTTGTGGTCAAAGTGTCCTCAAAATTTTTCAAACTATATAAAGTTATAGAATCCTTTTGATGATAAATCAGCTTTTTAGAGGTTTTGACCTCTTGAACATATTTCTGGCCAAAGAGTCCTCGATCTTTGGCTTTCTATACATACTCATAGACTCCTTCAGATGCATCTTAAGCCATATAGATGTCCATATCTGACCTTTTGAACTTATTTGTGGTCAAAATGTCCTCAAAATTTTTCAAACTATATAAAGTTATAGAATTCTTTTGATGATTAATCAGCTATTCAGATGTCCCCTTTTGACCTCCTGAACATATTTCTGGCCAAAGAGTCCTCGATCTTGGTCTTTCTATACATACTTAAAGACTCCTTCTGATGCATCATATGCCATATAGATGTCCATATCTGACCTTTTGAACTTATTTGTGGTCAAAGTGTCCTCAAAATTTTTCAAACTATATAAAGTTATAGAATCCTTTTGATGATAAATCAGCTTTTTAGAGGTTTTGACCTCTTGAACATATATCTGGCCAAAGAGTCCTCGATCTTTGGCTTTCTATACATACTCATAGACTCCTTCAGATGCATCTTAAGCCATATAGATGTCCATATCTGACCTTTTGAACTTATTTGTGGTCAAAGTGTCCTCAAAATTTTTCAAACTATATAAAGTTATAGATTCTTTCTGATGATAAATCAGCTATTCAGAGGTCCCCTTTTGACCTACTGAACATATTTCTCAGTAGAAATATGTTAGTTATATAAAGTTATAGAATTCTTTTTATGATAAATCAGCTATTCAGAGGTCCCCTTTTGACTTCCTGAACATATTTCTGGCCAAAGAGTCCGCAATCTTGGGCTTTCTATATATACTCATAGACTCCTTCTGATGCTTCAAAATCCATAAAGAGGTCCATATCTGACCTTTTGAACTTATTTCTGGTCAAAGGGTCCTCAAATTTTTTCAAACTATATAAAGTTATAGATTCTTTCTGATGATAAATCAGCTATTCAGAGGTCCCCTTTTGACCTACTGCACATATTTCTGGCCAAAGAGTCCTCGATCTTGGGCTTTCTATACATACTCATAGACTCCTTCTGATGCTTCATAAGCCATATAGATGTCCATATCTGACCATTTGAACTTATTTGTGGTCAAAGTGTCCTCAAAATTTTTCAAACTATATAAAGTTATAGAATTCTTTTGATGATAAATCAGCTATTCAGACGTCCCCTTTTGACCTTCTGAACATATTTCTGGCAAAAGAGTCCTCGATCTTGGGCTTTCTACACATACTCATAGACTCCTTCTGATGCATCACAAGCCATATAGATGTCCATATCTGGCCTTTTGAACTTATTTGTGGTCAAAGTGTCCTCAAAATTTTTCAAACTATATAAAGTTATAGAATCCTTTTGATGATAAATCAGCTATTCAGAGGTTTTGTGACCTCCTGAACATATTTCTGGCCAAAGAGTCCTCGATCTTGGGCTTTCTATACATAATCATAGACTCCTTCTGATGCTTCATAAGCCATATAGATGTCCATATCTGACCTTTTGAACTTATTTGTGATCAAAGTGTCCTCAAATTTTTTTAAACTATATAAAGTTTTAGAATCCTTTTGATGATAGATCAGCTATTCAGAGGTTCTGACCTCCTGAACATATTTCTGGCCAAAGACTCCTCGATCTTGGGCTTTCTATACATTCTCATAGACTCCTTCTGATGCTTCATAAGCCATATAGATGTCCATATCTGACCTTTTGAACTTATTTGTGGTCAAAGTGTCCTCAAAATTTTTCAAACTATATAAGGATATAGAATTATTTTGATGATAAATCCAGCTATTCAGAGGTCCCCTTTTGACCTCCTGAACATATTTCTGGCCAAAGAGTCCTCGATCTTGGGCTTTCTATATATACTCATAGACTCCCTCTGATGCTTCAAAATCCATGTAGATGTCCATATCTGATCATTTGAACTTATTTCTGGTCAAGGGTCCTCAACATTTTTCAAACTATGTAAAGTTAGAGACTTTCTGATGATAAATCAGCTATTCAGAGGTCCCCTTTTGACCTACTGAACATATTTCTGGCCAAAGAGTCCAAAAAGATTAATACAATACATTCAGACTGATATCTTCAGATGTTATATCCTCCTGACAAAAGTCCAAATTTGACATACTGAATTTTTTTTTGGCTAAGGAGTATTCGAAACTTGGGCTTTCTATACATACTCCTTGTGATGCTTCATAAGCCATATATATGTCCATATCTGACCTTTTGAACTTATTTGTGGTCAACAGTGTCCTCAAAATTTTTCAAACTATATAAAGTTATAGAATCCTTTTGATGATAACTCAGCTATTCAGAGGTTTTGACCTCCTGAACATATTTCTGGCCAAAGAGTCCTCGATCTTGGGCTTTCTATACATACTCATAGACTCCTTCTGATGCATCATAAGCAATATAGATGTCCATATTTGACCTTTTGAACTTATTTGTGGTCAAAGTGTACTCAAAATATTTCAAACTATATAAAGTTATAGATTCTTTCGATGATAAATCAGCTATTCAGAGGTCCCTTTTTGACCTCCTGAACATATTTCTGGCCAAAGAGTCCTCGATCTTGGGCTTTCTATACATACTCATAGACTCCTTCTGATGCTTCATAAGCCATATAGATGTCCATATCTGACCTTTGGAACTTATTTGTAGTCAAAGTGTCCTCAAAATTTTTCAAACTATATAAAGTTATAGAATCCTTTTTGATGATAAATCAGCTTTTTAGAGGTTTTGACCTCTTGAACATATTTCTGGCCAAAGAGTCCTCGATCTTTGGCTTTCTATACATACTCATAGACTCCTTCTGATGCTTCATAAGCCATATAGATGTCCATATCTGACCTTTGGAACTTATTTGTGGTCAAAGTGTCCTCAAAATTTTTCAAACTATATAAAGTTATAGAATCCTTTTGATGATAAATCAGCTATTCAGAGATTTTGACCTCCTGAACATATTTCTGGCCAAAGAGTCCTCGATCTTGGGATTTCTATACATACTCATAGACTCCTTCTGATGCTTCATAAGCCATATAGATGTCCATATCTAACCTTTTGAACTTATTTGGGGTCAAAGGGTCCTCAAAATTTTTCAAACTATATAAAGTTATAGATTCTTTCTGATGATAAATCAGCTATTCAGAGGTCCCCTTTTGACCTACTGCACATATTTCTGGCCAAAGAGTCCTCGATCTTGGGCTTTCTATACATACTCATAGACTCCTTCTGATGCTTCATAAGCCATATAGATGTCCATATCTGACCATTTGAACTTATTTGTGGTCAAAGTGTCCTCAAAATTTTTCAAACTATATAAAGTTATAGAATTCTTTTGATGATAAATCAGCTATTCAGAGGTCCCCTTTTGACCTCCTGAACATATTTCTGGCCAAAGAGCC
This sequence comes from Squalius cephalus, assembly GCF_949319135.1. NCBI lineage: Eukaryota > Metazoa > Chordata > Actinopteri > Cypriniformes > Leuciscidae > Squalius > Squalius cephalus. The sequence goes on from NC_137130.1 coordinate 30,743,897, forward strand.
CTCGATCTTGGGCTTTCTATACATACTAATAGACTCCTTCTGATGCTTCATAAGCCATATAGATTTCCATATCTGACCTTTTGAACTTATTTGTGGTCAAAGTGTCCTCAAAAGTTTTCAAAATATAAAGTTATAGAATTCTTTTGATGATAAATCAGCTATTCAGACGTCCCCTTTTGACCTTCTGAACATATTTCTGGCCAAAGAGTCCTCGATCTTGGGCTTTCCACACATACTCATAGACTCCTTCTGATGCATCACAAGCCATATAGATGTCCATATCTGACCTTTTGAACTTATTTGTGGTCAAAGTGTCCTCAAAATTTTTCAAACTATATAAAGTTATAGAATCCTTTTGATGATAAATCAGCTTTTTAGAGGTTTTGACCTCTTGAACATATTTCTGGCCAAAGAGTCCTCGATCTTTGGCTTTCTATACATACTCATAGACTCCTTCAGATGCATCTTAAGCCATATAGATGTCCATATCTGACCTTTTGAACTTATTTGTGGTCAAAATGTCCTCAAAACTTTTCAAACTATATAAAGTTATAGAATTCTTTTGATGATTAATCAGCTATTCAGATGTCCCCTTTTGACCTCCTGAACATATTTCTGGCCAAAGAGTCCTCGATCTTGGTCTTTCTATACATACTAAAAGACTCCTTCTGATGCATCATATGCCATATAGATGTCCATATCTGACCTTTTGAACTTATTTGTGGTCAAAGTGTCCTCAAAATTTTTCAAACTATATAAAGTTATAGAATCCTTTTGATGATAAATCAGCTTTTTAGAGGTTTTGACCTCTTGAACATATATCTGGCCAAAGAGTCCTCGATCTTTGGCTTTCTATACATACTCATAGACTCCTTCAGATGCATCTTAAGCCATATAGATGTCCATATCTGACCTTTTGAACTTATTTGTGGTCAAAGTGTCCTCAAAATTTTTCAAACAATATAAAGTTATAGATTCTTTCTGATGATAAATCAGCTATTCAGAGGTCCCCTTTTGACCTACTGAACATATTTCTCAGTAGAAATATGTTAGTTATATAAAGTTATAGAATTCTTTTTATGATAAATCAGCTATTCAGAGGTCCCCTTTTGACTTCCTGAACATATTTCTGGCCAAAGAGTCCGCAATCTTGGGCTTTCTATATATACTCATAGACTCCTTCTGATGCTTCAAAATCCATAAAGAGGTCCATATCTGACCTTTTGAACTTATTTCTGGTCAAAGGGTCCTCAAAATTTTTCAAACTATATAAAGTTATAGATTCTTTCTGATGATAAATCAGCTATTCAGAGGTCCCCTTTTGACCTACTGCACATATTTCTGGCCAAAGAGTCCTCGATCTTGGGCTTTCTATACATACTCATAGACTCCTTCTGATGCTTCATAAGCCATATAGATGTCCACATCTGACCATTTGAACTTATTTGTGGTCAAAGTGTCCTCAAAATTTTTCAAAATATAAAGTTATAGAATTCTTTTGATGATAAATCAGCTATTCAGACGTCCCCTTTTGACCTTCTGAACATATTTCTGGCAAAAGAGTCCTCGATCTTGGGCTTTCTACACATACTCATAGACTCCTTCTGATGCATCACAAGCCATATAGATGTCCATATCTGGCCTTTTGAACTTATTTGTGGTCAAAGTGTCCTCAAAATTTTTCAAACTATATAAAGTTATAGAATTCTTTTGATGATAAATCAGCTATTCAGATATCCCCTTTTGACCTCCTGAACATATTTCTGGCCAAAGAGTCCTCGATCTTGGGCTTTCTATACATACTCATAGACTCCTTTTGATGCATCATATGCCATATAGATGTCCATATCTGACCTTTTGAACTTATTTGTGGTCAAAGTGTCCTCAATAATGTTCAAACTATATAAAGTTATAGAATCCTTTTGATGATAAATCAGCTATTCAGAGGTTTTGTGACCTCCTGAACATATTTCTGGCCAAAGAGTCCTCGATCTTGGGCTTTCTATACATATTCATAGACTCCTTCTGATGCTTCATAAGCCATATAGATGTCCATATCTGACCTTTTGAACTTATTTGTGATCAAAGTGTCCTCAAATTTTTTTAAACTATATAAAGTTTTAGAATCCTTTTGATGATAGATCAGCTATTCAGAGGTTCTGACCTCCTGAACATATTTCTGGCCAAAGACTCCTCGATCTTGGGCTTTCTATACATACTCATAGACTCCTTCTGATGCTTCATAAGCCATATAGATGTCCATATCTGACCTTTTGAACTTATTTGTGGTCAAAGTGTCCTCAAAATTTTTCAAACTATATAAGGATATAGAATTATTTTGATGATAAATCCAGCTATTCAGAGGTCCCCTTTTGACCTCCTGAACATATTTCTGGCCAAAGAGTCCTCGATCTTGGGCTTTCTATATATACTCATAGACTCCCTCTGATGCTTCAAAATCCATGTAGATGTCCATATCTGACCTTTTGAACTTAATTGTGGTCAATGTGTCCTCAAAATTTTTCAAACTATGTAAAGTTAGAGACTTTCTGATGATAAATCAGCTATTCAGAGGTCCCCTTTTGACCTACTGAACATATTTCTGGCCAAAGAGTCCAAAAAGATTAATACAATACATTCAGACTGATATCTTCAGATGTTATATCCTCCTGACAAAAGTCCAAATTTGACATACTGAATTTTTTTTTGGCTAAGGAGTATTCGAAACTTGGGCTTTCTATACATACTCCTTGTGATGCTTCATAAGCCATATATATGTCCATATCTGACCTTTTGAACTTATTTGTGGTCAAAGTGTCCTCAAAATTTTTCAAACTATATAAAGTTATAGAATCCTTTTGATGATAACTCAGCTATTCAGAGGTTTTGACCTCCTGAACATATTTCTGGCCAAAGAGTCCTCGATCTTGGGCTTTCTATACATACTCATAGACTCCTTCTGATGCATCATAAGCAATATAGATGTCCATATTTGACCTTTTGAACTTATTTGTGGTCAAAGTGTACTCAAAATATTTCAAACTATATAAAGTTATAGATTCTTTCGATGATAAATCAGCTATTCAGAGGTCCCTTTTTGACCTCCTGAACATATTTCTGGCCAAAGAGTCCTCGATCTTGGGCTTTCTATACATACTCATAGACTCCTTCTGATGCTTCATAAGCCATATAGATGTCCATATCTGACCTTTTGAACTTATTTGTGGTCAAAGTGTCCTCAAAATTTTTCAAACTATATAAAGTTATAGAATCCTTTTGATGATAAATCAGCTATTCAGAGGTTTTGACCTCCTGAACATATTTCTGGCCAAAGAGTCCTCGATCTTGGGCTTTCTATACATACTCATAGACTCCTTCTGATGCATCATAAGCCATATAGATGTCCATATCTGACCTTTTGAACTTATTTGTGGTCAATGTCTCCTCAAAATTTTTCAAATTATATAAAGTTATAGAATCCTTTTGATGATAAATCAGCTATTCAGAGGTTTTGACCTCCTGAACATATTTCTGGCCAAAGAGTCCTCGATCTTGGGCTTTCTATATATACTCATAGACTCCCTCTGATGCTTCAAAAGCCATATAGATGTCCATATCTGACCTTTTGAACTTATTTGTGGTCAAAGGGTCCTCAAAAGTTTTCAAACTATATAAAGTTATAGATTCTTTCTGATGATAAATCAGCTATTCAGAGGTCCCCTTTTGACCTACTGAACATATCTTTGGCCAAAGAGTCCTAAAAGATTAATACGGATATCTTCAGACTGATATCTTCGGATTCTATATCCTCCTGACAAAAGTTCATATTTGACATACTGAATTTTTTTCTTGCCAAGGAGTATTCGAAACTTGGGCTTTCTATACATGCTCCTTCTGATGCTTCATAAGCCATATAGATGTCCATATCTGACCTTTTGAACTTATTTGTGGTCAAAGTGTCCTCAAAATATTTCAAACTATATAAAGTTATAGAATCCTTTTGATGATAGATCAGCTATTCAGAGGTTTTCACATCCTGAACATTTTTCTGGCCATAGAGTCCTCGATCTTGGGCTTTCTATACATACTCATAGACTGCTTCTGATGTATCATAAGCCATATAGATGTCCATATCTGACCTTTTGAAGTTATTTGTGGTCAAAGTGTCCTCAAAATTTTTCAAACAATATAAAGTTATAGAATTCTTTTGATGAGAAATCATCTATTCAGAGGTCCCCTTTTGACCTCCTGAACATATTTCTGGCCAAAGAGTCCTCGTTCTTGGGCTTTCTATGATACTCGTAGACTCCTTCTGATGCTTCAAAAGCCATATAGATGTCCATATTTGACCTTTTGAACTTATTTCTGGTCAAAGGGTCCTCAAAAGTTTTCAAACTATATAAAGTTATAGATTCTTTCTGATGATAAATCAGCTATTCAGAGGTCCCCTTTTGACCTCCTGAACATATTTCTGGCCAAAGAGTCCTCGTTCTTGGGCTTTCTATGTATACTCTTAGACTAACTCTGATGCTTCAAAAGCCATATAGATGTCCATATCTGACCTTTTGAACTTATTTCTGGTCAAAGGGTCCTCAAAAGTTTTCAAACTATATAAAGTTATAGACTCCTTTTGATGATAAATCAGCTACTCAGAGGTTTTGACCTCCTGAACATATTTCTGGCCAAAGAGTCCTCGATCTTGGGCTTTACTCATAGACTCCTTCTGATGCATCATAAGCCATATAGATGTCCATATCTGACCTTTTGAATTTATTTGTGGTCAAAGTGTCCTCAAAATTTTTCAAACTATATAAAGTTATAGAATCCTTTTGATGATAAATCAGCTTTTCAGAGGTTTTGACCTCCTGAACATATTTCTGACCAAAGAGTCCTCGATCTTGGGCTTTCTATACATACTCATAGACTCCTTCTGATGCATCATAAGCCATATAGATGTCCATATCTGACCTTTTGAAGTTGTTTGTGGTCAAAGTGTCCTCAAAATTTTTCAAACTATATAAAGTCATAGAATTCTTTTGATGATATATCAGCTATTCAGAGGTCCCCTTTTGACCTCCTGAATATATTTCTGGCCAAAGAGTCCTCGATCTTGGGCTTTCTAAACATACTCATAGACTCCTTCTGATGCTTCATAAGCCATATAGATGTCCATATCTGACCTTTTGAACTTATTTGTGGTCAAAGTGTCCTCAAAATTTTTCAAACTATATAAAGTTATAGACTCCTTTTGATGTTAAATCAGCTATTCAGAGGATTTGACCTCCTGAAGATATTTCTGGCCAAAGAGTCCTCGATCTTGGGCTTTCTATACATACTCATAGACTCCTTCTGATGCATCATAAGCCATATAGATGTCCATATCTGACCTTTTTGAACTTATTTGTGGTCATAGTGTCCTCAAAATTTTTCAAATCTATATAAAGTTATAGAAATTTTTGATGATAAATCAGCTATTCAGACGTCCCCTTTTGACCTCCTGAACATATTTCTGGCCAAAGAGTCCTCGATCTTGGGCTTTCTATACATACTCATAGACTCCTTCTGATGCTTCATAAGCCATATAGATGTCCATATCTGACCTTTTGAACTTATTTGTGGTCAAAGTGTAATCAAAATTTTTCAAACTATGTAAAGTTAGAGACTTTCTGATGATAAATCAGCTATTCAGAGATCCCCTTTAGACCTACTGAACATATTTCTGGCCAAAGAGTCCTAAAAGATTAATACAATACATTCAGACTGATATCTTCGGATGTTATATCCTCCTGACAAAAGTCCACATTTGACATACTGAATTTCTTTTTGGCTAAGGAGTATTCGAAACTTGGGCTTTCAATACATACTCCTTGTGATGCTTCATAAGCCATATATATGTCCATATCTGACCTTTTGAACTTATTTGTGGTCAAAGTGTCCTCAAAATTTTTCAAACTATATAAAGTTATAGAATCTTTTTGATGATAAATCAGCTATTCAGAGGTTTTGACCTCCTGAACATATTTCTGGCCAAAGAGTCCTCGGTCTTGGGCTTTCTATACATACTCATAGACTCCTTCTGATGCATCATAAGCCATAAAGATGTCCATATCTGACCTTTTGAACTTATTTGTGGTCAAAGTGTACTCAAAATTTTTCAAACTATATAAAGTTATAGATTCTTTCGATGATAAATCAGCTATTCAGAGGTCCCTTTTTGACCTCCTGAACATATTTCTGGCCAAAGAGTCCTCGATCTTGGGCTTTCTATACATACTCATAGACTCCTTCTGATGCTTCATAAGCCATATAGATGTCCATATCTGACCTTTTCAACTTATTTGTGGTCAAAGTGTCCTCAACATTTTTCAAACTATATAAAGATAGATAAAGATAGCCAGGACAGATATGGACATCTTTATGGCATATAATGCATCAGAAGGAGTGTATGAGTATGTATAGAAAGCCCAAGATAGGGGACACTTTGGCCAGAAATATGTTCAGGAGGTCAAAACCTCTGAATAGCTGATTTCTCATCAAAAGGATTCTATAATTTTATATAGTTTGAAAAATTTTGAGGACACTTTGACCACAAATAAGTTCAAAAGGTCAGATATGGACATATATATGGCTTATGAAGCATCAGAAGGAGTATGTATAGAAAGCCCAAGTTTCGAATACTCCTTGGCCAGAAAAAAATTCAGTATGTCAAATATGGACTTTTGTCAGGAGGATATAACATCCGAAGATATCAGTCTGAATGTATTGTATTAATCTTTTAGGACTCTTTGGCCAGAAATATGTTCAGTAGGTCAAAAGGGGACCTCTGAATAGCTGATTTATCATCAGAAATAGTCTATAACTTTATATAGTTTGAAAAATTTTGAGGACACATTGACCACAATTAAGTTCAAAAGGTCAGATATGGACATCTATATGGCTTATAAAGCATCAGAAGGAGTCTATAACTATGTATAGAAAGCCGAAGATCGAGGACTCTTTGGCCAGAAATATGTTCAGGAGGTCAAAACTTCTGAATAGCTGATTTATCATCAAAATGATTCTATAACTTTATATAGTTTGAAAAATTTTGAGGACCCTTTGACCAGAAATAAGTTAAAAAGGTCAGATATGGACATCTATATGGCTTTTGAAGCATCAGAGGGAGTCGATGAGTATATATAGAAAGCCCAAGATCGAGGACTCTTTGGCCAGAAATATGTTCAGGAGGTCAAAAGGGGACCTTTGAATAGCTGATATATAATCAAAAGAATTCTATGACTTTATATAGTTTGAAAAATTTTGAGGACACTTTGACCACAAATAAGTTCAAAAGGTCAGATATGGACATATATGTGGCTTATGAAGCATCAGAAGGAGTCTATGAGTATGTATAGAAAGCCCAAGATCGAGGACTCTTTGGCCAGAAATATGTTCAGGAGGTCAAAAGGGGACCTCTGAATAGCTGATTTATCATAAAAAGAATTCTATAACTTTATATAGCTTGAAAAATTTTGAGGACACTTTGACCACAAATAAGTTCAAAAGGGAAGATATGGACATCTATATGGCTTAAGATGCATCAGAAGGAGTCTATGAGTATGTATAAAAAGCCAAAGATCTAGGACTCTTTGGCCAGAAATATGTTCAAGAGGTCAAAACCACTAAAAAGCTGATTTATCATCAAAAGGATTCTATAACTTTATATAGTTTGAAACATTTTGAGGACACTTTGACCACAAATAAGTTCAAGAGGTCAGATATGGACATCTATATGGCATATGATGCATCAGAAGGAGTCTATGAGTATGTATAGAAAGCCCAAGATCGAGGACACTTTGGCCAGAAATATGTTCAGGAGGTCAAAACCTCTGAATAGCTGATTTATCATCAAAAGGATTCTATAACTTTATATAGTTTGAAACATTTTGAGGACACTTTGACCACAAATAAGTTCAAAAGGTCAGATATGGACATCTATATGGCATATGATGCATCAGAAGGAGTCTATGAGTATGTATAGAAAGCCCAAGATCGAGGACACTTTGGCCAGAAATATGTTCAGGAGGTCAAAACCTCTGAATAGCTGATTTATCATCAAAAGGATTCTATAACTTTATATAGTTTGAAAAATTTTGAGGACACTTTGACCACAAATAAGTTCAAAAGGTCAGATATGGACATTTATATGGCTTATGAAGCATCAGAAGGAGTCTATGAGTATGTATAGTTAAGCCCAAGATCGAGGACTCTTTGGCCAGAAATATGTTCAGGAGGTCAAATTGGGACCTCTGAATAGCTGATTTATATCAAAAGGATTCTATAACTTTATATAGTTTGAAAAAGTTTGAGGACACTTTGACCACAAATAAGTTCAAAAGGTCAGATATGGACATCTATATGGCTTATGAAGCATCAGAAGGAGTCTATGAGTATGTATAGAAAGCCCAAGATCGAGGACTCTTTGGCCAGAAATATATTCCTTGGGTCATAAATGGACTTCTGTCTGGTTGACCCAACATCAGAAAGAGTCAACGAGTATGTATAGAAAGCCCAAGTTTCGAATACTCCTTGGCCAGAAAAAAATTTAGTATGTCAAATATGGACTTTTGTCAGGAGGATATAACATCCGAAGATATCAGTCTGAATGAACTGTATTCATCTTTTAAGGACTCTTTGGCCAGAAATATGTTCAGTAGGTCAAAAAGGGACCTCTGAATAGCTGATTTATCATCAAAAGAATTCTATAACTTTATATAGTTTGAAAAATTTTGAGGACACTTTGACCACAAATAAGTTCAAAAGGTCAGATATGGACATCTATATGGCTTATGAAGCATCAAAAGGAGTCTATGAGTATGTATAGAAAGCCAGAGATCGAGGACTCTTTGGCCAGAAATATGTTCAGGAGGTCAAAAGGGGACCTCTGAATAGCTGATTTATCATAAAAAGAATTCTATAACTTTATATAGTTTGAAAAATTTTGAGGACACTTTGACCACAAATAAGTTAAAAAGGTCAGATATGGACATATATATGGCTTATGAAGCATCAGAAGGAGTATGAGTATGTATAGAAAGCCCAAGATCGAGGACTCTTTGGCCAGAAATATATTCCTTGGGTCAAAAATGGATTTCTGTATGGTTGACAACATCAGAAAGAGTCAACGAGTATGTATTGAAAGCCCAAGATTCGAATACTCCTTGGCCAGAAAAAAATCCAGTATGTCAAATATGGACTTTTGTCAGGAGGATATAACATCCGATGAAATCAGTCTGAATGTATTGTATTAATCTTTTAGGACTCTTTGGCCAGAAATATGTTCAGTAGGTCAAAAGGGGACCTCTGAATAGCTGATTTATCATCAAAAAGAGTCTATAACTTTATATAGTTTGAAACATTTTGAGAACACTTTGACAACAAATAAGTTCAAAAGGTCAGATATGGACATCTATATGGCATATAATCCATCAGAAGGAGTCTATGAGAGGAGGCACGTGACCCACTGAAGGTAATGGCGGTGTAGTTCGTCTGCTCTCCGACTCGACATCCGTTATTTAACAATTTCTCAGAGATATTCTCCATATCTGATCGCATTTTAACCGAATCATCAACGTTGAAGTGATACAACATGTCAAAACGTCAAATGACGAAGTTTTCTCCTGAGAAAAAGCGAATTAAGGACCTCAGGGACGAGCAGGGGGAAGATATCCGCGCCATTGTTGTCGAGGAATTGAAGACACAATTCGGACTTATCAGAGAGTTGTTTAAGGAAGAACTCGCGCCTATTATCGACAGACTCGGCACTTTGGAAGAGGACGTTCGTCGAATAAGGAATCAATTTGACCACATGCAAACCGCTCTCCGTCACGCGAAAAAAGAGACGAGTGAGGTTAAGATGGCAGTCGGCGATTTACAAGAGAAATTGGCTAAACTGGAGGACAAAAATCGTCAGTCAAACATCCGCTTGGTGGGTCTAAAAGAAGGCATGGAAGGAGATGACCCTGTAAGATTCATTCAAAACCATCTACCAAAATGGATCCCTTCTCTTGCTGGTAAGGAATTGGAGATTGAGAGAGCTCATCGTATTTACAACGGAACACATACAAAGTCATCTCATCGCACGATCATCTTCAAGATGCTTCGTTATCAAGATCGAAATGCTATTCTTAACGGAGCTCGGGGAGTTGGTCAAATTCTTCATCAAGGAACACCACTGCTTTTTTTTCCGGACTACAGTACACACACGGCGACTAAAAGAAGAGAAATGACCTCGGCGAGAAAGAAACTGACCCAAAAAGGGATATCATCCTTCCTGCTTTACCCTGCGACGGTTAAAGTTAATCACGGAGGAAAGTCATCCCTCTTTCAGACGCCAGAGGAGATTGAGAAATTCATCACTGAACTGTATTCCGCTGAAAGAGTTTCTCTGAAAACTACAGCAATCTTACTTCCAGAATCTGAGTCTGAGGAGGATGTCCCTGCAAACCTCATGGAGATCCCTATCCGGAATATTTGATTCTTTCACATCCGTTTCTAGTTCGGGTTGGGCATGGAGGAACGAACCGTCCTTGCAATGGTGGTCATATACCCCAGTATAAAGACCTTGAGGGTAGATAGAAGAGTGTGTTCTAACTCTTTGCTTGCTGCCCATGTTACTTTTGTTCATGTTCTTGTTTTTGTTACTATGTTCTATACCCAAGAATGCCCGTTTAAGTTAGGTATGTATGCTAACTTCTTTAACTTCTGCTTTATTTTTTCCGGGGGATTATATTATGATCTTCCCATCCCTTCTCAGTTTAGATTTGGAATTTATCTTTTAAAAAATATATGGCTATAAACATTATATCTTGGAATGTTAACGGATTAAATAGCCCCATTAAACGAACTAAATGTTTAGACTATCTTAGAGGCAAAAAGATAACCATCGCTTTAATACAAGAATCTCATTTAAAAGCAGTAGATGTACATCGCTTTCAAAATAAGTATTTTAAACTGATCTCCTCTTCTTCTGCTGCTAATAAAACTAAAGGGGTATTGATTGTTTCCAGGCGCAATACGACTTTTAAAATTTTAAGCTCGGGAGGAGACTCTGCAGGCCGAATTGCTTATGCAGTTGGGACCCTAAACAATGTTAAATATGCCTTTATGTCTGTATACGCTCCTACAGAATGGGATACCTCTTTCTTTCAGGAACTATTAAGTTTGGTAATGAGTTTGGAAGAATGTCAATTGGTGATTGGAGGAGACTTCAATACTGTGCTAGATACTCAATTGGATAGATCCCACTTTTCTAAATACGATGCACCGATCTCTCAATACTTTAAGGACTTTTTGCTTCAGGCTAATTTAAATGATGTCTGGCGGCTACAAAATGATGGCACCAAGGATTATACATTTTTCTCAGCACGTCACAAAAGTTATTCTAGAATCGATTATATCCTTACATCTCCATCTCTTACACCTCATATAGCGAAAGTTGATATTCTCCCTATTATCATATCAGATCATTCTCCTTTAGTGACATCACTAACCCCAATTTCACTGAGAGCCACAAACAATCGATGGAGATTTAACACTTCTCTGTTACAAAATGATGCATTTGTGACTGATCTACGTAACTCCCTGGTGAATTTCCTACAAATAAATAGAGATTCAGCCTCAAATCCTCAAATACTGTGGGAAACCACTAAATGTTTTATAAGGGGTAGATGTATAAGCTTTTCTGCCTATATAAAAAAATGTAGAGAGAATCGCAAAACTGAACTGGAAAAACAAATTGATCTGATAGAGAAAGAGTTAAAGGAAAGGTTTTGTGAGTCTAGAGCTAAAGAACTTAAAGCTTACAAAACGGAATTACAATCTATTTATTCTCACAGAGCTGAATTTATCTTACACCGTACCAGACAATCTTATTATTTCCACGGAGAACGTTCGTCAAAATTGTTGGCCTGGAGGTTGAAAGGGAACGAAGCTAAGGCCAACATATCAGCTATTAGACAAGAAGGCTCGGTATACACCCAACCTGAAAAGGTGAACAGTGTATTTGAACAATACTACAAACAGCTATATACTTCAGAATCCAGATCCACACCAATACATATAAACTCATTCCTTAATTCAATAACTCTCCCCAAACTAAATGACACTCAGCGGGAAATATTAGACAGTCCTCTGACAATTGAGGAATTAAAATCCGCTCTAGATTCTTTAAACAATAATAAGGCTCCGGGACTAGATGGATTTCCCCCGGAATTATTTAAATCAATTTGGGATTTAGTTGCACCCTTAATTCTTGACTCATTCAATTTTGCCTTAGAGAAGGGAGCTTTGCACAGAGACCAAACCACAGCTTTAATAACTTTAATACTGAAGAAGGAGAAGGACCCACTAGAATGTTCCAGTTATAGACCAATTAGTCTTCTATCCACCGACTCGAAATTGATGGCAAAAGTACTAGCTCTAAGATTAAACAGGTGTGTTGGAGATTTGATTGGGGGTGATCAAACCGGTTTTATGATGGGGAGATTTGCAGCAGATAACATACGTAGACTGCTTCATGTCATTGAACAATCTGACAATTACCCGACTTCCTCTGCAATCCTTTCTCTGGATGCAGAGAAAGCCTTCGATCGAATTGAGTGGAATTTTCTATGGTCAGTTTTGGAGCATTTCGGTTTTGGCCCTTTCTTTCTACGAGCCGTTAAAACCATCTATTCGGAATGTTCAGCTAAAATTCTCACCGGTTCTCTTATCTCCGCTCCGTTTTATCTTGGTAGAGGTACTCGACAAGGTTGTCCATTATCACCTCTGCTTTTTAATTTATCATTAGAGCCTCTGGCTCAAGCAATCAGACAATGTGCTTTAATATCTCCAATTACCTGTGTGAACACCTCTCATAAAATTTCACTTTATGCAGATGATAGTTTACTATATATGTCAAATATTAAAGAGTCAATCAAGGAATGCCTACATCTATTCAATACTTTTGGAAAATTATCCGGCTATAAAATTAATTGGAACAAGTCTGTCTTTATGCCCCTTAATACAACAGCTAAATTAGAGATTCAGACTCTTGATACCTTAATTCCAATTGCTGACCAGTTTACATATCTTGGAATTAAAATCTTTCCATCGTTACCTCGCATTGCTAAATGGAATTATCAGTCCCTTCTGGATAACATAAAAAAGGATCTTCAATGTTGGACCCCTCTTTGTTTGGCTGTCCATGGCCGTATTGCTACAGTTAAAATGAATATACTCCCAAGACTAGGCTTTTTATTTTCAACCTTGCCTCTGGCGCCTCCTACTGACTATTTTAAAGTACTTAATTCGATAGTGACAAAATTTATATGGAATAACAAACGTCCTAGAATTCGACTGAAATTTATGCACCGATTAAAACCACATGGTGGACTATCTTTACCAGATTTTCAATCCTATTATTTAGCATATCAGATGAGACCACTTAGGACATGGGTGGATACAGAATCACATGTACCTTGGCGAGCAATAGAAAATAATATCATATATCCACTGCGCCTACAGGATTTACCCTTTACAGGATTATCTAGGTCAATGATGTCACGATTTGGCCCAATTATTAGGCAATCTATCAAAATTTGGAAAGCAGCAGAAAAGAGTATGGGAGCTTCAGTTAAATATTGCAAATCCACCCCTATTTGGCATAATACTAATCTTTGTATGGCAAAAAAGACATTTATCTTTAAGCCCTGGACGGATTCCGGCATATTCACCCTTAAGGATTTATACAATGCTGATGGGCTTAAGTCCTTTCAGGTCCTACAAGATGAGTTTTCTGTTCCAAGATCCTCATTCTCATTATACTTAGGTTTAAGATCTGCATTGAAAACCTTTGGTGTGCCTTGGTCGGCTAAATTGTCTCCTCATCCTATGTTAAAATGGATAGACTCCAGTATGGGCTCTAAAGGAAGTGTTAGTAGGATTATTGAACAGATTGTGGTACACCAATATTCAAAAATGCCGATTGAGAACTTCTGGGAAAAGGAACTCAACATGACAATTGATTGGGACACTGTTTGGAAAAATTGTTTTGCCTGCTCTAAAAATCCAGCTCACCAAATGATTCATTTCAAACTCATTCATAAGGCATATACGACTCCATGCCTATTGTTTAAAATGAAAAGAAGGCAAAATCCATTTTGCCACCTATGTGAGAGTTCTAATCATGGCACGTATATACATATGTTTTGGTTTTGTCCTCGGGTTACATCGTTTTGGTCACTGGTGCAGACAGAGCTGTCGGTCTTAATGAACACTGAGATTCAGAAGGAACCATTGCTTTTCCTGTTGCTGGACGATTCGAGGTTGTCATTGTCTCTCAGTCAGAGGAGGATTTTGACCGCTGCCCTTACTGCGGCTAAAAAAGTAATCCTAAAGTTATGGATGGAACCATCCATACCGGTTAGGTGCATATGGAGATCTTATCTGTTGGACATTACTCGTCTGGAATGTACTACTGCAAGGATTCTTGGTGCCCCTGGGAAAACGATACAGTTTTGGATGGACTTCATTGCTAATCTATCAGACAACTAAAACAGCTATATTAAGGATTTTGATTTATTGTTTTCCAGAGTGTTTTTTTTTTTTTTTTTTTTTTTTTTTTTTTTTTCTCTTACATGAACATACCTTTATCTTTTAAAATATATGTATATTTGTTATTTTGGGCGGTTCTTGGGAATGTTGTACACAAAAAATAATTGTTAATAAAAAAATAAAAAATAAGTCACAAAGAAGGAGTCTATGAGTATGTATAGAAAGCCAAAGATCGAGGACTCTTTGGCCAGAAATATGTTCAAGAGGTCAAAACCTCTAAAAAGCTGATTTATCATCAAAAGGATTCCATAACTTTATATAGTTTGAAAAATTTTGAGGACACTTTGACCACAAATAAGTTCAAAAGGTCAGATATGGACATCTATATGGCATATGATGCATCAGAAGGAGTCTATGAGTATGTATAGAAAGACCAAGATCGAGGACTCTTTGGCCAGAAATATGTTCAGGAGGTCAAAAGGGGACATCTGAATAGCTGATTTATCATCAAAAGAATTCTATAACTTTATATAGTTTGAAAAATTTTGAGGACACTTTTGACCACAAATAAGTTCAAAAGGCCAGATATGGACATCTATATGGCTTGTGATGCATCAGAAGGAGTCTATGAGTATGTGTAGAAAGCCCAAGATCGAGGACTCTTTGGCCAGAAATATGTTCAGAAGGTCAAAAGGGGACCTCTGAATAGCTGATTTATCATCAAAAGAATTCTATAACTTTATATTTTGAAAAATTTTGAGGACACTTTGACCACAAATAAGTTCAAAAGGTCAGATATGGACATCTATATGGCTTATGAAGCATCAGAAGGAGTCTATGAGTATGTATAGAAAGCCCAAGATCGAGGGCTCTTTGGCAAGAAATATGTTCAGGAGGTCAAAAGGGGACCTCTGAATAGCTGATTTATCATCAAAAGAATTCTATAACTTTATATTTTGAAAAATTTTGAGGACACTTTGACCACAAATAAGTTCAAAAGGTCAGATATGGACATCTATATGGCTTATGAAGCATCAGAAGGAGTCTATGAGTATGTATAGAAAGCCCAAGATCGAGGGCTCTTTGGCAAGAAATATGTTCAGGAGGTCAAAAGGGGACCTCTGAATAGCTGATTTATCATCAAAAGAATTCTATAACTTTATATAGTTTGAAAAATTTTGAGGACACTTTGACTACAAATAAGTTCCAAAGGTCAGATATGGACATCTATATGGCTTATGAAGCATCAGAAGGAGTCTATGAGTATGTATAGAAAGCCCAAGATCGAGGACTCTTTGGCCAGAAATATATTCCTTGGGTCAAAAATGGACTTCTGTATGGTTGACGTAACATCAGAAAGAGTCAACGAGTATGTATTGAAAGCCCAAGATTCGAATACTCCTTGGCCAGAAAAAAATCCAGTATGTCAAATATGGACTTTTGTCAGGAGGATATAACACCCGATGAAATCAGTCTGAATGTATTGTATTAATCTTTTAGGACTCTTTGGCCAAAAATATGTTCAGTAGGTCAAAATTGGACCTCTGAATAGCTGATTTATCATCAAAAGGATTCTATAACTTTATATAGTTTGAAAAATTTTGAGGACACTTTGACCACAAATAAGTTCAAAAGGTCAGATATGGACATCTATATGGCATATGATGCATCAGAAGGAGTCTATGAGTATGTATAGAAAGACCAAGATCGAGGACTCTTTGGCCAGAAATATGTTCAGGAGGTCAAAAGGGGACATCTGAATAGCTGATTTATCATCAAAAGAATTCTATAACTTTATATAGTTTGAAAAAATTTGAGGACACTTTGACCACAAATAAGTTCAAAAGGTCAGATATGTACATATATATGGCTTAAGATACATCAGAAGGAGTCTATGAGTATGTATAAAAAGCCAGAGATCGAGGACTCTTTGGCCAGAAATATGTTCAAGAGGTCAAAACCACTAAAAAGCTGATTTATCATCAAAAGGATTCTATAACTTTATATAGTTTGAAAAATTTTGAGGACACTTTGACCACAAATAAGTTCAAAAGGTCAGATAAGGAGATTTATATGGCTTATGAAGCATCAGAAGGAGTCTATGAGTATGTGTAAAAAGCCCAAGATCGAGGACTCTTTGGCCAGAAATATGTTCAGGAGGTCAAAACCTCTGAATAGTTGATTTATCATCAAAAGGATTCTATAACTTTATATAGTTTAAAACATTTTGAGGACCTTTTGACCACAAATAAGTTCAAAAGGTCAGATATGGACATATATATGGCTTATGAAGCATCAAAAGGAGTATGTATAGAAAGCCCAAGTTTCGAATACTCCTTGGCCAGAAAAAAATTCAGTATGTCAAATATGGACTTTTGTCAGGAGGATATAACAACCGAAGATATCAGTCTGAATTTATTGTATTAATCTTTTAGGACTCTTTGGCCAGAAATATGTTCAGTAGGTCAAAATGGGACCTCTGAATAGCTGATTTATCATCAGAAAGAGTCTATAACTTTATATAGTTTGAAAACTTTTGAGGACCCTTTGACCAGAAATAAGTTCAAAAGGTCAAATATGTACATTTATATGGCTTTTGAAGCATCAGAGGGAGTTTATGAGTATATATAGAAAGCCCAAGATCGAGGACTCTTTGGCCAGAAATATGTTCAGTAGGTCAAAAGGGGACCTCTGAATAGCTGATTTATCATCAGAAGAATTCTATAACTTTATATAGTTTGAAAAATTTTGAGGACACTTTGACCACAAATAAGTTCAAAAGGTCAGATATGTACATATATATGGCTTAAGATACATCAGAAGGAGTCTATGAGTATGTATAAAAAGCCAGAGATCGAGGACTCTTTGGCCAGAAATATGTTCAAGAGGTCAAAACCACTAAAAAGCTGATTTGTCATCAAAAGGATTCTATAACTTTATATAGTTTGAAAAATTTTGAGGACACTTTGACCACAAATAAGTTCAAAAGGTCAGGTATGGACATTTATATGGCTTATGAAGCATCAGAAGGAGTCTATGAGTATGTATAGAAAGCCCAAGATCGAGGACTCTTTGGCCAGAAATATATTCAGGAGGTCAAAACCTCTGAATAGCTGATTTATCATCAAAAGAATTCTATAACTTTATATAGTTTGAAAAATTTTGAGGACACTTTGACCACAAATAAGTTCAAAAGGGAAGATATGGACATCTATATGGCTTATGAAGCATCAGAAGGAGTCTGTGAGTATGTATAGAAAGCCCAAGATCGAGGACTCTTTGGCCAGAAATATGTTCAGCAGGTCAAAAGGGGACCTCTGTATAACTGATTTATCACCAGAAGGAGACTATAACTTGACATAGTTTGAAAAATTTTGAGGACACTTTGAGCAGGTAAGCCATAAGCCATGAATATCTATTGGCTTATCAATGCATCGGGAGTCAATGCGTATGTATAGAAATGGAGGACTGTTTGGCCAGAAATATGTTACTTTGTTCATTAGTCTTGAGGATGTGAGTCCTGTACAAATTGAGATATGCTAAGTTGTAATGATGCGAAGACATCAATATGTGTCTATACTGCATTTTGTATTTTTGTTCCTGGTGTGTGTGTAATATATGTTGTTAAAAAGTAAATATATAAAAATAAAAAATATTTTTTTTTTACTTTGGTCAAATATGTACTTACGTACATCAGGAGTCGAAGAATATGTATAGAAAGTTAACATCAGTTGACTGAATGTATAAGTAGGTTAATGTGCAGTGAAGGAAATTCATTGCACTAGCTGTTGCTTTACAATGGACACAATTAACTCATTCCGTTGGGCAACGATAGAATGCACTGAAGAATAAACATATAGATAAAGCACTTTTCGGATTGCATTGCAGACCAGAGCTAACTCCTTCCCATGTTCATTAAAGATATAACATTTATGTTGTTGCATTGCATTGCACAAAGGATCTAACGTTGTCCACTGAACAATAAAATATAGGCTATGCACTTCTTGAATTGCATTGCATTGCACAGTAGATCTAATTTATTCCCATGTTCATTAAAGAGATAACAAGTGTTGTTGCATTGCATTGCACAAACGATCTTACGTTGTGCATTGAAGAATAACATACAGGCTATGCACTTTATACATTGCATTGCATTGCACACCAGAACTATCTCCTTCAAATGTTTATTAAAGAGATAACATTTTGCATTGCATCGCATAAACGATCTAACTTTGTGTATTGAAGAATGCTATGCAATTCTTGCATGGCATTGCACACAAGAACTAACTCATTCCCATTTTCTTTAAAGAGATTAGTTGCAATGTTGTTGCATTGCATTGCACAAACGATCTAACGCTGTGCACTAAAGAATAACATTTATGCACTTTTTGCATTGCATTGCATTGCACACCAGAACTAACTCCTTCAAATGTTTATAAAAGAGATAACCTGTTGCATTGCACAAACGATCTAACGTTGTGCATTGAAGAATGACATATAGGCTAAATGCATGTATTGTGTTGCATTGTACACCCGAACTAACTCGTTCCCATGTTCATTGAAGAGATAACATATGTTATGCAACATTGCATTGCTTTGCACAAACGATCTAACACTGTGCACTAAAGAATAACATTTATGCACTTTTTGCATTGCATTGCACACCAAAACTAACTCCTTCAAATGTTAATTAAAGAGATAACATTTTGCTTTGCATTGCACAAACGATTTAACGTTATGTATTGAAGAATAACATATAGGCTATGCACTTTTTGCATTGCATTGCACACCATAACTAACTCCTTCAAATGTTTATTAAAGAGATAACATTTTGCATTGCATTGCTCAAACGATCTAACGTTGTGCATTGAAGAATAACATATAGGCTAAATGCATGCATTGTATTGCATTGCACACCAGAACTAACTCCTTCCCATGTTCATTAAAGGGATAACATGTTGCATTGCATTGCATTGCATTGCACAAATGATCTAAGGCTGTGCACTGAAGAATAACATATAGGCTATGCACTCTTTGCATTACATTGCATTGCACTCCAGAACTAACTATTTCCCATGTTTATTAAAGAGATAACATTTTGCATTGCATTGCACAAACGATCTAAAGTTGTGCATTGAAGAATGACATATAGGCTAAATGCATGGATTATGTTGCAGGTACAGCCGAACTAACTCCTTCCCATGTTCATTAAAAAGATATATGTTATGCAACATTGCATTGCTTTGCACAAACGATTTAAGGCTGTGCACTGAATAACATTTATGCACTTTTTGCATTGCATTGCATTGCACACCAGAACTAACTCCTTCCCATATTCATTAATGGGATGACAAGTTGCATTGCATTGTATTGCACAAACGATCTAACGTTGTGCACTGAAGAATAACATTTATGCACTTTTTGCATTGCATTGCATTGCACACCAGAACTAACTCCTTCCCATGTTCATTAATGGGATGACAAGTTGCATTGCATTGTATTGCACAAACGATCTAACGTTGTGCACTGAAGAATAACATTTATGCACTTTTTGCATTGCATTGCATTGCACACCAGAACTAACTCCTTCCCATGTTCATTAATGGGATGACAAGTTGCATTGCATTGTATTGCACAAACGATCTAACGTTGTGCACTGAAGAATAACATTTATGCACTTTTTGCATTGCATTGCATTGAAACTAACTCCTTCCCATGTTCAGTAAAGATATAACATGTTGCATTGCATTGAATTGCATTGCATTGCAGAAACGATCTAACGTTGTGCACTGAAGAATAACATTTAGGGTATGCACTTTTGGCTTTGCATTGCATTGCACACCAGATCTTACTCCTTCAAATGTTTATTAAAGAGATAACATAGGCCATGCACTTTTTGAATTGCATTGCACATTAGAACTAACTCCTTCAAATGTTAATTGAAGAGATAACATTTTGCATTGCATTGCGCAAACGATCTAACGTTGTGCATTGAAGAGTAACATAGACCATGCAATTTTTGCATTGCATTGAATTGCACAACAGAACTAACTCTTTCCCATGTTCACTAAAGAGATAACATGTTGCATTGCATTGCATTGCATTGCAGAAACGATCTAATGTTGTGCACTGAATAATAACATTTATGCACTTTTTGCATTGCATTGCATTGCACACCAGAACTAACTCCTTCAAATGTTTGAAAAGTTAGTTATGGTGTGCAATGCAATGCAATGCAAAAAGTGAAGAGCCAATGTTACTCGTCAATGCAAAACCTTAGATCGAAGAGTAACATAGGCCATGCACTTTTTGCATTGCATTGCATTGCACACCAGATCAAACTCCTTCCCATGTTCAGTAAAGAGATAATATGTTGCATTGCATTGCAGAAACGATCTAACGTTGTGCACTGAAGAATAACATTTAGGGTATGCACTTTTGGCTTTGCATTGCATTGCACACCAGATCTTACTCCTTCAAATGTTTATTAAAGACATAACATAGGCCATGCACTTTTTGAATTGCATTGCACATTAGAACTAACTCCTTCAAATGTTAATTGAAGAGATAACATTTTGCATTGCATTGCGCAAACGATCTAACGTTGTGCATTGAAGAGTAACATAGACCATGCAATTTTTGCATTGCATTGAATTGCACAACAGAACTAACTCTTTCCCATGTTCACTAAAGAGATAACATGTTGCATTGCATTGCATTGCATTGCAGAAACGATCTAATGTTGTGCACTGAATAATAACATTTATGCACTTTTTGCATTGCATTGCATTGCACACCAGAACTAACTCCTTCAAATGTTTGAAAAGTTAGTTATGGTGTGCAATGCAATGCAATGCAAAAAGTGAAGAGCCAATGTTACTCGTCAATGCAAAACCTTAGATCGAAGAGTAACATAGGCCATGCACTTTTTGCATTGCATTGCATTGCACACCAGATCAAACTCCTTCCCATGTTCAGTAAAGAGATAATATGTTGCATTGCATTGCAGAAACGATCTAACGTTGTGCACTGAAGAATAACATTTAGGGTATGCACTTTTGGCTTTGCATTGCATTGCACACCAGATCTTACTCCTTCAAATGTTTATTAAAGAGATAACATAGGCCATGCACTTTTTGAATTGCATTGCACATTAAAACTAACTCCTTCAAATGTTAATTGAATAGATAACATTTTGCATTGCATTGCGCAAACGATCTAACGTTGTGCATTGAAGAGTAACATAGACCATGCAATTTTTGCATTGCATTGAATTGCACACCAGAACTAACTCTTTCCCATGTTCACTAAAGAGATAACATGTTGCATTGCATTGCATTGCAGAAACGATCTAATGTTGTGCACTGAATAATAACATTTATGCACTTTTTGCATTGCATTGCATTGCACACCAGAACTAACTCCTTCAAATGTTAGAAAAGTTAGTTATGGTGTGCAATGCAATGCAATGCAAAAAGTGAAGAGCCAATGTTACTCGTCAATGCAAAACGTTAGATCGAAGAGTAACATAGGCCATGCACTTTTTGCATTGCATTGCATTGCACACCAGATCAAACTCCTTCCCATGTTCAGTAAAGAGATAATATGTTGCATTGCATTGCACAAACGATCTAACGTTGTGCATTGAAGAATAACGTACAGGCTAAATGCATGGATTGTATTGCATTGCACAGCCGAACTAACTCCTTCCAATGATCATTAAAGAGATAACATGTTGCATTGCATTGCATTGCATTGCAGAAACGATCTAACGATGTGCACTGAAAAATAACATTTATGCACTTTTTGCATTGCACACCAGAACTAACTCCTTCCCATGTTCATTAAAGAGATAATATTTTGCATTGCATTGCACAAAACGTTCGTTTGTCTCAACGATCAATGTTGTGCATTAAAGAATAATATATAGGCTAAATGCATGCATTGTATTGCATTGCACACCAGAACTAACTCCTTCCCATGATCATTAAAGATATAACATGTTGCATTGCATTGAATTGCATTGCATTGCAGAAACGATCTAACGTTGTGCACTGAAGAATAACATTTAGGGTATGCACTTTTGGCTTTGCATTGCATTGCACACCAGATCTTACTCCTTCAAATGTTTATTAAAGAGATAACATAGGCCATGCACTTGTTGAATTGCATTGCACACCAGAACTAACTCCTTCAAATGTTTATTAAAGAGATAACATTTTGCAGTGTATTGCACAAACGATACAATGCATAATATTGTATAATATAAACGATACAATGCAATGCAAAAAGTGCATAAATGTTATTCTTCAGTGCACAACGTTAGATCGTTTGTGCAATACAATGCAATGCAACTTGTCATCCCATTAATGAACATGGGAAGGAGTTAGTTCTGGTGTGCAATGCAATGCAATGCAAAAAGTGCATAAATGTTATTCTTCAGTGCACAACGTTAGATCGTTTGTGCAATACAATGCAATGCAACTTGTCATCCCATTAATGAACATGGGAAGGAGTTAGTTCTGGTGTGCAATGCAATGCAATGCAAAAAGTGCATAAATGTTATTCAGTGCACAGCCTTAAATCGTTTGTGCAAAGCAATGCGATGTTGCATAACATATATCTTTTTAATGAACATGGGAAGGAGTTAGTTCGGCTGTACCTGCAACACAATCCATGCATTTAGCCTATATGTCATTCTTCAATGCACAACTTTAGATCGTTTGTGCAATGCAATGCAAAATGTTATCTCTTTAATAAGCATGGGAAGTAGTTAGTTCTGGAGTGCAATGCAATGCAATGCAAAGAGTGCATAGCCTATATGTTATTCTTCAGTGCACAGCCTTAGATCATTTGTGCAATGCAATGCAACATGTTATCCCTTTAATGAACATGGGAAGGAGTTAGTTCTGGTGTGCAATGCAATACAATGCATGCATTTAGCCTATATGTTATTCTTCAATGCACAACGTTAGATCGTTTGAGCAATGCAATGCAAAATGTTATCTCTTTAATAAACATTTGAAGGAGTTAGTTCTGGTGTGCAATGCAATGCAAAAAGTGCATAGCCTATATGTTATTCTTCAATACATAACGTTAAATCGTTTGTGCAATGCAAAGCAAAATGTTATCTCTTTAATTAACATTTGAAGGAGTTAGTTTTGGTGTGCAATGCAATGCAAAAAGTGAATAAATGTTATTATTTAGTGCACAGTGTTAGATCGTTTGTGCAAAGCAATGCAATGTTGCATAACATATGTTATCTCTTCAATGAACATGGGAACGAGTTAGTTCGGGTGTACAATGCAACACAATACATGCATTTAGCCTATATGTCATTCTGCAATGCACAACGTTAGATCGTTTGTGCAATGCAACAGGTTATCTCTTTAATAAACATTTGAAGGAGTTAGTTCTGGTGTGCAATGCAATGCAATGCAAAAAGTGCATAAATGTTATTCTTTAGTGCACAGCGTTAGATCGTTTGTGCAATGCAATGCAACAACATTGCAACTTATCTCTTTAAAGAAAATGGGAATGAGTTAGTTCTTGTGTGCAATGCAATGCAATAATTGCATAGCCTATATTATTCTTCAATGCACAAAGTTAGATCGTTTACGCAATGCAATGCAAAATGTTATCTCTTTAATAAACATTTGAAGGAGATAGTTCTGGTGTGCAATGCAATGCAATGCATAAAGTGCATAGCCTGTATGTTATTCTTCAATGCACAACGTAAGATCGTTTGTGCAAAGCAGTGCAAAATGTTATCTCTTTAATAAACATTTGAAGGAGATAGTTCTGGTGTGCAATGCAATGCAATGCATAAAGTGCATAGCCTGTATGTTATTCTTCAATGCACAACGTAAGATCGTTTGTGCAATGCAATGCAACAACACTTGTTATCTCTTTAATGAGCATGGGAATAAATTAGATCTACTGTGCAATGCAATGCAATCCAAGATGTGCATAGCCTATATTTTATTGTTCAGTGGACAACGTTAGATCCTTTGTGCAATGCAATGCAACAACATAAATGTTATATCTTTAATGAACATGGGAAGGAGTTAGCTCTGGTCTGCAATGCAATCCGAAAAGTGCTTTATCTATATGTTTATTCTTCAGTGCATTCTATCGTTGCCCAACGGAATGAGTTAATTGTGTCCATTGTAAAGCAACAGCTAGTGCAATGAATTTCCTTCACTGCACATTAACCTACTTATACATTCAGTCAACTGATGTTAACTTTCTATACATATTCTTCGACTCCTGATGTACGTAAGTACATATTTGACCAAAGTAAAAAAAAAATATATTTTTTTTATTTTTATATATTTATTTACTTTTTAACAACATATATTACACACACACCAGGAACAAAAATACAAAATGCAGTATAGACACATATTGATGTCTTCGCATCATTACAACTTAGCATATCTCAATTTGTACAGGACTCACATCCTCAAGACTAATGAACAAAGTAACATATTTCTGGCCAAACAGTCCTCCATTTCTATACATACGCATTGACTCCCGATGCATTGATAAGCCAATATAGATATTCATGGCTTATGGCTTACCTGCTCAAAGTGTCCTCAAAATTTTTCAAACTATGTAAAGTTATAGTCTCCTTCTGGTGATAAATCAGATATACAGAGGTCCCCTTTTGACCTGCTGAACATATATCTGGCCAAAGAGTCCTCGATCTTGGGCTTTCTATACATACTCATAGACTCCTTCTGATGGCTTATGATCTATAAGCCATATAGATGTCCATATCCGACCTTTTGAACTTATTTGTGGTCAAAGTGTCCTCAAAATTTTTCAAACTATATAAAGTTATAGAATTCTTTTGATGATAAATCAGCTATTCAGAGGTTTTGACCTCCTGAACATATTTCTGGCCAAAGAGTCCTAGATCTTTGGCTTTCTATGCATACTCATAGACTCCTTCTGATGTATCTTAAGCCATATATATGTACATATCTGACCTTTTGAACTTATTTGTGGTCAAAGTGTCCTCAAAATTTTTCAAACTATATAAAGTTATAGAATTCTTCTGATGATAAATCAGCTATTCAGAGGTCCCCTTTAGACCTCCTGAAAATATTTCTGGCCAAAGAGTCCTCGATCTTGGGCTTTCTATATATACTCATAGACTCCCTCTGATGCTTAAAAAGCCATATATATGTCCATATCTGACCTTTTGAACTTATTTCTGGTCAAAGGGTCCTCAAAAGTTTTCAAACTAAATAAAGTTATAGATTCTTTCTGATGATAAATCAGCTATTCAGAGGTCCCCTTTTGACCTACTGAACATATTTCTGGCCAAAGAGTCCTAAAAGATTAATACAATACATTCAGACTGATTTCTTCGGATGTGATATCCTCCTGACAAAAGTCCATATTTGACATACTGAATTTTTTTCTGGCCAGGGAATTCGAAACTTGGGGTTTCTATACATACTCCTTCTGATGCTTCATAAGCAATATAGATGTCCATATCTGACCTTTTGAACTTATTTGTGGTCAAAGTGTCCTCAAAATTTTTCAAACTATATAAAGTTATAGAATCCTTTTGATGATAAATCAGCTATTCAGAGGTTTTGACCTCCTGAACATATTTCTGGCCAAAGAGTCCTCGATCTTGGGCTTTCTATACATACTCATAGACTCCTTCTGATGCTTCATAAGCCATATAAATGTCCATACCTGACCTTTTGAACTTATTTGTGGTCAAAGTGTCCTCAAAATTTTTCAAACTATATAAAGTTATAGAATCCTTTTGATGACAAATCAGCTTTTTAGTGGTTTTGACCTCTTGAACATATTTCTGGCCAAAGAGTCCTCGATCTCTGGCTTTTTATACATACTCATAGACTCCTTCTGATGCATCACAAGCCATACAGATGTCCATATCTGACCTTTTGAACCTATTTGTGGTCAAAGTGTCCTCGAAATTTTTCAAAATATAAAGTTATAGAATTCTTTTGATGATAAATCAGCTATTCAGAGGTTTTGACCTCCTGAACATATTTCTGGCCAAAGAGTCCTCGATCTTGGGCTTTCTATACATACTCATAGACTCCTTTTGATGGTTCATAAGCCATATAGATGTCCATAACTGACCTTTTGAACTTATTTGGGGTCAAAGTGTCCTCAAAATTTTTCAAACTATATAAAGTTATAGAATTCTTTTTATGATAAATCAGCTATTCAGAGGTCCCCTTTTGACCTCCTGAACATATTTCTGGCCAAAGAGTCCTCGATCTTGGGCTTTCTATACATACTCATAGACTACTTCTGATGCTTCATAAGCCATATAGATGTCCATATCTGACCTTTTGAACTTATTTGTGATCAAAGTGTCCTCAAAATGTTTTAAACTATATAAAGTTATAGAATCCTTTTGATGATAAATCAGCTATTCAGAGGTTTTGACCTCCTGAACATATTTCTGGCCAAAGAGTCCTCGATCTTGGGCTTTCTATACATACTCATAGACTACTTCTGATGCATCATATGCCATATAGATATCCATATCTGACCTTTTGTACTTATTTGTGGTCAAAGTGTCCTCAAAATTTTTCAAACTATATAAAGTTATAGAATTCTTTTTATGATAAATCAGCTATTCAGAGGTCCCCTTTTGACCTCCTTAACATATTTCTGGCCAAAGTGTCCTCGATCTTGGGCTTTCTATACATACTCATAGACTCCTTCTGATGCTTCATAAGCCACATATATGTCCATATCTGACCTTTTGAACTTATTTGTGGTCAAAGTGTCCTCAAAATTTTTCAAACTATATAAAGTAATAGAATTCTTTTGATGATATATCAGCTATTCAAAGGTTTTGACCTCCTGAACATATTTCTGGCCAAAGAGTCCTCGATCTTGGGCTTTCTATACGTACTCATAGACTCCTTCTGATGCTTCATAAGCCACATATATGTCCATATCTGACCTTTTGAACTTATTTGTGGTCAAAGTGTCCTCAAAATTTTTCAAACTATATAAAGTAATAGAATTCTTTTGATGATATATCAGCTATTCAAAGGTTTTGACCTCCTGAACATATTTCTGGCCAAAGAGTCCTCGATCTTGGGCTTTCTATACGTACTCATAGACTCCTTCTGATGCTTCATAAGCCATATAGATGTCCATATCTGACCTCTTGAACATATTTCTGGCCAAAGAGTCCTCGATCTTTGGCTTTCTATACATACTCATAGACTCCTTCTGATGCTTCAAAACCCATATAGATATCCATATCTGACCTTTTGAACTTATTTGTGGTCAAAGTGTTCTCAAAATGTTTCAAACTATATAAAGTTATAGACTCTTTTTGATGATAAATCAGCTATTCAGAGGTCCCCTTTTGACCTACTGAACATATTTTTGGCCAAAGAGTCCTAAAAGATTAATACAATACATTCAGACTGATTTCATCGGATGTTATATCCTCCTGACAAAAGTCCATATTTGACATACTGGATTTTTTTCTGGCCAAGGAGTATTCGAATCTTGGGCTTTCAATACATACTCGTTGACTCTTTCTAATGTTAAGTCAACCATACAGAAGTCCATTTTTGACCCAAGGAATATATTTCTGGCCAAAGAGTCCTCGATCTTGGGCTTTCTATACATACTCATACTCGTTCTGATGCTTCATAAGCCATATATATGTCCATATCTGACCTTTTTAACTTATTTGTGGTCAAAGTGTCCTCAAAATTTTTCAAACTATATAAAGTTATAGAATTCTTTTTATGATAAATCAGCTATTCAGAGGTCCCCTTTTGACCTCCTGAACATATTTCTGGCCAAAGAGTCCTCGATCTCTGGCTTTCTATACATACTCATAGACTCCTTCTGATGCTTCATAAGCCATATAGATGTCCATATCTGACCTTTTGAACTTATTTGTGGTCAAAGTGTCCTCAAAATTTTTCAAGCTATATAAAGCTATAGAATTCTTTTTATGATAAATCAGCTATTCAGAGGTCCCCTTTTGACCTCCTGAACATATTTCTGGCCAAAGAGTCCTCGATCTTGGGCTTTCTATACATACTCATAGACTCCGTCTGATGCTTCATAAGCCACATATGTGTCCATATTTGACCTTTTGAACTTATTTGTGGTCAAAGTGTCCTCAAAATTTTTCAAACTATATAAAGTTATAGAATCCTTTTGATGATAAATCAGCTTTTTAGTGGTTTTGACCTCTTGAACATATTTCTGGCCAAAGAGTCCTAGATCTTTGGCTTTTTATACATACTCATAGACTCCTTCTGATGCATCTTAAGCCATATAGATGTCCATATCTTCCCTTTTGAACTTATTTGTGGTCAAAGTGTCCTTAAAATTTTTCAAGCTATATAAAGTTATAGAATTCTTTTTATGATAAATCAGCTATTCAGAGGTCCCCTTTTGACCTCCTTAACATATTTCTGGCCAAAGTGTCCTCGATCTTGGGCTTTCTATACATACTCATAGACTCCTTCTGATGCTTCATAAGCCACATATATGTCCATATCTGACCTTATGAACTTATTTGTGGTCAAAGTGTCCTCAAAATTTTTCAAACTATATAAAGTAATAGAATTCTTTTGATGATATATCAGCTATTCAAAGGTTTTGACCTCCTGAACATATTTCTGGCCAAAGAGTCCTCGATCTTGGGCTTTCTATACGTACTCATAGACTCCTTCTGATGCTTCATAAGCCATATAGATGTCCATATCTGACCTTTTGAACTTATTTGTGGTCAAAGTGTCCTCAAAATTTTTCAAACTATATAAAGTTATAGAATCCTTTTGATGATAAATCAGCTATTCAGAGGTTTTGACCTCCTGAACATATTTCTGGCCAAAGAGTCCTCGATCTTGGGCTTTCTATACATACTCATAGACTCCTTCTGATACATCACAAGCCATATAGATGTCCATATCTGACCTTTTGAACCTATTTGTGGTCAAAGTGTCCTCAAAATTTTTCAAAATATAAAGTTATAGAATTCTTTTGATGATAAATCAGCTATTCAGATGTCCCCTTTTGACCTCCTGAACATATTTCTGGCCAAAGAGTCCTCGATCTTGGGCTTTCTATACATACTCATAGACTCCTTCTGATGCTTCATAAGCCATATAGATGTCCATATCTGACCTTTTAAACTTATTTGTGGTCAAAGTGTCCTCAAAATTTTTCAAACTATATAAAGATATAGAATTATTTTGATGATAAATCAGCTATTCAGAGGTCCCCTTTTGACCTCCTGAACATATTTCTGGCCAAAGAGTCCTCGATCTTGGTCTTTCTATACATACTCATAGACTCCTTCTGATGCATCATATGCCATATAGATGTCCATATCTGACCTTTTGAACTTATTTGTGGTCAAAGTGTCCTCAAAATTTTTCAAACTATATAAAGTTATAGAATCCTTTTGATGATAAATCAGCTTTTTAGAGGTTTTGACCTCTTGAACATATTTCTGGCCAGAGTCCTCGATCTGTGGCTTTCTATACATACTCATAGACTCCTTCAGATGCATCTTAAGCCATATAGATGTCCATATCTGACCTTTGGAACTTATTTGTGGTCAAAGTGTCCTCAAAATTTTTCAAGCTATATAAAGTTATAGAATTCTTTTTATGATAAATCAGCTATTCAGAGGTCCCCTTTTGACCTCCTGAACATATTTCTGGCCAAAGAGTCCTCGATCTTGGGCTTTCTATACATACTCATAGACTCCTTCTGATGCATCATATGCCATATAGATGTCCATATCTGACCTTTGGAACTTATTTGTGGTAAAAGTGTCCTCAACATTTTTCAAACTATATAAAGTTATAGAATCCTTTTGATGATAAATCAGCTTTTTAGAGGTTTTGACCTCTTGAACATATTTCTGGCCAAAGAGTCCTCGATCTTTGGCTTTCTATACATACTCATAGACTCCTTCTGATGCTTCATAAGCCATATAGATGTCCATATCTGACCTTTGGAACTTATTTGTGGTCAAAGTGTCCTCAAAATTTTTCAAACTTATATAAAGTCATAGAATTCTTTTGATAATATATCATCTATTCAGATTTCCCCTTTTGACCTCCTGAACATATTTCTGGCCAAAGAGTCCTCGATCTTGGGCTTTCTAAACATACTCATAGACACCGTCTGATGCTTCAAAACCCATATAGATATCCATATCTGACCTTTTGAACTTATTTGTGGTCAAAGTGTTCTCAAAATGTTTCAAACTATATAAAGTTATAGACTTTTTTTGATGATAAATCAGCTATTCAGAGGTCCCCTTTTGACCTACTGAACATATTTCTGGCCAAAGAGTCCTAAAAGATTAATACAATACATTCAGACTGATTTCATCGGATGTTATATCCTCCTGACAAAAGTCCATATTTGACATACTGGATTTTTTTCTGGCCAAGGAGTATTCGAATCTTGGGCTTTCAATACATACTCGTTGACTCTTTCTAATGTTAAGTCAACCATACAGAAGTCCATTTTTGACCCAAGGAATATATTTCTGGCCAAAGAGTCCTCGATCTTGGGCTTTCTATACATACTCATACTCCTTCTGATGCTTCATAAGCCATATATATGTCCATATCTGACCTTTTTAACTTATTTGTGGTCAAAGTGTCCTCAAAATTTTTCAAACTATATAAAGTTATAGAATTCTTTTTATGATAAATCAGCTATTCAGAGGTCCCCTTTTGACCTCCTGAACATATTTCTGGCCAAAGAGTCCTCGATCTCTGGCTTTCTATACATACTCATAGACTCCTTCTGATGCTTCATAAGCCATATAGATGTCCATATCTGACCTTTTGAACTTATTTGTGGTCAAAGTGTCCTCAAAATTTTTCAAGCTATATAAAGTTATAGAATTCTTTTTATGATAAATCAGCTATTCAGAGGTCCCCTTTTGACCTCCTGAACATATTTCTGGCCAAAGAGTCCTCGATCTTGGGCTTTCTATACATACTCATAGACTCCGTCTGATGCTTCATAAGCCACATATGTGTCCATATTTGACCTTTTGAACTTATTTGTGGTCAAAGTGTCCTCAAAATTTTTCAAACTATATAAAGTTATAGAATCCTTTTGATGATAAATCAGCTTTTTAGTGGTTTTGACCTCTTGAACATATTTCTGGCCAAAGAGTCCTAGATCTTTGGCTTTTTATACATACTCATAGACTCCTTCTGATGCATCTTAAGCCATATAGATGTCCATATCTTCCCTTTTGAACTTATTTGTGGTCAAAGTGTCCTCAAAATTTTTCAAGCTATATAAAGTTATAGAATTCTTTTTATGATAAATCAGCTATTCAGAGGTCCCCTTTTGACCTCCTTAACATATTTCTGGCCAAAGTGTCCTCGATCTTGGGCTTTCTATACATACTCATAGACTCCTTCTGATGCTTCATAAGCCACATATATGTCCATATCTGACCTTTTGAACTTATTTGTGGTCAAAGTGTTCTCAAAATTTTTCAAACTATATAAAGTAATAGAATTCTTTTGATGATATATCAGCTATTCAAAGGTTTTGACCTCCTGAACATATTTCTGGCCAAAGAGTCCTCGATCTTGGGCTTTCTATACGTACTCATAGACTCCTTCTGATGCTTCATAAGCCATATAGATGTCCATATCTGACCTTTTGAACTTATTTGTGGTCAAAGTGTCCTCAAAATTTTTCAAACTATATAAAGTTATAGAATCCTTTTGATGATAAATCAGCTATTCAGAGGTTTTGACCTCCTGAACATATTTCTGGCCAAAGAGTCCTCGATCTTGGGCTTTCTATACATACTCATAGACTCCTTCTGATACATCACAAGCCATATAGATGTCCATATCTGACCTTTTGAACCTATTTGTGGTCAAAGTGTCCTCAAAATTTTTCAAAATATAAAGTTATAGAATTCTTTTGATGATAAATCAGCTATTCTGATGTCCCCTTTTGACCTCCTGAACATATTTCTGGCCAAAGAGTCCTCGATCTTGGGCTTTCTATACATACTCATAGACTCCTTCTGATGCTTCATAAGCCATATAGATGTCCATATCTGACCTTTTGAACTTATTTGTGGTAAAAGTGTCCTCAAAATTTTTCAAACTA
Organism: Squalius cephalus; assembly: GCF_949319135.1. Lineage (NCBI taxonomy): Eukaryota > Metazoa > Chordata > Actinopteri > Cypriniformes > Leuciscidae > Squalius > Squalius cephalus. Next base: position 30,776,627 of record NC_137130.1, read on the forward strand.
TATAAAGTTATAGAATCCTTTTGATGATAAATCAGCTATTCAAAGGTTTTGACCTCCTGAACATATTTCTGGCCAAAGAGTCCTCGATCTTGGGCTTTCTATACATACTCATAGACTACTTCTGATGCATCATATGCCATATAGATGTCCATATCTGACCTTTTGTACTTATTTGTGGTCAAAGTGTCCTCAAAATTGTTCAAACTATATAAAGTTATAGAATCCTTTTGATGATAAATCAGCTATTCAGAGGTTTTGACCGCCTGAACATATTTCTGGCCAAAGTGTCCTCGATCTTGGGCTTTCTATACATACTCATAGACTCCTTCTGATGCATCATATGCCATATAGATGTCCATATCTGACCTTTTGAACTTATTTTTGGTCAAAGTGTCCTCAAAATTTTTCAAACTATATAAAGTTATAGAATCTTTTTGATGATAAATCAGCTATTCAGAGGTTTTGACCTCCTGAACATATTTCTGGCCAAAGAGTCCTCGATCTTGGGCTTTCTATACATACTCATAGACTCCTTCTGATGCATCACAAGCCATATATATGTCCATATCTGACCTTTTGAACCTATTTGTGGTCAAAGTGTCCTCAAAATTTTTCAAAATATAAAGTTATAGAATTCTTTTGATGATAAATCAGCTATTCAGACGTCCCCTTTTGACCTCCTGAACATATTTCTGGCCAAAGAGTCCTCGATCTTGGGCTTTCTATACATACTCATAGACTCCTTCTGATGCTTCATAAGCCATATCGATGTCCATATCTGACCTTTTGAACTTATTTGTGGTAAAAGTGTCCTCAAAATTTTTCAAACTATATAAAGTTATAGAATCCTTTTGATGATAAATCAGCTATTCAAAGGTTTTGAACTCCTGAACATATTTCTGGCCAAAGAGTCTTCGATCTTGGGCTTTCTATACATACTCATAGACTACTTCTGATGCATCATATGCCATATAGATGTCCATATCTGACCTTTTGTACTTATTTGTGGTCAAAGTGTCCTCAAAATTTTTCAAACTATATAAAGTTATAGAATCCTTTTGATGATAAATCAGCTTTTTAGAGGTTTTGACCTCCTGAACATATTTCTGGCCAAAGAGTCCTCGATCTTGGGCTTTCTATACATACTCATAGACTCCTTCTGATGCTTCATAAGCCACATATATGTCCATATCTGACCTTTTGAACTTATTTGTGGTCAAAGTGTCCTCAAAATTTTTCAAAATATATAAAGTCATAGAATTCATTTGATGATATATCAGCTATTCAGAGGTCCCCTTTTGACCTCCTGAACATATTTCTGGCCAAAGAGTCCTCGATCTTGGGCTTTCTATATATACTCATAGACTCCCTCTGATGCTTCAAAAGCCATATAGATGTCCATATCTGACCTTTTGAACTTATTTCTGGTCAAAGGGTCCTCAAAAGTTTTCAAACTATATAAAGTTATAGACTCTTTCTGATGATTAATCAGCTATTCAGAGGTCCCCTTTTGACCTAGTAAACATATTTCAGTCCAAAGAGTCCTAAAAGATTAATACAATAAATTCAGACTGATATCTTCGGATGTTACATCCTCCTGACAAAAGTCCATTTTTGACATACTGAATTTTTTTCTGGCCAAGTAGTATTCGAATCTTGGGCTTTCAATACATACTCGTTGACTCTTTCTGATGTTACGTCAACCATACAGAAGTCCATTTTTGACCCAAGGAATATATTTCTGGCCAAAGAGTCCTCGATCTTGGGCTTTCTATACATAGTCATACTCCTTCTGATGCTTCATAAGCCATATATATGTCCATATCTGACCTTTTGAACTTATTTTGTGGTCAAAGTGTCCTCAAAATTTTTCAAACTATATAAAGTTATAGAATTCTTTTTATGATAAATCAGCTATTCAGAGGTCCCCTTTTGACCTCCTGAACATATTTCTGGCCAAAGAGTCCTCGATCTCTGGCTTTCTATACATACTCATAGACTCCTTCTGATGCTTCATAAGCCATATAGATGTCCATATCTGACCTTTTGAACTTATTTGTGGTCAAAGTGTCCTCAAAATTTTTCAAGCTATATAAAGTTATAGAATTCTTTTTATGATAAATCAGCTATTCAGAGGTCCCCTTTTGACCTCCTGAACATATTTCTGGCCAAAGAGTCCTCGATCTTGGGCTTTCTATACATACTCATAGACTCCGTCTGATGCTTCATAAGCCACATATGTGTCCATATTTGACCTTTTGAACTTATTTGTGGTCAAAGTGTCCTCAAAATTTTTCAAACTATATAAAGTTATAGAATCCTTTTGATGATAAATCAGCTTTTTAGTGGTTTTGACCTCTTGAACATATTTCTGGCCAAAGAGTCCTAAATCTTTGGCTTTTTATACATACTCATAGACTCCTTCTGATGCATCTTAAGCCATATAGATGTCCATATCTTCCCTTTTGAACTTATTTGTGGTCAAAGTGTCCTCAAAATTTTTCAAGCTATATAAACTTATAGAATTCTTTTTATGATAAATCAGCTATTCAGAGGTCCCCTTTTGACCTCCTTAACATATTTCTGGCCAAAGTGTCCTCGATCTTGGGCGTTCTATACATACTCATAGACTCCTTCTGATGCTTAATAAGCCACATATATGTCCATATCTGACCTTTTGAACTTATTTGTGGTCAAATTGTCCTCAAAATTTTTCACACTATATAAATTAATAGAATTCTTTTGATGATATATCAGCTATTCAAAGGTTTTGACCTCCTGAACATATTTCTGGCCAAAGAGTCCTCGATCTTGGGCTTTCTATACGTACTCATAGACTCCTTCTGATGCTTCATAAGCCATATAGATGTCCATATCTGACCTTTTGAACTTATTTGTGGTCAAATTGTCCTCAAAATTTTTCAAACTATATAAAGTCACAGAATTCATTTGATGATATATCAGCTATTCAGAGGTCCCCTTTTGACCTCCAGAACATATTTCTGGCCAAAGAGTCCTCGATCTTGGGCATTCTAAACATACTCATAGACTCCTTCTGATGGTTCATAAGCCATATCGATGTCCATAACTGACCTTTTGAACTTATTTGGGGTCAAAGTGTTCTCAAAATTTTTCAAACTATATAAAGTTATAGAATTCTTTTTATGATAAATCAGCTATTCAGAGGTCCCCTTTTGACCTCCTGAACATATTTCTGGCCAAAGAGTCCTCGATCTTGGGCTTTCTATACATACTCATAGACTCCTTTTGATGCTTCATAAGCCATATAGATGTCCATATCTTCCCTTTTGAACTTATTTGTGGTCAAAGTGTCCTCAAAATGTTTTAAACTATATAAAGTTATAGAATCCTTTTGATGATAAATCAGCTATTCAGAGGTTTTGACCTCCTGAACATATTTCTGGCCAAAGAGTCCTCGATCTTGGGCTTTCTATACATACTCATAGACTCCTTCTGATGCATCTTAAGCCATATAGATGTCCATATCTTCCCTTTTGAACTTATTTGTGGTCAAAGTGTCCTCAAAATTTTTCAAGCTATATACATTTATAGAATTCTTCTGATGATAAATCAGCTATTCAGAGGTCCCCTTTTGACCTCCTGAACATATTTCTGGCCAAAGAGTCCTCGATCTTGGGCTTTCTATATATACTCATAGACTCCCTCTGATGCTTCAAAAGCCATATAGATGTCCATATCTGACCTTTTGAACTCATTTGTGGTCTGTATCCTCAAAATTTTTCAAACTATATAAAGTTATAGACTATTTCTGATGATAAATCAGCAATTCAGAGGTCCCCTTTTGACCTACTGAATATATTTCTGGCCAAAGAGTCCTAAAAGATTAATACAATACATTCAGACTGATATCTTCGGATGTTATATCCTCCTGACAAAAGTCCTCGATCTTGGGCTTTCTATACATACTCATAGACTCCTTCTGATGCTTCATAAGCCATATAGATGTCCATATCTGACCTTTTGAACTTATTTGTGGTCAAAGTGTCCTCAAAATTTTTCAAAATACAAAGTTATAGAATTCTTTTGATGATAAATCAGCTATTCAGAGGTCCCCTTTTGACCTTCTGAACATATTTCTGGCCAAAGAGTCCTCGATCTTGGGCTTTCTACACATACTCATAGACTCCTTCTGATGCATCACAAGCCATATAGATGTCCATATCTGGCCTTTTGAACTTATTTGTGGTCAAAGTGTCCTCAAAATTTTTCAAACTATATGAAGTTATAGAATTCTTTTGATGATAAATCAGCTATTCAGATGTCCCCTTTTGACCTCCTGAACATATTTCTGGCCAAAGAGTCCTCGATCTTGGTCTTTCTATACATACTCATAGACTCCTTCTGATGCATCATATGCCATATAGATGTCCATATCTGACCTTTTGAACTTATTTGTAGTCAAAGTGTCCTCAAAATTTTTCAAACAATATAAAGTTATAGAATCCTTTTGATGATAAATCAGCTTTTTAGAGGTTTTGACCTCTTGAACATATTTCTGGCCAAAGAGTCCTCGATCTTTGGCTTTCTATACATACTCATAGACTCCTTCAGATGCATCTTAAGCCATATAGATGTCCATATCTGACCTTTTGAACTTATTTGTGGTCAAAGTGTCCTCAAAAATTTTCAAGCTATATAAATTTATAGAATTCTTTTTATGATAAATCAGCTATTCAGAGGTCCCCTTTTGACCTCCTGAACATATTTCTGGCCAAAGAGTCCTCGATCTTGGGCTTTCTATACATACTCATAGACTCCTTCTGATGCTTCATAAGCCACATATATGTCCATATCTGACCTTTTGAACTTATTTGTGGTCAAAGTGTCATCAAAATTTTTCAAACTATATAAAGTCATAGAATTCTTTTGATGATATATCATCTATTCAGATTTCCCCTTTTGACCTCCTGAACATATTTCTGGCCAAAGAGTCCTCGATCTTGGTCTTTCTAAACATACTCATAGACACCGTCTGATGCTTCAAAACCCATATAGATGTCCATATCTGACCTTTTGAACTTATTTGTGGTCAAAGTGTTCTCAAAATGTTTCAAACTATATAAAGTTATAGACTCTTTTTGATGATAAATCAGCTATTCAGAGGTCCCCTTTTGACCTACTGAACATATTTCTGGCCAAAGAGTCCTAAAAGATTAATACAATACATTCAGACTGATTTAATCGGATGTTATATCCTCCTGACAAAAGTCCATATTTGACACACTGGATTTTTTTCTGGCAAAGGAGTATTCGAATCTTGGGCTTTCAATACATACTCGTTGACTCTTTCTGATGTTACGTCAACCATACAGAAGTCCATTTTTGACCCAAGGAATATATTTCTGGCCAAAGAGTCCTCGATCTTGGGCTTTCTATACATACTCATACTCCTTCTGATGCTTCATAAGCCATATATATGTCCATATCTGACCTTTTGAACTTATTTGGGGTCAAATTGTCCTCAAAATGTTTCAAACTATATAAAGTTATAGAATTCTTTTTATGATAAATCAGCTATTCAGAGGTTTTGACCTCCTGAACATATTTCTGGCCAAAGTGTCCTCGATCTTGGGCTTTCTATACATACTCATACACTCCTTCTGATGCATTATATGCCATAAAGATGTCCATATCTGTCCTGGCTATCTTTATCTATCTTTATATAGTTTGAAAAATTTTGAGGACACTTTGACCACAAATAAGTTCAAAAGTTCATAAGTTCATCTATATGGCTTATGAAGCATCAGAAGGAGTCTATGCGTATGTATAGAATGCCCAAGATCAAGGATTCTTTGGACAGAAATATGTTCAGGAGGTCAAAAGGGGCCCTCTTTATAGCTGATTTATCATCAAAAGGAGTCTATAACTTTATATAGCTTGAAAAATTTTGAGGACACTTTGACCACAAATAAGTTCAAAGGGTCAGATATGAACATCTATATGGCTTATGAAGCATCAGAAGGAGTCTATGAGTATTAATAGAAAGCCCAATATCAAGGACTCTTTGGCCAGAAATATGTTCAGGAGGTCAAAAGGGGACCTCTGTATAGCTGATTTATCATCAAAAGGAGTCTATAACTTTATATAGTTTGAAAAATTTTGAGAACACTTTGACCAGAAATAAGTTCAAAAGGTCAGATATGGACATCTGGCTTATGAAGCATCAGAAGGAGTCTATGAGTATGTATAGAAAGCCCAAGATCGAGGACGCTTTGGCCAGAAATATGTTCAGGAGTTCAAAAGGGGCCCCATGAATAGCTGATTTATCATCAAAAGGAGTCTATAACTTTATATAGTTTGAAAAATTTTGAGGACACTTTGACCACAAATAAGTTCAAAAGGTCAGATATGGACATCTATATGGCTTATGAAGCATCAGAAGGAGTCTATGAGTATGTATAGAAAGCCCAAGATCGAGGACTCTAGGGCCAAAAATATGTTCAGGAGTTCAAAAGGGGCCCCATGAATAGCTGATTTATCATCAAAAGGAGTCTATAACTTTATATAGTTTGAAAAATTTTGAGGACACTTTGACCACAAATAAGTTCAAAAGGTCAGATATGGACATCTATATGGCTTATGAAGCATCAGAAGGAGTCTATGAGTATGTATAGAAAGCCCAAGATCGAGGAGTCTTTGGCCAGAAATATGTTCAAGAGGTCAGAACCTCTGAATAGCTGATCTATAATCAAAAGGATCCTATAACTTTATATAGTTTAAAAAATTTGAGGACACTTTGACCACAAATAAGTTCAAAAGGTCAGATATGGACATCTATATGGCTTATGATGCATCAGAAGGAGTCTATGAGTATGTATAGAAAGCCCAAGATCGAGTACTCTTTGGCCAGAAATATCTTCAGGAGGTCAAAACCTCTGAATAGCTGATTTAACATCAAAAGGAGTCTATAACTTTATATAGTTTGAAAACTTTTGAGGACCCTTTGACCACAAATAAGTTCAAAAGGTCAGATACGGACATCAATATGGCTTATGAAGGATCAGAAGGAGTCTATGAGTATGTATAGAAAGGCCAAGATCGAGGACTCTTTGGCCAGAAATATGTTCAGGAGGTCAAAAAGGGACCTCTGAATAGCTGATATATCATCGAAAGAATCTATAACTTTATATAGTTTGAAAAATTTTGAGGACACTTTGACCACAAATGAGTTCAAAAGGTCAGATATGGACATCTATATGGCTTATGATGCATCAGAAGGAGTCTATGAGTATGTATAGAAAGCCCAAGATCGAGGACTCTATGGCCAGAAAAATGTTCAGGAGGTGAAAACTTCTGAATAGCTGATCTATCATCAAAAGGATTCTATAACTTTATATAGTTTGAAATATTTTGAGGACACTTTGACCACAAATAAGTTCAAAAGGTCAGATATGGACATCTATATGGCTTATGAAGCATCAGAAGGAGCATGTATAGAAAGCCCAAGTTTCGAATACTCCTTGGCCAGAAAAAAATTCAGTATGTCAAATATGGACTTTTGTCAGGAGGATATAGAATCCGAAGATATCAGTCTGAAGATATCAGTATTAATCTTTTAGGACTCTTTGGCCAAAAATATGTTCAGTAGGCCAAAAGGGGACCTAGCTGATTTATCATCAGAAAGAATCTATAACTTTATATAGTTTGAAAAATGTTTTGTACACTTTGACCACAAATAAGTTCAAAAGGTCAGATATGGACATCTATATGGCTTATGATGCATCAGAAGGAGTCTATGAGTATGTATAGAAAGCCCAAGATCGAGTACTCTTTGGCCAGAAATATGTTCAGTAGGTCAAAAGGGGACCTCTGAATAGCTGATTTATCATCAGAAAGAATCTATAACTTTATATAGTTTGAAATTTTTTTAGTACACTTTGACCACAAATAAGTTCAAAAGGTCAGATATGGACATATATATGGCTTATGAAGCATCAGAAGGAGTATGTATAGAAAGCCCAAGACCGAGGACTCTTTGGCCAGAAATATGTTCAGGAGGTCAAAACCTCTGAATTAGCTGATCATCAAAAGGATTCTATAACTTTATATAGTATGAAAAATTTTGAGGACACTTTGACGACAAATAAGTTCAAAAGGTCAGATATGGACATATATATGGCTTATAAAGCATCAGAAGGAGTATGTATAGAAAGCCCAAGTTTCGAATACTCCTTGGTCAAAAAAAAATTCAGTATGTCAAATATGGACTTTTGTCAGGAGGATATAACATCCGAAGATATAATCTTTTAGGACTCTTTGGCCAGAAATATGGTCAGTCGGTTAAAAGGGGACCTCTGAATAGCTGATTTATCATCAGAAAGAGTCTATAATCTTATTTAGTTTGAAAAATTTTGAGGACCCTTGACCAGAAATAAGTTCAAATGATCAGATATGAACATCTATATGGGTTTTGAAGCATCAGAGAGAGTCTATGAGTATATATAGAAAGCCCAAGATCGAGGACTCTTTGGCCAGAAATATGTTCAGGAGGTCAAAACCTCTGAATAGCTGATCTATCATCAAAAGGATTCTATAACTTTATATAGTTTAAAAAATTTTGAGGACACTTTGATCACAAATAAGTTCAAAAGGTCAGATATGGACATCTATATGGCTTATGAAGCATCAGAAGGAATCTATGAGTATGTATAGAAAGCCCAAGATCGAGGACTCTTTGGCCAGAAATATGTTCAGGAGGTCAATTATGGACTTCTGTAAGGCTGATTTAATATCAGAAGGAGTCTGTATTCCTTTATGGTAGACAACATCCTTTTGAGAACTCTTTTGTCAATGATTTATTATTAGAAGGAGACTATAACTTTATATAGTTTGAAAATTTTTGAGGACACTTTGAGCAGAAATAAGTTCAAAAGGTAAGCCATAAGCCATATATAGATATCCATATCTGTATGGATATCAATATGGCTTATGAAGCATCAGGAGTCAATGTAGAAATCGAGGACTCTTTGGCCAGAATTATGTTACTTTGGTCAAATATGGACTTCTTTATGGCTGGATTAGGAGTCGAAGAGTGTGTATAGAAAGTTAACATCAGCTGACTGAATAGATTAATTAATGTGCAGTAAAGGAAAATCATTGCACTGGCTTTTGCTTTATAATGGACACAATTAACTCATTCCGTTGGACAACGATAGAATGCACTGAAGAATAAACATATAGATAATGCTCTTTTCGCATTGCATTGCACACCAGAACTAACTCCTTCCCATGTTCATTAAAGAGATAACATTTATGTTGTTGCATTGCATGGCACAAACGATCTAACGTTGTCCACTGAACAATAACATATAGGCTATGCACTTCTTGGATTGCATTGCATTGCACAATAGATCTAATTTATTCCCATGTTCATTAAAGAGATAACAAGTGTTGTTGCATTGTATTGTACAAACGATCTATCGTTGTGCATCACTGAAGAAAAACATATGCACTTCTATCCCTGCATTGCACACCAGAACTAACTCTTTCCCATGTTCATTAAAGAGATAACATCTGTTGTTGCACAAACGATCTAACGTTGTGCAATGAAGAGTAACATAGGCCATGCACTTTTTGCATTGCATTTTATTGCACACCAGATCAAACTACTTCCCATGTTCAGTAAAGAGATAATATGTTGCATTGCATTGCACAAAACGTTCATTTGTCTCAACGATCAATGTTGTGCATTAAAGAACAACATATAGGCTAAATGCATGCATTGTATTGCATTGCACACCAGAACTAACTCCTTCCCATGATCATTAAAATGATAACACATGTTGCATTGCATTGCATTGCAGAAACGATCTAACGTTGGTGCATTGAAGAATAACATTTACGCACTTTTTGCATTGCATTGCATTGCACACTGAAACTAACTCCTTCCCATGTTCAGTAAAGATATAACATGTTGCATTGCATTGAATTGCATTGCATTGCAGAAACGATCTAACGTTGTGCACTGAAGAATAACATTTAGGGTATGCACTTTTGGCTTTGCATTGCACACCAGATCTTACTCCTTCAAATGTTTATTAAAGAGATAACATAGGCCATGCACTTTTTGAATTGCATTGCACATTAGAACTAACTCTTTCAAATGTTAATTGAAGAGATAACATTTTGCATTGCATTGTGCAAACGATCTAACGTTGTGCATTGAAGAGTAACATAGACCATGCAATTTTTGCATTGCATTGAATTGCACACCAGAACTAACTCTTTCCCATGTTCACTAAAGAGATAACGTTGCATTGAATTGCATTGCAGAAACGATCTAATGTTGTGCACTGAAAAATAACATTTATGCACTTTTTGCATTGCATTGCATTGCACACCAGAACTAACTCTTTCAAATGTTAGAAAAGTTAGTTATGGTGTGCAATGCAATGCAAAGCAAAAAGTGAAGAGCCAATGTTACTCGTCAATGAAAAACGTTAGATCGAAGAGTAACATAAGCCATGCACTTTTTGCATTGCATTGCATTGCACACCAGATCGAACTCCTTCCCATGTTCAGTAAAGAGATAATATGTTGCATTGCATTGCACAAACGATCTAACGTTGTGCATTGAAGAATAGCATACAGGCTAAATGCATGCATTGTATTGCATTGCACACCCGAACTAACTCCTTCACATGTTCATTAAAGAGATAACATATGTTATGCAACATTGCATTGCTTTGCACAAACGATCTAACGATGTGCACTGAAAAATAACATTTATGCACTTTTTGCATTGCACACCAGAACTAACTCCTTCCCATGTTCATTAAAGAGATAACAAGTGTTGTTGCATTGTATTGTACAAACGATCTATCGTTGTGCATCACTGAAGAAAAACATATGCACTTCTATCCCTGCATTGCACACCAGAACTAACTCCTTCCCATGTTCATTAAAGAGATAACATCTGTTGTTGTACAAACGATCTAACGTTGTGCAATGAAGAGTAACATAGGCCATGCACTTTTTGCATTGCATTGCATTGCACACCAGATCAAACTCCTTCCCATGTTCAGTAAAGAGATAATATGTTGCATTGCATTGCACAAACGATCTAACGTTGTGCATTGAAGAATAACATACAGGCTAAATGCATGCATTGTATTGCATTGCACACCCGAACTAACTCCTTCACATGTTCATTAAAGAGATAACATATGTTATGCAACATTGCATTGCTTTGCACAAACGATCTAACGATGTGCACTGAAAAATAACATTTATGCACTTTTTGCATTGCACACCAGAACTAACTCCTTCCCATGTTCATTAAAGAGATAATATTTTGCATTGCATTGCACAAAACGTTCGTTTGTCTCAACGATCAATGTTGTGCATTAAAGAATAACATATAGGCTAAATGCATGCATTGTATTGCATTGCACACCAGAACTAACTCCTTCCCATGATCATTAAAGAGATAACATGTTGCATTGCATTGCATTGCAGAAACGATCTAACGTTGTGCATTGAAGAATAACATTTACGCACTTTTTGCATTGCATTGCATACTGAAACTAACTCCTTCCCATGTTCAGTAAAGATATAACATGTTGCATTGCATTGAATTGCATTGCATTGCAGAAACGATCTAACGTTGTGCACTGAAGAATAACATTTAGGGTATGCACTTTTGGCTTTGCATTGCATTGCACACCAGATCTTACTCCTTCAAATGTTTATTAAAGAGATAACATAGGCCATGCACTTGTTGAATTGCATTGCACATTAGAACTAACTCCTTCAAATGTTAATTGAAGAGATAACATTTTGCATTGCATTGCGCAAACGATCTAACGTTGTGCATTGAAGAGTAACAGAGACCATGCACTTTTTGGATTGCATTGAATTGCACACCAGAACTAACTCTTTCCCATGTTCACTAAAGAGATAACATGTTGCATTGCATTACATTGCAGAAACGATCTAATGTTGTGCACTGAATAATAACATTTATGCACTTTTTGCATTGCATTGCATTGCATTGCACACCAGAACTAACTCCTTCAAATGTTAGAAAAGTTAGTTATGGTGTGCAATGCAATGCAATGCAAAAAGTGAAGAGCCAATGTTACTCTTCAATGCAAAACGTTAGATCGTTTGTGCATAACATATGTTATCTCTTTAATGAACATGAGAAGGAGTTAGTTCTGGTGTGCAATGCAATACAATGCATGAATTTAGCCTATATGTTCAATGCAAACGTTAGATCGTTTGTGCAATACAATGCAAAATGTTATCTCTTTAAAAAACATTTGAAGGAGTTAGTTCTGGTGTGCAATGCAATGCAATGCATAAAGTGCATAAATGTTATTCAGTGCACAGCCTTAAATCGTTTGTGCAAAGCAATGCAATGTTGCATAACATATGATATATTTTTAATGAACATGGGAAGGAGTTAGTTCGGCTGTACCTGCAACACAATCCATGCATTTAGCCTATATGTCATTCTTCAATGCACAACTTTAGAACGTTTGTGCAATGCAATGCAAAATGTTATCTCTTTAATAAACATGGGAAGTAGTTAGTTCTGGAGTGCAATGCAATGCAAAGAGTGCATAGCCTATATGTTATTCTTCAGTGCACAGCCTTAGATCATTTGTGCAATGCAATGCAATGCAATGCAACATGTTATCCCTTTAATGAACATGGGAAAGAGTTAGTTCTGTTGTGCAATGCAATACAATGCATGCATTTAGCCTATATGTTTTTTCTTCAATGCACAACGTTAGATCGTTTGTGCAATGCAATGCAAAATGTTATCTATTTAATAAACATGGGAAGTAGTTAGTCCTGGAGTGCAATGCAATGCAATGCAAAGAGTGCATAGCCTATATGTTATTCTTCAGTGCACAGCCTTAGATCATTTGTGCAATGCAATGCAATGCAATGCAACATGTTATCCCTTTAATGAACATTAGAAGGAGTTAGTTCTGGTGTGCAATGCAATACAATGCATGCATTTAGCCTATATGTTATTCTTCAATGCACAACGTTAGATCGTTTGAGCAATGCAATGCAAAATGTTATCTCTTTAACAAACATTTGAAGGAGTTAGTTCTGGTGTGCAATGCAATGCAAAAAGTGCATAGCCTATATGTTATTCTTCAATACATAACGTTAAATCGTTTGTGCAATGCAAAGCAAAATGTTATCTCTTTAATTAACATTTGAAGGAGTTAGTTTTGGTGTGCAATGCAACACAATGCATGCATTTAGCCTATATGTCATTCTTCAATGCACAACGTTAGATCGTTTGTGCAATGCAACAGGTTATCTCTTTAATAAACATTTGAAGGAGTTAGTTCTGGTGTGCAATGCAATGCAGTGCAAAAAGTGCATAAATGTTATTCTTTAGTGCACAGCGTTAGATCGTTTGTGCAATGCAATGCAACAACATTGCAACTTATCTCTTTAAAGAAAATGGGAATGAGTTCGTTCTTGTGTGCAATGCAATGCAAGAATTGCATAGCCTATATTATTCTTCAATGCACAAAGTTAGATCGTTTATGCAATGCAATGCAAAATGTTATCTCTTTAATAAACATTTGAAGGAGATAGTTCTGGTGTGCAATGCAATGCATAAAGTGCATAGCCTGTATGTTATTCTTCAATGCACAACGTAAGATCGTTTGTGCAAAGCAGTGCAAAATGTTATCTCTTTAATAAACATGTGAAGGAGTTAGTTCTGGTGTGCAATGCAATGCAATGCAAAAAGTGCATTAATGTTATTCTTTAGTGCACAGCGTTAGATCGTTTGTGCAATGCAATGCAACAACATTGCAACTTATCTCTTTAAAGAAAATGGGAATGAGTTAGTTCTTGTGTGCAATGCCATGCAAGAATTGCATAGCCTATATTATTCTTCAATACAAAAAGTTAGATCGTTTATGCAATGCAATGCAAAATGTTATCTCTTTAATAAACATTTGAAGGAGATAGTTCTGGTGTGCAATGCAATGCAATGCATAAAGTGCATAGCCTGTATGTTATTCTTCAATGCACAACGTTAGATCCTTTGTGCAATGCAATGCAACAACATAAATGTTATATCTTTAATGAACATGGGAAGGAGTTAGCTCTGGCCTGCAATGCAATCCGAAAAGTGCTTTATCTATATGTTTATTCTTCAGTGCATTCTATCGTTGCCCAACGGAATGAGTTAATTGTGTCCATTGTAAAGCAACAGCTAGTGCAATGAATTTCCTTCACTGCACATTAACCTACTTATAAATTCAGTCAACTGATGTTAACTTTCTATACATATTCTTCGACTCCTGATGTACGTAAGTACATATTTGACCAAAGTAACATTTTTTTTTTTTTATATATTTACTTTTTAACAACATATATTACACACACACCAGGAACAAAAATACAAAATGCAGTATAGACACATATTGATGTCTTCGCATCATTACAACTTAGCATATCTCAATTTGTACAGGACTCACATCCTCAAGACTAATGAACAAAGTAACATATTTCTGGCCAAACAGTCCTCCATTTCTATACATACGCATTGACTCCCGATGCATTGATAAGCCAATATAGATATTCATGGCTTATGGCTTACCTGCTCAAAGTCTCCTCAAAATTTTTCAAACTATGTAAAGTTATAGTCTCCTTCTGATGATAAATCAGATATACAGAGGTCCCCTTTTGACCTGCTGAACATATTTCTGGCCAAAGAGTCCTCGATCTTGGGCTTTCTATACATACTCATAGACTCCTTCTGATGCTTCATAAGCCATATAGATGTCCATATCCGACCTTTTGAACTTATTTGTGGTCAAAGTGTCCTCAAAATTTTTCAAACTATATAAAGTTATAGAATTCTTTTGATGATAAATCAGCTATTCAGAGGTTTTGACCTCCTGAACATATTTCTGGCCAAAGAGTCCTCGATCTTTGGCTTTCTATGCATACTCATAGACTCCTTCTGATGCATCTTAAGCCATATAGATGTCCATATCTGACCTTTTGAACTTATTTGTGGTCAAAGTGTCTTCAAAATTTTTCAAACTATAAAAAGTTATAGAATTCTTTTGATGATAAATCAGCTATTCAGAGGTCCCCTTTAGACCTCCTGAACATATTACTGGCCAAAGAGTCCTCGATCTTGGGCTTTCTATATATACTCATAGACTCCCTCTGATGCTTCAAAAGCCATATAGATGTCCATATCTGACCTTTTGAACATATTTGTGGTCAAAGTGTTCTCAAAATTTTTCAAACTATATAAAGTTATAGACTCTTTCTTATGATAAATCAGCTATTCAGAGGTCCCCTTTTGACCTACTGAACATATTTCTGGCCAAAGAGTCCTAAAAGATTAATACAATACATTCAGACTGATATCTTCGGATGTTATATCCTCCTGACAAAAGTCCATATTTGACATACTGAATTTTTTTCTGGCCATGGAGTATTCGAAACTTGGGCTTTCTATACATACTCGTTAACTCTTTCTGATGTTAGGTCAACCAGACAGAAGTCCATTTTTGACCCAAGGAATATATTTCTGGCAAAAGAGTCCTCGATCGTGGGCTTTCTATACATACTCATAGACTCCTTCTGATGCTTCATAAGCCATATATATGTCCATATCTGACCTTTTGAACTTATTTGTGGTCAAAGTGTCCTCAAAATTTTTCAAAATATATAAAGTTATAGAATCCTTTTGATGATAAATCAGGTATTCAGAGGTTTTTCAATTCCTGAACATATTTCTGGCCAAAGAGTCCTCGATTCTTGGGCTTTCTATACATACTCATAGACTCCTTCTGATGCATCACAAGCCATATAGATGTCCATATCTGACCTTTTGAACTTATTTGTGGTCAAAGTATCCTCAAAATTTTTCAAACTATATAAAGTTATAGATTTCTTTTGATGATAAATCAGCTTTTTAGAGGTTTTGGCCTCCTGAACATATTTCTGGCCAAAGAGTCCTCGATCTTGGGCTTTCTATACATACTCATAGACTCCTTCTGATGCTTCATAAGCCACATATATGTCCATATCTGACCTTTTGAACTTATTTGTGGTCAAAGTGTCCTCAAAATTTTTCAAACTATATAAAGTCATAGAATTCATTTGATGATATATCAGCTATTCAGAGGTCCCCTTTTGACCTCCTGAACATATTTCTGGCCAAAGAGTCCTCGATCTTGGGCATTCTAAATATACTCATAGACTCCTTCTGATGGTTCATAAGCCATATAGATGTCCATAACTGACCTTTTGAACTTATTTGGGGGTCAAAGTGTCCTCAAAAGTTTTCAAACTATATAAAGTTATAGACTCTTTCTGATGATTAATCAGCTATTCAGAGGTCCCCTTTTGACCTAGTAAACATATTTCAGTCCAAAGAGTCCTAAAAGATTAATACAATAAATTCAGACTGATATCTTCGGATGTTACATCCTCCAGACAAAAGTCCATTTTTGACATACTGAATTTTTTTCTGGCCAAGTAGTATTCGAATCTTGGGCTTTCAATACATACTCGTTGACTCTTTCTGATGTTACGTCAACCATACAGAAGTCCATTTTTGACCCAAGGAATATATTTCTGGCCAAAGAGTCCTCGATCTTGGGCTTTCTATACATACTCATACTCCTTCTGATGCTTCATAAGCCATATATATGTCCATATCTGACCTTTTTAACTTATTTTTGGTCAAAGTGTCCTCAAAATTTTTCAAACTATATAAAGTTATAGAATTCTTTTTATGATAAATCAGCTATTCAGAGGTCCCCTTTTGACCTCCTGAACATATTTCTGGCCAAAGAGTCCTCGATCTCTGGCTTTCTATACATACTCATAGACTCCTTCTGATGCTTCATAAGCCATATAGATGTCCATAACTGACCTTTTGAACTTATTTGTGGTCAAAGTGTAATCAAAATTTTTCAAACTATATAAAGTTATAGAATCCTTTTGATGATAAATCAGCTTTTTAGAGGTTTTGACCTCTTGAACATATTTCTGGCCAAAGAGTCCTCGATCTGTGGCTTTCTATACATACTCATAGACTCCTTCAGATGCATCTTAAGCCATATAGATGTCCATATCTGACCTTTGGAACTTATTTGTGGTCAAAGTGTCCTCAAAATTTTTCAAACTATATAAAGTTATAGAATCCTTTTGATGATAAATCAGCTTTTTAGAGTTTTTGACCTCTTGAACATATTTCTGGCCAAAGAGTCCTCGATCTTTGGCTTTCTATACATACTCATAGACTCCTTCTGATGCTTCATAAGCCATATAGATGTCCATATCTGACCTTTTGAACTTATTTGTGGTCAAAGTGTCCTAAAAAAAATTCAAGCTATATAAAGTTATAGAATTCTTTTGATGATAAATCAGCTATTCAGAGGTCCCCTTTTGACCTCCTGAACATATTTCTGGCCAAAGAGTCCTCGATCTTGGGCTTTCTATACATACTCATAGACTCCGTCTGATGCTTCATAAGCCACATATGTGTCCATATCTGACCTTTTGAACTTATTTGTGGTCAAAGTGTCCTCAAAATTTTTCAAACTATATAAAGTTATAGAATCCTTTTGATGATAAATCAGCTATTCAGAGGTTTTGACCTCCTGAACATATTTCTGGCCAAAGAGTCCTCGATCTTGGGCTTTCTATACATACTCATAGACTCCTTCTGATGCTTCATAAGCCACATATATGTCCATATCTGACCTTTTGAACTTAATTGTGGTCAAAGTGTCCTCAACATTTTTCAAACTATATAAAGTCACAGAATTCATTTGATGATATATCAGCTATTCAGAGGTCCCCTTTTGACCTCCTGAACATATTTCTGGCCAAAGACTCCTCGATCTTGGGCATTCTAAACATACTCATAGACTCCTTCTGATGGTTCATAAGCCATATAGATGTCCATAACTGACCTTTTGAACTTATTTGGGGTCAAAGTGTCCTCAAAATTTTTCAAACTATATAAAGTTATAGAATTCTTTTTATGATAAATCAGCTATTCAGAGGTCCCCTTTTGACCTCCTGAACATATTTCTGGCCAAAGAGTCCTCGATCTTGGGCTTTCTATACATACTCATAGACTACTTCTGATGCATCATATGCCATATAGATGTCCATATCTGACCTTTTGTACTTATTTGTGGTCAAAGTGTCCTCAAAATTTTTCAAACTATATAAAGTTATAGAATCCTTTTGATGATAAATCAGCTTTTTAGAGGTTTTGACCTCCTGAACATATTTCTGGCCAAAGAGTCCTCGATCTTGGGCTTTCTATACATACTCATAGACTCCTTCTGATGCTTCATAAGCCACATATATGTCCATATCTGACCTTTTGAACTTATTTGTGGTCAAAGTGTCCTCAAAATTTTTCAAACTATATAAAGTCATAGAATTCATTTGATGATATATCAGCTATTCAGAGGTCCCCTTTTGACCTCCTGAACATATTTCTGGCCAAAGAGTCCTCGATCTTGGGCTTTCTATACATACTCATAGACTCCTTCTGATGCATCTTAAGCCATATAGATGTCCATATCTTCCCTTTTGAACTTTTGTGTGGTCAAAGTGTCCTCAAAATTTTTCAAGCTATATACATTTATAGAATTCTTCTGATGATAAATCAGCTATTCAGAGGTCCCCTTTTGACCTCCTAAACATATTTCTGGCCAAAGAGTCCTCGATCTTGGGCTTTCTATATATACTCATAAACTCCCTCTGATGCTTCAAAAGCCATATAGATGTACATATTTGACCTTTTGAACTTATTTCTGGTCAAAGGGTCCTCAAAAGTTTTCAAACTATATAAAGTTATAGACTCTTTCTGATGATAAATCAGCTATTCAGAGGTCCCATTTTGACCTACTGAACATATTTCTGGCCAAAGAGTCCTAAAAGATTAATACAATAAATTCAGACTGATATCTTCGGATGTTATATCCTCCTGACAAAAGTCCATATTTGACATACTGAATTTTTTTCTGGCCAAGGAGTATTCGAAACTTGGGCTTTCTATACATACTCCTTCTGATGCTTCATAAGCCATATGTATGTCCATATCTGACCTTTTGAACTTATTTGTGGTCAAAGGGTCCTCAAAATTTTTTAAACTATATAAAGTTATAGAATCCTTTTGATGATAAATCAGCTATTCAGAGGTTTTGACCTCCTGAACATATTTCTGGCCAAAGAGTCCTCGATCTTGGGCTTTCTACACATACTCATAGACTCCTTCTGATGCTTCATAAGCCACATATATGTCCATATCTGACCTTTTTAACTTAATTGTGGTCAAAGTGTCCTCAAAATTTTTCAAACTATATAAAGTCACAGAATTCATTTGATGATATATCAGCTATTCAGAGGTCCCCTTTTGACCTCCTGAACATATTTCTGGCCAAAGAGTCCTCGATCTTGGGCTTTCTATATATACTCATAGACTCCCTCTGATGCTTCAAAAGCCATATAGATGTCCATATCTGACCTTTTGAACTTATTTCTGGTCAAAGGGTCCTCAAAAGTTTTCAAACTATATAAAGTTATAGACTCTTTCTGATGATTAATCAGCTATTCAGAGGTCCCCTTTTGACCTAGTAAACATATTTCAGTCCAAAGAGTCCTAAAAGATTAATACAATAAATTCAGACTGATATCTTCGGATGTTATATCCTCCTGACAAAAGTCCATTTTTGACATACTGGATTTTTTTCTGACCAAGTAGTATTCGAATCTTGGGCTTTCAATACATACTCGTTGACTCTTTCTGATGTTACGTCAACCATACAGAAGTCCATTTTTGACCCAAGGAATATATTTCTGGCCAAAGAGTCCTCGATCTTGGGCTTTCTATACATACTCATACTCCTTCTGATGCTTCATAAGCCATATATATGTCCATATCTGACCTTTTTAACTTATTTTTGGTCAAAGTGTCCTCAAAATTTTTCAAACTATATAAAGTTATAAAATTCTTTTTATGATAAATCAGCTATTCAGAGGTCCCCTTTTGACCTCCTGAACATATTTCTGGCCAAAGAGTCCTCGATCTCTGGCTTTCTATACATACTCATAGACTCCTTCTGATGCTTCATAAGCCATATAGATGTCCACATCTGACCTTTTGAACTTATTTGTGGTCAAAGTGTCCTCAAAATTTTTCAAACTATATAAAGTTATAGAATCCTTTTGATGATAAATCAGCTTTTTAGTGGTTTTGACCTCTTGAACATATTTCTGGCCAAAGAGTCCTAGATCTTTGGCTTTCTATACATAGTCATAGACTCCTTCTGATGCTTTATAAGCCATATAGATGTCCATATCTGACCTTTTGAACTTAATTGTGGTCAATGTGTCCTCAAAATTTTTCAAACTATATAAAGTTATAGACTATTTCTGATGATAAATCAGCAATTCAGAGGTCCCCTTTTGACCTACTGAACATATTTCTGGCCAAAGAGTCCTAAAAGATTAATACAATACATTCAGACTGATATCTTCGGATGTTATATCCTCCTGACAAAAGTCCTCGATCTTGGGCTTTCTATACATACTCATAGACTCCTTCTGATGCTTCATAAGCCATATAGATGTCCATATCTGACCTTTTGAACTTATTTGTGGTCAAAGTGTCCTCAAAATTTTTCAAACTATATGAAGTTATAGAATTCTTTTGATGATAAATCAGCTATTCAGATGTCCCCTTTTGACCTCCTGAACATATTTCTGGCCAAAGAGTCCTCGATCTTGGTCTTTCTATACATACTCATAGACACCTTCTGATGCATCATATGCCATATAGATGTCCATATCTGACCTTTTGAACTTCTTTGTGGTCAAAGTGTCCTCAAAATTTTTCAAACTATATAAAGTTATAGAATTCTTTTGATGATAAATCAGCTATTCAGAGGTCCCTTTTTGACCTACTGAACATATTTCTGGCCAAAGAGTCCTTAAAAGATTAATACAAAACATTCAGACTGATATCTTTGGATGTTATATCCTCCTGACAAAAGTCCATATTTGACATACTGAATTTTTTTCTGGCCAAGGAGTATTCGAAACTTGGGCTTTCTATACATACTCGTTGACTCTTTCTGATGTTGGGTCAACCAGACAGAAGTCCATTTATGACCCAAGGAATATATTTCTGGCCAAAGAGTCCTCGATCTTGGGCTTTCTATACATACTCATAGACTCCTTCTGATGCTTCATAAGCCATATAGATGTCCATATCTGACCTTTTGAACTTATTTGTGGTTTAAGTGTCCTCAAACTTTTTCAAACTATATAAAGTTATAGAATCCTTTTGATGATAAATCAGCTATTCAGAGGTTTTGAATTCCTGAACATATTTCTGGCCAAAGAGTCCTCGATCTTGGGCTTTCTATACATACTCATAGACTCCTTCTAATGCATCACAAGCCATATAGATGTCCATATCTGACCTTTTGAACCTATTTGTGGTCAAAGTGTCCTCAAAATTTTTCAAAATATAAAGTTATAGAATTCTTTTGATGATAAATCAGCTATTCAGACGTCCCCTTTTGACCTCCTGAACATATTTCTGGCCAAAGAGTCCTCGATCTTGGGCTTTCTATACATACTCATAGACTCCTTCTGATGCTTCATAAGCCATATAGATGTCCATATCTGACCTTTTGAACTTATTTGTGGTAAAAGTGTCCTCAAAATTTTTCAAACTATATAAAGTTATAGAAACCTTTTTATGATAAATCAGCTATTCAAAGGTTTTGACCTCCTGAACATATTTCTGGCCAAAGAGTCCTCGATCTTGGGCTTTCTATACATACTCATAGACTACTTCTGATGCATCATATGCCATATAGATGTCCATATCTGACCTTTTGTACTTATTTGTGGTCAAAGTGTCCTCAAAATTTTTCAAACTATATAAAGTTATAGACTCTTTCTGATGATAAATCAGCTATTCAGAGGTCCCATTTTGACCTACTGAACATATTTCTGGCCAAAGAGTCCTAAAAGATTAATACAATAAATTCAGACTGATATCTTCGGATATTATATCCTCCTGACAAAAGTCCATATTTGACATACTGAATTTTTTTCTGGCCAAGGAGTATTCGAAACTTGGGCTTTCTATACATACTCCTTCTGATGCTTCATAAGCCATATGTATGTCCATATCTGACCTTTTGAACTTATTTGTGGTCAAAGGGTCCTCAAAATTTTTTAAACTATATAAAGTTATAGAATCCTTTTGATGATAAATCAGCTATTCAGAGGTTTTGACCTCCTGAACATATTTCTGGCCAAAGAGTCCTCGATCTTGGGCTTTCTACACATACTCATAGACTCCTTCCGATGCTTCATAAGCCATATAAATGTCCTTATCTGACCTTTTGAACTTATTTGTGGTCAAAGGGTCCTCAAAATTTTTTAAACTATATAAAGTTATAGAATCCTTTTGATGAT
This sequence comes from Squalius cephalus, assembly GCF_949319135.1. Classification (NCBI taxonomy): domain Eukaryota; kingdom Metazoa; phylum Chordata; class Actinopteri; order Cypriniformes; family Leuciscidae; genus Squalius; species Squalius cephalus. The sequence continues at coordinate 30,799,139 of NC_137130.1, forward strand.
AAATCAGCTATTCAGAGGTTTTGACCTCCTGAACATATTTCTGGCCAAAGAGTCCTCAATCTCTGGCTTTTTATACATACTCATAGACTCCTTCTGATGTATCTTAAGCCATATATATGTACATATCTGACCTTTTGAACTTATTTGTAGTCAAAGTGTCCTCAAAATTTTTCAAACTATATAAAGTTATAGAATTCTTCTGATGATAAATCAGCTATTCAGAGGTCCCCTTTTGACCTCCTGAACATATTTCTGGCCAAAGAGTCCTCGATCTTGGGCTTTCTATATATACTTATAGACTCCCTCTGATGCTTCAAAAGCCATATAGATGTCCATATCTGACCTTTTGAACTTATTTCTGGTCAAAGGGTCCTCAAAAGTTTTCAAACTATATAAAGTTATAGACTCTTTCTGATGATTAATCAGCTATTCAGAGGTCCCCTTTTGACCTACTAAACATATTTCAGTCCAAAGAGTCCTAAAAGATTAATACAATAAATTCAGACTGATATCTTCGGATGTTATATCCTCCTGACAAAAGTCCATATTTGACATACTGAATTTTTTTCTGGCCAAGGAGTATTCGAAACTCGGGGTTTCTATACACACTCCTTCTGATGCTTCATAAGCCATATAGATGTCCATATCTGACCTTTTGAACTTAATTGTGGTCAATGTGTCCTCAAAATTTTTCAAACTATATAAAGTTATAGACTATTTCTGATGATAAATCAGCAATTCAGAGGTCCCCTTTTGACCTACTGAACATATTTCTGGCCAAAGAGTCCTAAAAGATTAATACAATACATTCAGACTGATATCTTCGGATGTTATATCCTCCTGACAAAAGTCCTCGATCTTGGGCTTTCTATACATACTCATAGACTCCTTCTGATGCTTCATAAGCCATATAGATGTCCATATCTGACCTTTTGAACTTATTTGTGGTCAAAGTGTCCTCAAAATTTTTCAAACTATATGAAGTTATAGAATTCTTTTGATGATAAATCAGCTATTCAGATGTCCCCTTTTGACCTCCTGAACATATTTCTGGCCAAAGAGTCCTCGATCTTGGTCTTTCTATACATACTCATAGACTCCTTCTGATGCATCATATGCCAGATGTCCATATCTGACCTTTTGAACTTCTTTGTGGTCAAAGTGTCCTCAAAATTTTTCAAACTATATAAAGTTATAGAATTCTTTTGATGATAAATCAGCTATTCAGAGGTCCCCTTTTGACCTACTGAACATATTTCTGGCCAAAGAGTCCTTAAAAGATTAATACAAAACATTCAGACTGATATCTTTGGATGTTATATCCTCCTGACAAAAGTCCATATTTGACATACTGAATTTTTTTCTGGCCAAGGAGTATTCGAAACTTGGGCTTTCTATACATACTCGTTGACTCTTTCTGATGTTGGGTCAACCAGACAGAAGTCCATTTATGACCCAAGGAATATATTTCTGGCCAAAGAGTCCTCGATCTTGGGCTTTCTATACATACTCATAGACTCCTTCTGATGCTTCATAAGCCATATAGATGTCCATATCTGACCTTTTGAACTTATTTGTGGTTTAAGTGTCCTCAAACTTTTTCAAACTATATAAAGTTATAGAATCCTTTTTATATAAATCAGCTATTCAGAGGTCCCAATTTGACCTCCTGAACATATTTCTGGCCAAAGTGTCCGCGATCTTGGGCTTTCTATACATACTCATAGACTCCTTCTGATGCATCATATGCCATATAGATGTCCATATCTGACCTTTTGAACTTATTTGTGGTCAAAGTGTCCTCAAAATGTTTCAAACTATATAAAGTTATAGAATCCTTTTGATGATAAATCAGCTTTTTAGTGGTTTTGACCTCTTGAACATATTTCTGGCCAAAGAGTCCTAGATCTTTGGCTTTTTATACATACTCATAGACTCCTTCTGATGCTTTATAAGCCATATATGTGTCCATATCTGACCTTTTGAACTTATTTGTGGTCAAAGTGTCCTCAAAATTTTTCAAACTATATAAAGTTATAGAATTCTTTTGATGATAAATCAGCTATTCAGAGGTCCCCTTTTGACCTCCTGAACATATTTCTGGCCAAAGAGCCCTCGATCTTGGGCTTTCTATACATACTCATAGACTCCTTCTGATGCATCATATGCCATATAGATGTCCATATCTGACCTTTTGAACTTATTTGTGGTCAAAGTGTCCTCAAAATTTTTCAAACTATATAAAGTTATAGAATCCTTTTGATGATAAATCAGCTTTTTAGAGGTTTGGACCTCTTGAACATATTTCTGGCCAAAGAGTCCTCGATCTTTGTATTGTATCAATTGAATCTTATTGTATTAATCTTTTAGGACTCTTTGGCCAGAAATCTGTTCAGTAGGTCAAAAGGGGACCTCTGAATTGCTGATTTATCATCAGAAAGAGTCTATAACTTTATATTACTTGAAAAATTTTGAGGACACTTTGACCACAAATAAGTTCAAAAGGTCAGATATGGACATATATATGGCTTATGAAGCATCAGAAGGAGTCTATGAGTATGTATAGAAAGCCCAAGATCGAGGACTTTTGTCAGGAGGATATAACATCCGAAGATATCAGTCTGAATGTATTGTATTAATCTTTTAGGACTCTTTGGCCAGAAATATGTTCAGTAGGTCAAAAGGGGACCTCTGAATAGCTGATTTATCATCAGAAAGTCTCTAACTTTACATAGTTTGAAAAACTTTGAGGACCCTTGACCATAAATAAGTTAAAATGATCAGATATGGACATCTACATGTTTTTTGAAGCATCAGAGGGAGTCTATGAGTATATATAGAAAGCCCAAGATCGAGGACTCTTTGGCCAGAAATATGTTCAGGAGGTCAAAAGGGGACCTCTGAATAGTTGATTTATCATCAAAATAATTCTATATCCTTATATAGTTTGAAAAATTTTGAGGACACTTTGACAACAATTAAGTTCAAAAGGTCAGATATGGACATCTATATGGCTTATGAAGCATCAGAAGGAGTCTATGAGTATGTATAGAAAGCCCAAGATCGAGGACTCTTTGGCCAGAAATATGTTCAGGAGGTCAAAACCTCTGAATAGCTGATTTAACATCAAAAGTAGTCTATAAATTTGTAAAGTTTGAAAAATTTTGAGGACACTTTGACCACAAATAAGTTCAAAAGGTCAGATATGGACATCTATATGGCTTATGAAGCATCAGAAGGAGTCTATGAGTATGTATAGAAAGGCCAACATCGAGGACTCTTTGGCCAGAAATATGTTCAGGAGGTCAAAAAGGGACCTCTGAATAGCTGATTTATCATCAAAAGAATTCTATAACTTTATATAGATTGAAAAATTTTGAGGACACTTTGACCACAAATAAGTTCAAAAGGTCAGATATGGACATCTATATGGCTTATGATGCATCAGAAGGAGTCTATGAGTATGTATAGAAAGCCCAAGATCGAGTACTCTTTGGCCAGAAATATCTTCAGGAGGTAAAAACCTCTGAATAGCTGATTTAACATCAAAAGGAGTCTATAACTTTATATAGTTTGAAAAATTTTGAGGACACTTTGACCACAAATAAGTTCAAATGGTCAGATATTGACATCTATATTGCTTATGAAGCATCAGAAGGAGTCTATGAGTATGTATAGAAAGCCCAAGATCGAGGACTCTTCGGCCAGAAATATCTTCAGGAGGTCAAAACCTCTGAACAGCTGATTTATCATCAAAAGGATTCTATAACTTTATACAGTTTGAAAAATGTTGAGGACACTTTGACCACAAATAAGTTCAAAAGGTCAGATATGGACATCTATATGGCTTATGAAGCATCAGAAGGAGTCTATGAGTATGTATAGAAAGGCCAAGATCGAGGACTCTTTGGCCAGAAATATGTTCAGGAGTTCAAAAAGGGACCTCTGAATAGCTGATTTATCACCGAAAGAATCTATAACTTTATATAGTTTGAAAATTTTTGAGTACACTTTGACCACAAATGAGTTCAAAAGGTCAGATATGGACATCTATATGGCTTATGATGCATCAGAAGGAGTTTATGAGTATGTATAGAAAGCCCAAGATCGAGTACTCTTTGGCCAGAAATATCTTCAGAGGTCAAAACCTCTGAATAGCTGTTTTAACATCAAAAGGAGTCTATAACTTTATATAGTTTGAAAAATTTTGAGGACACTTTGACCACAAATAAGTTCAAAAGGTCAGATATGGACATCTATATGGCTTATGATGCATCAGAAGGAGTCTATGAGTATGTATAGAATGCCCAAGACCGAGGACTCTTTGGCCAGAAATATGTTCAGGAGGTCAAAACCTCTGAATTAGCTGATCATCAAAAGGATTCTATAACTTTATATAGTTTGAAAAATTTTGAGGACACTTTGACCACAAATAAGTTCAAAAGGTCAGATATGGACATATATATGGCTTATGAAGCATCAGAAGGAGTATGTATAGAAAGCCCAAGTTTCGAATACTCCTTGGTCAGAAAAAAATTCAGTATGTCAAATATGGACTTTTGTCAGGATGATATAACATCCGAAGATATCAGTCTGATAGTATTGTATTAATCTTTAAGGACTCTTTGGCCAGTAATATGTTCAGTAGGTTAAAAGGGGACCTCAGAATAGCTGATTTATCATCAGAAAGAGTCTATAACTTTATATAGTTTGAAAAATTTTGAGGACCCTTGACCAGAAATAAGTTCAAATGATCAGATATGGACATCTATATGGGTTTTGAAGCATCAGAGAGAGTCTATGAGTATATATAGAAAGCCCAAGAATCGAGGACTCTTTGGCCAGAAATATGTTCAGGAGTTCAAAAGGGGACCCATGTATAGCTGATTTATCATCAAAAGGAGTCTATAACTTTTTATAGTTTGAAAAATTTTGAGGACATTTTGACCAGAAATAAGTTCAAAAGGTCAGATATGGACATCTATATGGCTTATGAGTCATCAGAAGGAGTCTATGAATATGTATAGAAAGCCCAAGATCGAGGAGTCTTTGGCCAGAAATATGTTCAGGAGGTCAGAACCTCTGAATAGCTGATCTATAATCAAAAGAAAGAGTCTATAACTTTATATAGTTTGAAAAATTTTGAGGACACTTTGACCACAAATAAGTTCAAAAGGTCAGATATTGACATCTATATGGCTTATGAAGCATCAGAAGGAGTCTATGAGTATGTATAGAAAGGCCAAGATCGAGGACTCTTTGGCCAGAAATATGTTCAGGAGGTCAAAAGGGGACCTCTGAATAGCTGATTTATCATCGAAAGAATCTATAACTTTATATAGTTTGAAACATTTTTAGTACACTTTGACCACAAATAAGTTCAAAAGGTCAGATATGGACATCTATATGGCTTATGATGCATCAGAAGGAGTCTATGAGTATGTATAGAAAGCCCAAGATCGAGTACTCTTTGGCCAGAAATATCTTCAGGAGGTCAAAACCTCTGAATAGCTCATTTAACATCAAAAGGAGTCTATAACTTTATATAGTTTGAAAAATTTTGAGGACACTTTGACCACAAACAAGTTCAAAAGGTCAGATATTGACATCTATATGGCTTATGAAGCATCAGAAGGAGTCTATGAGTATGTATAGAAAGGCCAAGATCGAGGACTCTTTGGCCAGAAATATGTTCAGGAGGTCAAAAGGGGACCTCTGAATAGCTGATTTATCATCGAAAGAATCTATAACTTTATATAGTTTGAAAAATGTTTAGTACACTTTGACCACAAATAAGTTCAAAAGGTCAGATATGGACATCTATATGGCTTATGATGCATCAGAAGGAGTCTATGAGTATGTATAGAAAGCCCAAGATCGAGGACTCTTTGGCCAGAAATATCTTCAGAGGTCAAAACCTCTGAATTAGAAGATCATCAAAAGGATTCTATAACTTTATATAGTATGAAAAATTTTGAGGACACTTTGACCACAAATAAGTTCAAAAGGTCAGATATGGACATATATATGGCTTATGAAGCATCAGAAGGAGTATGTATAGAAAGCCCAAGTTTCGAATACTCCTTGGTCAGAAAAAAATTCTGTATGTCAAATATGGACTTTTGTCAGGAGGATATAACATCCGAAGATATCAGTCTGAAAGAATTGTATTAATCTTTTAGGACTCTTTGGCCAGAAATATGGTCAGTAGGTTAAAAGGGGACCTCTGAATAGCTGATTTATCATCAGAAAAAGTCTATAACTTTATATAGTTTGAAAAATGTTGATTACCCTTGACCAGAAATAAGTTCAAATGATCAGATATGGACATCTATATGGGTTTTGAAGCATCAGAGAGAGTCTATGAGTATATATAGAAAGCCCAAGATCGAGGACTCTTTGGCCAGAAATATGTTCAGGAGGTCAAAAGGGGACCTCTGAATAGCTGATTTATCATCAGAAGAATTCTATAACTTTATATAGTTTGAACATTATTGACGACACTTTGACCACAAATAAGTTCAAAAGGTCAGAGATGGACATCTATATGGCTTATGATGCATCAAAAGGAGTCTATGAGTATGTATAGAAAGCCCGAGATCGAGGACTCTTTGGCCAGAAATATGTTCAGGAGGTCAATTATGGACTTATGTAAGGCTGATTTAATATCAAAAGGAGTCTGTATTCGTTTATGGTAGACAACATCCTTTTGAGAACTCTTTTGTCAATGATTTATTATTAGAAGGAGACTATAACTTTATATAGTTTGAAAAATTTTGAGGACACTTTGAGCAGAAATAAGTTCAAAAGGTAAGCCATAAGCCATATATAGATATCCATATCTGTATGGATATCAATATGGCTTATGAAGCATCAGGAGTCATTGTAGAAATCGAGGACTCTTTGGCCAGAATTATGTTACTTTGGTCAAATATGGACTTCTTTATGGCTGGATTAGGAGCCGAAGAGTGTGTATAGAAAGTTAACATCAGCTGACTGAATAGATTAATTAATGTGCAGTAAAGGAAAATCATTGCACTGGCTTTTGCTTCACAATGGACACAATTAACTCATTCCGTTGGACAACGATAGAATGCACTGAAGAATAAACATATAGATAATGCTCTTTTCGCATTGCATTGCACACCAGAACTAACTCCTTCCCATGTTCACTAAAGAGATAACATTTATGTTGTTGCATTGCATTGCACAAACGATCTAACGTTGTCCACTGAACAATAACATAGGCCATGCACTTTTTGCATTGCATTGCATTGCACACCAGATCGAACTCCTTCCCATGTTCAGTAAAGAGATAATATGTTGCATTGCATTGCACAAACGATCTAACGTTGTGCATTGAAGAATAACATACAGGCTAAATGCATGCATTGTATTGCATTGCACACCCGAACTAACTCCTTCACATGTTCATTAAAGAGATAACATATGTTATGCAACATTGCATTGCTTTGCATAAACGATCTAACGTTGTCCACTGAACAATAACATATAGGCTATGCACTTCTTGGATTGCATTGCATTGCACAGTAGATCTAATTTATTCCCATGTTCATTAAAGAGATAACAAGTGTTGTTGCATTGTATTGTACAAACGATCTATCGTTGTGCATCACTGAAGAAAAACATATGCACTTCTATCCCTGCATTGCACACCAGAACTAACTCCTTCCCATGTTCATTAAAGAGATAACATCTGTTGTTGCACAAACGATCTAACGTTGTGCAATGAAGAGTAACATAGGCCATGCACTTTTTGCATTGCATTGCATTGCACACCAGATCAAACTCCTTCCCATGTTCAGTAAAGAGATAATATGTTGCATTGCATTGCACAAACGATCTAACATTGTGCATTGAAGAATAACATACAGGCTAAATGCATGCATTGTATTGCATTGCACACCCGAACTAACTCCTTCACATGTTCATTAAAGAGATAACATATGTTATGCAACATTGCATTGCTTTGCACAAACGATCTAACGATGTGCACTGAAAAATAACATTTATGCACATTTTGCATCGCATTGCACACCAGAAATAACTCCTACCCATTTTCATTAAAGAGATAATATTTTGCATTGCATTGCACAAAACGTTCATTTGTCTCAACGATCAATGTTGTGCATTAAAGAACAACATATAGGCTAAATGCATGCATTGTATTGCATTGCACACCAGAACTAACTCCTTCCCATGATCATTAAAATGATAACACATGTTGTATTGCATTGTATTGCATTGCACAAACGATCTAACGTTGGTGCATTGAAGAATAACATTTACGCACTTTTTGCATTGCATTGCATTGCACACTGAAACTAACTCCTTCACATTTTTAGTAAAGATATAACATGTTGCATTGCATTGAATTGCATTGCATTGCAGAAACGATCTAACGTTGTGCACTGAAGAATAACATTTAGGGTATGCACTTTTGGCTTTGCATTGCATTGCACACCAGATCTTACTCCTTCAAATGTTTATTAAAGAGATAACATTGGCTATGCACTTTTTGAATTGCATTGCACATTAGAACTAACTCCTTCAAATGTTAATTGAAGAGATAACATTTTGCATGGCATTGCGCAAACGATCTAACGTTGTGCATTGAAGAGTAACATAGACCATGCACTTTTTGCATTGCATTGCATTGCACACCAGATCAAACTCCTTCCCATGTTCAGTAAAGAGATAATATGTTGCATTGCATTGCACAAACGATCTAACGTTGTGCATTGAAGAATAACATACAGGCTAAATGCATGGATTGTATTGCATTGCACACCCGAACTAACTCCTTCACATGTTCATTAAAGAGATAACATATGTTTATGCAATATTGCATTGCTTTGCACAAACGATCTAACGATGTGCACTGAAAAATAACATTTATGCACTTTTTGCATTGCACACCAGAACTAACTCCTTCCCATGTTCATTAAAGAGATAATATTTTGCATTGCATTGCACAAAACGTTCGTTTGTCTCAACGATCAATGTTGTACATTAAAGAATAACATATAGGCTAAATGCATGCATTGTATTGCATTGCACACCAGAACTAACTCCTTCCCATGATCATTAAAGAGATAACATGTTGCATTGCATTGCAGAAACGATCTAACGTTGTGCATTGAAGAATAACATTTACGCACTTTTTGCATTGCATTGCATACTGAAACTAACTCCTTCCCATGTTCAGTAAAGATATAACATGTTGCATTGCATTGAATTGCATTGCATTGCAGAAACGATCTAACGTTGTGCACTGAAGAATAACATTTAGGGTATGCACTTTTGGCTTTGCATTGCATTGCACACCAGATCTTACTCCTTCAAATGTTTATTAAAGAGATAACATAGGCCATGCACTTGTTGAATTGCATTGCACATTAGAACTAACTCCTTCAAATGTTAATTGAAGAGATAACATTTTGCATTGCATTGCGCAAACGATCTAACGTTGTGCATTGAAGAGTAACACAGACCATGCACTTTTTGCATTGCATTGAATTGCACACCAGAACTAACTCTTTCCCATGTTCACTAAAGAGATAACATGTTGCATTGCATTGCATTGCAGAAACGATCTAATGTTGTGCACTGAATAATAACATTTATGCACTTTTTGCATTGCATTGCATTGCACACCAGAACTAAATCCTTCAAATGTTAGAAAAGTTAGTTATGGTGTGCAATGCAATGCAATGCAAAAAGTGAAGAGCCAATGTTACTCTTCAATGCAAACGTTAGATCGTTTGTGCAATACAATGCAAAATGTTATCTCTTTAATAAACATTTGAAGGAGTTAGTTCTGGTGTGCAATGCAATGCAATGCATAAAGTACATAAATGTTATTCAGTGCACAGCCTTAAATCGTTTGTGCAAAGCAATGCAATGTTGCATAACATATGATATATTTTTAATGAACATGGGAAGGAGTTAGTTCGGCTGTACCTGCAACACAATCCATGCATTTAGCCTATATGTCATTCTTCAATGCACAACTTTAGAACGTTTGTGCAATGCAATGCAAAATGTTATCTCTTTAATAAACATGGGAAGTAGTTAGTTCTGGAGTGCAATGCAATGCAAAGAGTGCATAGCCTATATGTTATTCTTCAGTGCACAGCCTTAGATCATTTGTGCAATGCAATGCAATGCAATGCAACATGTTATCCCTTTAATGAACATGGGAAAGAGTTAGTTCTGGTGTGCAATGCAATACAATGCATGCATTTAGCCTATATGTTATTCTTCAATGCACAACGTTAGATCGTTTGTGCAATGCAATGCAAAATGTTATCTATTTAATAAACATGGGAAGTAGTTAGTTCTGGAGTGCAATGCAATGCAATGCAAAGAGTGCATAGCCTATATGTTATTCTTCAGTGCACAGCCTTAGATCATTTGTGCAATGCAATGCAATGCAATGCAACATGTTATCCCTTTAATGAACATTAGAAGGAGTTAGTTCTGGTGTGCAATGCAATACAATGCATGCATTTAGACTATATGTTATTCTTCAATGCACAACGTTAGATCGTTTGAGCAATGCAATGCAAAATGTTATCTCTTTAATAAACATTTGAAGGAGTTAGTTCTGGTGTGCAATGCAATGCAAAAAGTGCATAGCCTATATGTTATTCTTCAATACACAACGTTAAATCGTTTGTGCAATGCAAAGCAAAATGTTATCTCTTTAATTAACATTTGAAGGAGTTAGTTTTGGTGTGCAATGCAACACAATGCATGCATTTAGCCTATATGTCATTCTTCAATGCACAACGTTAGATCGTTTGTGCAATGCAACAGGTTATCTCTTTAATAAACATTTGAAGGAGTTAGTTCTGGTGTGCAATGCAATGCAATGCAAAAAGTGCATAAATGTTATTCTTTAGTGCACAGCGTTAGATCGTTTGTGCAATGCAATGCAACAACATTGCAACTTATCTCTTTAAAGAAAATGGGAATGAGTTCGTTCTTGTGTGCAATGCAATGCAAGAATTGCATAGCCTATATTATTCTTCAATGCACAAAGTTAGATCGTTTATGCAATGCAATGCAAAATGTTATCTCTTTAATAAACATTTGAAGGAGATAGTTCTGGTGTGCAATGCAATGCATAAAGTGCATAGCCTGTATGTTATTCTTCAATGCACAACGTAAGATCATTTGTGCAAAGCAGTGCAAAATGTTATCTCTTTAATAAACATTTGAAGGAGTTAGTTCTGGTGTGCAATGCAATGCAATGCAAAAAGTGCATAAATGTTATTCTTTAGTGCACAGCGTTAGATCGTTTGTGCAATGCAATGCAACAACATTGCAACTTATCTCTTTAAAGAAAATGGGAATGAGTTAGTTCTTGTGTGCAATGCCATGCAAGAATTGCATAGCCTATATTATTCTTCAATACACAAAGTTAGATCGTTTATGCAATGCAATGCAAAATGTTGTCTCTTTAATAAACATTTGAAGGAGATAGTTCTGGTGTGCAATGCAATGCAATGCATAAAGTGCATAGCCTGTATGTTATTCTTCAATGCACAACGTTAGATCCTTTGTGCAATGCAATGCAACAACACTTGTTATCTCTTTAATGAACATGGGAATAAATTAGATCTACTGTGCAATGCAATGCAATTCAAGAAGTGCATAGCCTATATGTTATTGTTCAGTGGACAACGTTAGATCCTTTGTGCAATGCAATGCAACAACATAAATGTTATATATTTAATGAACATGGGAAGGAGTTAGCTCTGGCCTGCAATGCAATCCGAAAAGTGCTTTATCTATATGTTTATTCTTCAGTGCATTCTATCGTTGCCCAACGGAATGAGTTAATTGTGTCCATTGTAAAGCAACAGCTAGTGCAATGAATTTCCTTCACTGCACATTAACCTACTTATACATTCAGTCAACTGATGTTAACTTTCTATACATATTCTTCGACTCCTGATGTACGTAAGTACATATTTGACCAAAGTAACATTTTTTTATTTTTTATTTTTATATATTTACTTTTTAACAACATATATTACACACACACCAGGAACAAAAATACAAAATGCAGTATAGACACATATTGATGTCTTCGCATCATTACAACTTAGCATATCTCAATTTGTACAGGACTCACATCCTCAAGACTAATGAACAAAGTAACATATTTCTGGCCAAACAGTCCTCCATTTCTATACATACGCATTGACTCCCGATGCATTGATAAGCCAATGTAGATATTCATGGCTTATGGCTTACCTGCTCAAAGTGTCCTCAAAATTTTTCAAACTATGTAAAGTTATAGTCTCCTTCTGATGGTAAATCAGATATACAGAGGTCCCCTTTTGACCTGCTGAACATATTTCTGGCCAAAGAGTCCTCGATCTTGGGCTTTCTATACATACTCATAGACTCCTTCTGATGCTTCATAAGCCATATAGATGTCCATATCCGACCTTTTGAACTTATTTGTGGTCAAAGTGTCCTCAAAATTTTTCAAACTATATAAAGTTATAGAATTCTTTTGATGATAAATCAGCTATTCAGAGGTTTTGACCTCCTGAACATATTTCTGGCCAAAGAGTCCTCGATCTTTGGCTTTCTATGCATACTCATAGACTCCTTCTGATGCATCTTAAGCCATATAGATGTCCATATCTGACCTTTTGAACTTATTTGTGGTCAAAGTGTCTTCAAAATTTTTCAAACTATAAAAAGTTATAGAATTCTTTTGATGATAAATCAGCTATTCAGAGGTCCCCTTTAGACCTCCTGAACATATTACTGGCCAAAGAGTCCTCGATCTTGGGCTTTCTATATATACTCATAGACTCCCTCTGATGCTTCAAAAGCCATATAGATGTCCATATCTGACCTTTTGAACATATTTGTGGTCAAAGTGTTCTCAAAATTTTTCAAACTATATAAAGTTATAGACTCTTTCTTATGATAAATCAGCTATTCAGAGGTCCCCTTTTGACCTACTGAACATATTTCTGGCCAAAGAGTCCTAAAAGATTAATACAATACATTCAGACTGATATCTTCGGATGTTATATCCTCCTGACAAAAGTCCATATTTGACATACTGAATTTTTTTCTGGCCATGGAGTATTCGAAACTTGGGCTTTCTATACATACTCGTTAACTCTTTCTGATGTTAGGTCAACCAGACAGAAGTCCATTTTTGACCCAAGGAATATATTTCTGGCAAAAGAGTCCTCGATCGTGGGCTTTCTATACATACTCATAGACTCCTTCTGATGCTTCATAAGCCATATATATGTCCATATCTGACCTTTTGAACTTATTTGTGGTCAAAGTGTCCTCAAAATTTTTCAAACTATATAAAGTTATAGAATTCTTTTTATGATAAATCAGCTATTCAGAGGTCGCCTTTTGACCTCCTGAACATATTTCTGGCCAAAGAGTCCTCGATCTTGGGCTTTCTATTCATACTCATAGACTCCTTCTGATGCATCTTAAGCCATATAGATGTCCATATCTGACCTTTTGAACCTATTTGTGGTCAAAGTGTCCTCAAAATTGTTCTAAATATAAAGTTATAGAATTCTTTTGATGATAAATCAGCTATTCACACGTCCCCTTTTGACCTTCTGAACATATTTCTGGCCAAAGAGTCCTCGATCTTGGGCTTTCTATATATACTCATAGACTCCCTCTGATGCATCTTAAGCCATATAGATGTCCATATCTTCCCTTTTGAACTTATTTGTGGTCAAAGTGTCCTAAAAAATTTTCAAACTATATAAAGTTATAGAATTCTTCTGATGATAAATCAGCTATTCAGAGGTCCCCTTTTGACCTCCTGAACATATTTCTGGCCAAAGAGTCCTCGATCATGGGCTTTCTATATATACTCATAAACTCCCTCTGGTGCTTCAAAAGCCATATAGATGTCCATATCTGACCTTTTGAACTTATTTCTGGTTAAAGGGTCCTCAAAAGTTTTCAAACTATATAAAGTTATAGACTCTTTCTGATGATTAATCAGCTATTCAGAGGTCCCCTTTAGACCTAGTAAACATATTTCAGTCCAAAGAGTCCTAAAAGATTAATACAATCAATTCAGACTGATATCTTCGGATGTTACATCCTCCTGACAAAAGTCCATTTTTGACATACTGAATTTTTTTCTGGCCAAGTAGTATTCGAATCTTGGGCTTTCAATACATACTCGTTGACTCTTTCTGATGTTACGTCAACCATACAGAAGTCCATTTTTGACCCAAGGAATATATTTCTGGCCAAAGAGTCCTCGATCTTGGGCTTTCTATACATACTCATACTCCTTTTGATGCTTCATAAGCCATATAGATGTCCATATCTGACCTTTTGAACTTATTTGTGGTCAAAGTGTCCTCAAAATTTTTCAAACTATATAAAGTTATAGAATCCTTTTGATGATAAATCAGCTTTTTAGAGGTTTTGACCTCTTGAACATATTTCTGGCCAAAGAGTCCTCGATCTGTGGCTTTCTATACATACTCATAGACTCCTTCAGATGCATCTTAAGCCATATAGATGTCCATATCTGACCTTTGGAACTTATTTGTGGTCAAAGTGTCCTCAAAATTTTTCAAACTATATAAAGTTATAGAATCCTTTTGATGATAAATCAGCTTTTTAGAGGTTTTGACCTCTTGAATATATTTCTGGCCAAAGAGTCCTCGATCTTTGGCTTTATATACATACTCATAGACTCCTTCTGATGCTTCATAAGCCATATAGATGTCCATATCTGACCTTTTGAACTTATTTGTGGTCAAAGTGTCCTAAAATTTTTTCAAGCTATATAAAGTTATAGAATTCTTTTGATGATAAATAGCTATTCAGAGGTCCCCTTTTGACCTCCTGAACATATTTCTGGCCAAAGAGTCCTCGATCTTGGGCTTTCTATACATACTCATAGACTCCGTCTGATGCTTCATAAGCCACATATGTGTCCATATCTGACCTTTTGAACTTATTTGTGGTCAAAGTGTCCTCAAAATTTTTCAAACTATATAAAGTTATAGAATCCTTTTGATGATAAATCAGCTATTCAGAGGTCCCCTTTTGACCTCCTGAACATATTTCTGGCCAAAGAGTCCTCGATCTTGGGCTTTCTATACATACTCATAGACTCCTTCAGATGCATCTTAAGCCATATAGATGTCCATATCTGACCTTTGGAACTTATTTGTGGTCAAAGTGTCCTCAAAATTTTTCAAACTATATAAAGTTATAGAATCCTTTTGATGATAAATCAGCTATTCAGAGGTTTTGACCTCCTGAACATATTTCTGGCCAAAGAGTCCTCGATCTTGGGCTTTCTATACATACTCATAGACTCCTTCTGATGCTTCATAAGCCACATATATGTCCATATCTGACCTTTTGAACTTAATTGTGGTCAAAGTGTCCTCAAAATTTTTCAAACTATATAAAGTCACAGAATTCATTTGATGATATATCAGCTATTCAGAGGTCCCCTTTTGACCTCCTGAACATATTTCTGGCCAAAGAGTCCTCGATCTTCGGCTTTCTTTATATACTCATAGACTCCCTCTGATGCTTCAAAAGCCATATAGATGTCCATATCTGACCTTTTGAACTTATTTCTGGTCAAAGGGTCCTCAAAAGTTTTCAAACTATATAAAGTTATAGACTCTTTCTGATGATTAATCAGCTATTCAGAGGTCCCCTTTTGACCTAGTAAACATATTTCAGTCCAAAGAGTCCTAAAAGATTAATACAATAAATTCAGACTGATATCTTCGGATGTTATATCCTCCTGACAAAAGTCCATTTTTGACATACTGAATTTTTTTCTGGCCAAGTAGTATTCGAATCTTGGGCTTTCAATACATACTCGTTGACTCTTTCTGATGTTACGTCAACCATACAGAAGTCCATTTTTGACCCAAGGAATATATTTCTGGCCAAAGAGTCCTCGATCTTGGGCTTTCTATACATACTCATACTCCTTCTGATGCTTCATAAGCCATATATATGTCCATATCTGACCTTTTTAACTTATTTTTGGTCAAAGTGTCCTCAAAATTTTTCAAACTATATAAAGTTATAAAATTCTTTTTATGATAAATCAGCTATTCAGAGGTCCCCTTTTGACCTCCTGAACATATTTCTGGCCAAAGAGTCCTCGATCTCTGGCTTTCTATACATACTCATAGACTCCTTCTGATGCTTCATAAGCCATATAGATGTCCATATCTGACCTTTTGAACTTATTTGTGGTCAAAGTGTCCTCAAAATTTTTCAAACTATATAAAGTTATAGAATCCTTTTGATGATAAATCAGCTTTTTAGAGGTTTTGACCTCTTGAACATATTTCTGGCCAAAGAGTCCTCGATCTGTGGCTTTCTATACATACTCATAGTCTCCTTCAGATGCATCTTAAGCCATATAGATGTCCATATCTGACCTTTGGAACTTATTTGTGGTCAAAGTGTCCTCAAAATTTTTCAAACTATATAAAGTTATAGAATCCTTTTGATGATAAATCAGCTTTTTAGAGGTTTTGACCTCTTGAATATATTTCTGGCCAAAGAGTCCTCGATCTTTGGCTTTCTATACATACTCATAGACTCCTTCTGATGCTTCATAAGCCATATAGATGTCCATATCTGACCTTTTGAACTTATTTGTGGTCAAAGTGTCCTAAAAATTTTTCAAGCTATATAAAGTTATAGAATTCTTTTGATGATAAATCAGCTATTCAGAGGTCCCCTTTTGACCTCCTGAACATATTTCTGGCCAAAGAGTCCTCGATCTTGGGCTTTCTATACATACTCATAGACTCCGTCTGATGCTTCATAAGCCACATGTGTCCATATCTGACCTTTTGAACTTATTTGTGGTCAAAGTGTCCTCAAAATTTTTCAAACTATATAAAGTTATAGAATCCTTTTGATGATAAATCAGCTATTCAGAGGTTTTGACCTCCTGAACATATTTCTGGCCAAAGAGTCCTCGATCTTGGGCTTTCTATACATACTCATAGACTCCTTCTGATGCTTCATAAGCCACATATATGTCCATATCTGACCTTTTGAACTTATTTGTGGTCAAAGTGTCCTCAAAATTTTTCAAACTATATAAAGTCACAGAATTCATTTGATGATATATCAGCTATTCAGAGGTCCCCTTTTGACCTCCTGAACATATTTCTGGCCAAAGAGTCCTCGATCTTGGGCTTTCTATATATACTCATAGACTCCCTCTGATGCTTCAAAAGCCATATAGATGTCCATATCTGACCTTTTGAACTTATTTCTGGTCAAAGGGTCCTCAAAAGTTTTCAAACTATATAAAGTTATAGACTCTTTCTGATGATTAATCAGCTATTCAGAGGTCCCCTTTTGACCTAGTAAACATATTTCAGTCCAAAGAGTCCTAAAAGATTAATACAATAAATTCAGACTGATATCTTCGGATGTTATATCCTCCTGACAAAAGTCCATTTTTGACATACTGAATTTTTTTCTGGCCAAGTAGTATTCGAATCTTGGGCTTTCAATACATACTCGTTGACTCTTTCTGATGTTACGTCAACCATACAGAAGTCCATTTTTGACCCAAGGAATATATTTCTGGCCAAAGAGTCCTCGATCTTGGGCTTTCTATACATACTCATACTCCTTCTGATGCTTCATAAGCCATATATATGTCCATATCTGACCTTTTGAACTTATTTTTGGTCAAAGTGTCCTCAACATTTTTCAAACTATATAAAGTTATAAAATTCTTTTTATGATAAATCAGCTATTCAGATGTCCCCTTTTGACCTCCTGAACATATTTCTGGCCAAAGAGTCCTCGATCTCTGGCTTTCTATACATACTCATAGACTCCTTCTGATGCTTCATAAGCCATATAGATGTCCATATCTGACCTTTTGAACTCATTTGTGGTCAAAGTGTCCTCAAAATTTTTCAAACTATATAAAGTTATAGAATCCTTTTGATGATAAATCAGCTTTTTAGAGGTTTTGACCTCTTGAACATATTTCTGGCCAAAGAGTCCTCGATCTGTGGCTTTCTATACATACTCATAGACTCCTTCAGATGCATTTTAAGCCATATAGATGTCCAAATCTGACCTTTGGAACTTATTTGTGGTCAAAGTGTCCTCAAAATTTTTCAAACTATATAAAGTTATAGAATCCTTTTGATGATAAATCAGCTTTTTAGAGGTTTTGACCTCTTGAACATATTTCTGGCCAAAGAGTCCTCGATCTTTGGCTTTCTATACATACTCATAGACTCCTTCTGATGCTTCATAAGCCATATAGATGTCCATATCTGACCTTTTGAACTTATTTGTGGTCAAAGTGTCCTAAAAATTTTTCAAGCTATATAAAGTTATAGAATTCTTTTGATGATAAATCAGCTATTCAGAGGTCCCCTTTTGACCTCCTGAACATATTTCTGGCCAAAGAGTCCTCGATCTTGGGCTTTCTATACATACTCATAGACTCCGTCTGATGCTTCATAAGCCACATATGTGTCCATATCTGACCTTTTGAACTTATTTGTGGTCAAAGTGTCCTCAAAATTTTTCAAACTATATAAAGTTATAGAATCCTTTTGATGATAAATCAGCTATTCAGAGGTTTTGACCTCCTGAACATATTTCTGGCCAAAGAGTCCTCGATCTTGGGCTTTCTATACATACTCATAGACTCCTTCTGATGCTTCATAAGCCACATATATGTCCATATCTGACCTTTTGAACTTAATTGTGGTCAAAGTGTCCTCAAAATTTTTCAAACTATATAAAGTCACAGAATTCATTTGATGATATATCAGCTATTCAGAGGTCCCCTTTTGACCTCCTGAACATATTTCTGGCCAAAGAGTCCTCGATCTTGGGCTTTCTATATATACTCATAGACTCCCTCTGATGCTTCAAAAGCCATATAGATGTCCATATCTGACCTTTTGAACTTATTTCTGGTCAAAGGGTCCTCAAAAGTTTTCAAACTATATAAAGTTATAGACTCTTTCTGATGATTAATCAGCTATTCAGAGGTCCCCTTTTGACCTAGTAAACATATTTCAGTCCAAAGAGTCCTAAAAGATTAATACAATATATTCAGACTGATATCTTCGGATGTTATATCCTCCTGACAAAAGTCCATTTTTGACATACTGAATTTTTTTCTGGCCAAGTAGTATTCGAATCTTGGGCTTTCAATACATACTCGTTGACTCTTTCTGATGTTACGTCAACCATACAGAAGTCCATTTTTGACCCAAGGAATATATTTCTGGCCAAAGAGTCCTCGATCTTGGGCTTTCTATACATACTCATACTCCTTCTGATGCTTCATAAGCCATATATATGTCCATATCTGACCTTTTGAACTTATTTTTGGTCAAAGTGTCCTCAACATTTTTCAAACTATATAAAGTTATAAAATTCTTTTTATGATAAATCAGCTATTCAGATGTCCCCTTTTGACCTCCTGAACATATTTCTGGCCAAAGAGTCCTCGATCTCTGGCTTTCTATACATACTCATAGACTCCTTCTGATGCTTCATAAGCCATATAGATGTCCATATCTGACCTTTTGAACTCATTTGTGGTCAAAGTGTCCTCAAAATTTTTCAAACTATATAAAGTTATAGAATCCTTTTGATGATAAATCAGCTTTTTAGAGGTTTTGACCTCTTGAACATATTTCTGGCCAAAGAGTCCTCGATCTGTGGCTTTCTATACATACTCATAGACTCCTTCAGATGCATTTTAAGCCATATAGATGTCCATATCTGACCTTTGGAACTTATTTGTGGTCAAAGTGTCCTCAAAATTTTTCAAACTATATAAAGTTATAGAATCCTTTTGATGATAAATCAGCTTTTTAGAGGTTTTGACCTCTTGAACATATTTCTGGCCAAAGAGTCCTCGATCTTTGGCTTTCTATACATACTCATAGACTCCTTCTGATGCTTCATAAGCCATATAGATGTCCATATCTGACCTTTTGAACTTATTTGTGGTCAAAGTGTCCTAAAAATTTTTCAAGCTATATAAAGTTATAGAATTCTTTTGATGATAAATCAGCTATTCAGAGGTCCCCTTTTGACCTCCTGAACATATTTCTGGCCAAAGAGTCCTCGATCTTGGGCTTTCTATACATACTCATAGACTCCGTCTGATGCTTCATAAGCCACATATGTGTCCATATCTGACCTTTTGAACTTATTTGTGGTCAAAGTGTCCTCAAAATTTTTCAAACTATATAAAGTTATAGAATCCTTTTGATGATAAATCAGCTATTCAGAGGTTTTGACCTCCTGAACATATTTCTGGCCAAAGAGTCCTCGATCTTGGGCTTTCTATACATACTCATAGACTCCTTCTGATGCTTCATAAGCCACATATATGTCCATATCTGACCTTTTGAACTTAATTGTGGTCAAAGTGTCCTCAAAATTTTTCAAACTATATAAAGTCACAGAATTCATTTGATGATATATCAGCTATTCAGAGGTCCCCTTTTGACCTCCTGAACATATTTCTGGCCAAAGAGTCCTCGATCTTGGGCTTTCTATATATACTCATAGACTCCCTCTGATGCTTCAAAAGCCATATAGATGTCCATATCTGACCTTTTGAACTTATTTCTGGTCAAAGGGTCCTCAAAAGTTTTCAAACTATATAAAGTTATAGACTCTTTCTGATGATTAATCAGCTATTCAGAGGTCCCCTTTTGACCTAGTAAACATATTTCAGTCCAAAGAGTCCTAAAAGATTAATACAATATATTCAGACTGATATCTTCGGATGTTATATCCTCCTGACAAAAGTCCATTTTTGACATACTGAATTTTTTTCTGGCCAAGTAGTATTCGAATCTTGGGCTTTCAATACATACTCGTTGACTCTTTCTGATGTTACGTCAACCATACAGAAGTCCATTTTTGACCCAAGGAATATATTTCTGGCCAAAGAGTCCTCGATCTTGGGCTTTCTATACATACTCATACTCCTTCTGATGCTTCATAAGCCATATATATGTCCATATCTGACCTTTTTAACTTATTTTTGGTCAAAGTGTCCTCAAAATTTTTCAAACTATATAAAGTTATAAAATTCTTTTTATGATAAATCAGCTATTCAGAGGTCCCCTTTTGACCTCCTGAACATATTTCTGGCCAAAGAGTCCTCGATCTCTGGCTTTCTATACATACTCATAGACTCCTTCTGATGCTTCATAAGCCATATAGATGTCCATATCTGACCTTTTGAACTTATTTGTGGTCAAAGTGTCCTCAAAATTTTTCAAACTATATAAAGTTATAGAATCCTTTTGATGATAAATCAGATTTTTAGAGGTTTTGACCTCTTGAACATATTTCTGGCCAAAGAGTCCTCGATCTGTGGCTTTCTATACATACTCATAGACTCCTTCAGATGCATCTTAAGCCATATAGATGTCCATATCTGACCTTTGGAACTTATTTGTGGTCAAAGTGTCCTCAAAATTTTTCAAACTATATAAAGTTATAGAATCCTTTTGATGATAAATCAGCTTTTTAGAGGTTTTGACCTCTTGAACATATTTCTGGCCAAAGAGTCCTCGATCTTTGGCTTTCTATACATACTCATAGACTCCTTCTGATGCTTCATAAGCCATATAGATGTCCATATCTGACCTTTTGAACTTATTTGTGGTCAAAGTGTCCTCAAAATGTTTCAAGCTATATAAAGTTATAGAATTCTTTTGATGATAAATCAGCTATTCAGAGGTCCCTTTTGACCTCCTGAACATATTTCTGGCCAAAGAGTCCTCGATCTTGGTCTTTCTATACATACTCATAGACTCCTTCTGATGCATCATATGCCATATAGATGTCCATATCTGACCTTTTGAACTTATTTGTGGTCAAAGTGTCCTCAAAATTTTTCAAACTATATAAAGTTATAGAATCCTTTTGATGATAAATCAGCTTTTTAGAGGTTTTGACCTCTTGAACATATTTCTGGCCAAAGAGTCCTCGATCTGTGGCTTTCTATACATACTCATAGACTCCTTCAGATGCATCTTAAGCCATATAGATGTCCATATCTGACCTTTGGAACTTATTTGTGGTCAAAGTGTCCTCAAAATTTTTCAAGCTATATAAAGTTATAGAATTCTTTTTATGATAAATCAGCTATTCAGAGGTCCCCTTTTGACCTCCCGAACATATTTCTGGCCAAAGAGTCCTCGATCTTGGTCTTTCTATACATACTCATAGACTCCTTCTGATGCATCATATGCCATATAGATGTCCATATCTGACCTTTGGAACTTATTTGTGGTCAAAGTGTCCTCAAAATTTTTCAAAATATATAAAGTTATAGAATCCTTTTGATGATAAATCAGCTTTTTAGAGGTTTTGACCTCTTGAACATATTTCTGGCCAAAGAGTCCTCGATCTATGGCTTTCTATACATACTCATAGACTCCTTCTGATGTATCTTAAGCCATATATATGTACATATCTGACCTTTTGAACTTATTTGTGGTCAAAGTGTCCTCAAAATTTTTCAAACTATATAAAGTCACAGAATTCATTTGATGATATATCAGCTATTCAGAGGTCCCCTTTTGACCTCCTGAACATATTTCTGGCCAAAGACTCCTCGATCTTGGGCATTCTAAACATACTCATAGACTCCTTCTGATGGTTCATAAGCCATATAGGTGTCCATATCTTCCCTTTTGAACTTATTTGTGGTCAAAGTGTCCTCAAAATGTTTTAAACTATATAAAGTTATAGAATCCTTTTGATGATAAATCAGCTATTCAGAGGTTTTGACCTCCTGAACATATTTCTGGCCAAAGAGTCCTCGATCTTGGGCTTTCTATACATACTCATAGACTCCTTCTGATGCATCTTAAGCCATATAGATGTCCATATCTTCCCTTTTGAACTTTTTTGTGGTCAAAGTGTCCTCAAAATTTTTCAAGCTATATACATTTATAGAATTCTTCTGATTATAAATCAGCTATTCAGATGTCCCCTTTTGACCTCCTAAACATATTTCTGGCTAAAGAGTCCTCGATCTTGGGCTTTCTATACATACTCATAGACTCCTTCTGATGCATCACAAGCCATATAGATGTCCATATCTGACCTTTTGAACCTATTTGTGGTCAAAGTGTCCTCAAAATTTTTCAAAATATAAAGTTATAGAATTCTTTTGATGATAAATCAGCTATTCAGACGTCCCCTTTTGACCTCCTGAACATATTTCTGGCCAAAGAGTCCTCGATCTTGGGCTTTCTATACATACTCATAGACTCCTTCTGATGCTTCATAAGCCATATAGATGTCCATATCTGACCTTTTGAACTTATTTGTGGTAAAAGTGTCCTCAAAATTTTTCAAACTATATAAAGTTATAGAATCCTTTTGATGATAAATCAGCTATTCAAAGGTTTTGACCTCCTGAACATATTTCTGGCCAAAGAGTCCTCGATCTTGGGCTTTCTATACATACTCATAGACTCCTTCTGATGCTTCATAAGCCACATATATGTCCATATCTGACCTTTTGAACTTATTTGTGGTCAAAGTGTCCTCAAAATTTTTCAAACTATATAAAGTCAAAGAATTCATTTGATGATATATCAGCTATTCAGAGGTACCCTTTTGACCTCCTGAACATATTTCTGGCCAAAGAGTCCTCGATCTTGGGCATTCTAAACATACTCATAGACTCCTT
The DNA here is from genome assembly GCF_949319135.1 of Squalius cephalus. Lineage (NCBI taxonomy): Eukaryota > Metazoa > Chordata > Actinopteri > Cypriniformes > Leuciscidae > Squalius > Squalius cephalus. Next base: position 30,822,915 of record NC_137130.1, read on the forward strand.
CTGATGGTTCATAAGCCATATAGATGTCCATAACTGACCTTTTGAACTTATTTCTGGTCAAAGGGTCCTCAAAAGTTTTCAAACTATATAAAGTTATAGACTCTTTCTGATGATAAATCAGCTATTCAGAGGTCCCATTTTGACCTACTGAACATATTTCTGGCCAAAGAGTCCTAAAAGATTAATACAATAAATTCAGACTGATATCTTCGGATGTTATATCCTCCTGACAAAAGTCCATATTTGACATACTGAATTTTTTTCTGGCCAAGGAGTATTCGAAACTTGTGCTTTCTATACATACTCCTTCTGATGCTTCATAAGCCATATGTATGTCCATATCTGACCTTTTGAACTTATTTGTGGTCAAAGGGTCCTCAAATTTTTTTAAACTATATAAAGTTATAGAATCCTTTTGATGATAAATCAGCTATTCAGAGGTTTTGACCTCCTGAACGTATTTCTGGCCAAAGAGTCCTCGATCTTGGGCTTTCTACACATACTCATAGACTCCTTCTGATGCTTCATAAGCCATATAAATGTCCTTATCTGACCTTTTGAACTTATTTGTGGTCAAAGTGTCCTCAAAATTTTTCAAACTATATAAAGTTATAGAATCCTTTTGATGATAAATCAGCTTTTTAGTGGTTTTGACACCTTGAACATATTTCTGGCCAAAGTGTCCTCAATCTCTGGCTTTTTATACATACTCATAGACTCCTTCTGATGTATCTTAAGCCATATATATGTACATATCTGAACTTTTGAACTTATTTGTAGTCAAAGTGTCCTCAAAATTTTTCAAACTATATAAAGTTATAGAATTCTTCTGATGATAAATCAGCTATTCAAAGGTCCCCTTTTGACCTCCTGAACATATTTCTGGCCAAAGAGTCCTCGATCTTGGGCTTTCTATATATACTCATAGAATCCCTCTGATGCTTCAAAAGCCATATAGATGTCCATATCTGACCTTTTGAACTTATTTCTGGTCAAAGGGTCCTCAAAAGTTTTCAAACTATATAAAGTTATAGTCTCTTTCTGATGATTAATCAGCTATTCAGAGGTCCCCTTTTGACCTACTAAACATATTTCAGTCCCAAGAGTCCTAAAAGATTAATACAATAAATTCAGACTGATATCTTCGGATGTTATATCCTCCTGACAAAAGTCCATATTTGACATACTGAATTTTTTTCTGGCCAAGGAGTATTCGAAACTCGGGGTTTCTATACACACTCCTTCTGATGCTTCATAAGCCATATATATGTCCATATCTGACCTTTTGAACTTATTTGTGGTCAAAGCGTCCTCAAAATGTTTTAAACTATATAAAGTTATAGAATCCTTTTGATGATAAATCAGCTATTCAGAGGTCCCCTTTTGACCTCCTGAACATATTTCTGGCCAGAGAGTCCTCGATCTTGGGCTTTCTATATATACTCATAGACTCCCTCTGATGCTTCAAAACCCATAAAGATGTCCATATCTGACCTTTTGAACTTATTTCTGGTCAAAGGGTCCTCAACATTTTTCAAACTATATAAAGTTATAGAATCATTTTGATGATAAATCAGCTATTCAGAAGTTTTGACCTCCTGAACATATTTCTGGCCAAAGAGTCCTCGATCTTCGGCTTTCTATACATAGTCATAGACTCCTTCTGATGCTTTATAAGCCATATAGATGTCCATATCTGACCTTTTGAACTTAATTGTGGTCAATGTGTCCTCAAAATTTTTCAAACTATATAAAGTTATAGACTATTTCTGATGATAAATCAGCAATTCAGAGGTCCCCTTTTGACCTACTGAACATATTTCTGGCCAAAGAGTCCTAAAAGATTAATACAATACATTCAGACTGATATCTTCGGATGTTATATCCTCCTGACAAAAGTCCTCGATCTTGGGCTTTCTATACATACTCATAGACTCCTTCTGATGCTTCATAAGCCATATAGATGTCCATATCTGACCTTTTGAACTTATTTGTGGTCAAAGTGTCCTCAAAATTTTTCAAACTATATTAAGTTATAGAATTCTTTTGATGATAAATCAGCTATTCAGATGTCCCCTTTTGACCTCCTGAACATATTTCTGGCCAAAGAGTCCTCGATCTTGGTCTTTCTATACATACTCATAGACTCCTTCTGATGCATCATATGCCATATAGATGTCCATATCTGACCTTTTGAACTTATTTGTGGTCAAAGTGTCCTCAAAATTTTTCAAACTATATAAAGTTATACAATCCTTTTGATGATAAATCAGCTTTTTAGAGGTTTTGACCTCTTGAACATATTTCTGGCCAAAGAGTCCTCGATCTTTGGCTTTCTATACATACTCATAGACTCCTTTAGATGCATCTTAAGCCATATAGATGTCCATATCTGACCTTTTGAACTTATTTGTGGTCAAAGTGTCCTAAAAAATTTTCAAGCTATATAAATTTATAGAATTCTTTTTATGATAAATCAGCTATTCAGAGGTCCCCTTTTGACCTCCTGAACATATTTCTGGCCAAAGAGTCCTCGATCTCTGGCTTTCTATACATACTCATAGACTCCTTCTGATGCTTCATAAGCCATATAGATGTCCATATCTGACCTTTTGAACTTCTTTGTGGTCAAAGTGTCCTCAAAATTTTTCAAACTATATAAAGTTATAGAATTCTTTTGATGATAAATCAGCTATTCAGAGGTCCCTTTTTGACCTACTGAACATATTTCTGGCCAAAGAGTTCTTAAAAGATTAATACAAAACATTCAGACTGATATCTTCGGATGTTATATCCTCCTGACAAAAGTCCATATTTGACATACTGAATTTTTTTCTGGCCAAGGAGTATTCGAAACTTGGGCTTTATATACATACTCGTTGACTCTTTCTGATGTTGGGTCAACCAGACAGAAGTCCATTTATGACCCAAGGAATATATTTCTGGCCAAAGAGTCCTCGATCTTGGGCTTTCTATACATACTCATAGACTCCTTCTGATGCTTCAAAAGCCATATAGATGTCCATATCTGACCTTTTGAACTTATTTGTGGTTTAAGTGTCCTCAAACTTTTTCAAACTATATAAAGTTATAGAATCCTTTTTATATAAATCAGCTATTCAGAGGTCCCTTTTGACCTCCTGAACATATTTCTGGCCAAAGAGTCCTCGATCTTGGTCTTTCTATACATACTCATAGACTCCTTCTGATGCATCATATGCCATATAGATGTCCATATCTGACCTTTTGAACTTATTTGTGGTCAAAGTGTCCTCAAAATTTTTCAAACTATATAAAGTTATAGAATCCTTTTGATGATAAATCAGCTTTTTAGAGGTTTTGACCTCTTGAACATATTTCTGGCCAAAGAGTCCTCGATCTGTGGCTTTCTATACATACTCATAGACTCCTTCAGATGCATCTTAAGCCATATAGATGTCCATATCTGACCTTTGGAACTTATTTGTGGTCAAAGTGTCCTCAAAATTTTTCAAGCTATATAAAGTTATAGAATTCTTTTTATGATAAATCAGCTATTCAGAGGTCCCCTTTTGACCTCCCGAACATATTTCTGGCCAAAGAGTCCTCGATCTTGGTCTTTCTATACATACTCATAGACTCCTTCTGATGCATCATATGCCATATAGATGTCCATATCTGACCTTTGGAACTTATTTGTGGTCAAAGTGTCCTCAAAATTTTTCAAAATATATAAAGTTATAGAATCCTTTTGATGATAAATCAGCTTTTTAGAGGTTTTGACCTCTTGAACATATTTCTGGCCAAAGAGTCCTCGATCTATGGCTTTCTATACATACTCATAGACTCCTTCTGATGTATCTTAAGCCATATATATGTACATATCTGACCTTTTGAACTTATTTGTGGTCAAAGTGTCCTCAAAATTTTTCAAACTATATAAAGTCACAGAATTCATTTGATGATATATCAGCTATTCAGAGGTCCCCTTTTGACCTCCTGAACATATTTCTGGCCAAAGACTCCTCGATCTTGGGCATTCTAAACATACTCATAGACTCCTTCTGATGGTTCATAAGCCATATAGGTGTCCATATCTTCCCTTTTGAACTTATTTGTGGTCAAAGTGTCCTCAAAATGTTTTAAACTATATAAAGTTATAGAATCCTTTTGATGATAAATCAGCTATTCAGAGGTTTTGACCTCCTGAACATATTTCTGGCCAAAGAGTCCTCGATCTTGGGCTTTCTATACATACTCATAGACTCCTTCTGATGCATCTTAAGCCATATAGATGTCCATATCTTCCCTTTTGAACTTTTTTGTGGTCAAAGTGTCCTCAAAATTTTTCAAGCTATATACATTTATAGAATTCTTCTGATTATAAATCAGCTATTCAGATGTCCCCTTTTGACCTCCTAAACATATTTCTGGCTAAAGAGTCCTCGATCTTGGGCTTTCTATACATACTCATAGACTCCTTCTGATGCATCACAAGCCATATAGATGTCCATATCTGACCTTTTGAACCTATTTGTGGTCAAAGTGTCCTCAAAATTTTTCAAAATATAAAGTTATAGAATTCTTTTGATGATAAATCAGCTATTCAGACGTCCCCTTTTGACCTCCTGAACATATTTCTGGCCAAAGAGTCCTCGATCTTGGGCTTTCTATACATACTCATAGACTCCTTCTGATGCTTCATAAGCCATATAGATGTCCATATCTGACCTTTTGAACTTATTTGTGGTAAAAGTGTCCTCAAAATTTTTCAAACTATATAAAGTTATAGAATCCTTTTGATGATAAATCAGCTATTCAAAGGTTTTGACCTCCTGAACATATTTCTGGCCAAAGAGTCCTCGATCTTGGGCTTTCTATACATACTCATAGACTCCTTCTGATGCTTCATAAGCCACATATATGTCCATATCTGACCTTTTGAACTTATTTGTGGTCAAAGTGTCCTCAAAATTTTTCAAACTATATAAAGTCAAAGAATTCATTTGATGATATATCAGCTATTCAGAGGTACCCTTTTGACCTCCTGAACATATTTCTGGCCAAAGAGTCCTCGATCTTGGGCATTCTAAACATACTCATAGACTCCTTCTGATGGTTCATAAGCCATATAGATGTCCATAACTGACCTTTTGAACTTATTTCTGGTCAAAGGGTCCTCAAAAGTTTTCAAACTATATAAAGTTATAGACTCTTTCTGATGATAAATCAGCTATTCAGAGGTCCCATTTTGACCTACTGAACATATTTCTGGCCAAAGAGTCCTAAAAGATTAATACAATAAATTCAGACTGATATCTTCGGATGTTATATCCTCCTGACAAAAGTCCATATTTGACATACTGAATTTTTTTCTGGCCAAGGAGTATTCGAAACTTGTGCTTTCTATACATACTCCTTCTGATGCTTCATAAGCCATATGTATGTCCATATCTGACCTTTTGAACTTATTTGTGGTCAAAGGGTCCTCAAATTTTTTTAAACTATATAAAGTTATAGAATCCTTTTGATGATAAATCAGCTATTCAGAGGTTTTGACCTCCTGAACGTATTTCTGGCCAAAGAGTCCTCGATCTTGGGCTTTCTACACATACTCATAGACTCCTTCTGATGCTTCATAAGCCATATAAATGTCCTTATCTGACCTTTTGAACTTATTTGTGGTCAAAGTGTCCTCAAAATTTTTCAAACTATATAAAGTTATAGAATCCTTTTGATGATAAATCAGCTTTTTAGTGGTTTTGACACCTTGAACATATTTCTGGCCAAAGTGTCCTCAATCTCTGGCTTTTTATACATACTCATAGACTCCTTCTGATGTATCTTAAGCCATATATATGTACATATCTGAACTTTTGAACTTATTTGTAGTCAAAGTGTCCTCAAAATTTTTCAAACTATATAAAGTTATAGAATTCTTCTGATGATAAATCAGCTATTCAAAGGTCCCCTTTTGACCTCCTGAACATATTTCTGGCCAAAGAGTCCTCGATCTTGGGCTTTCTATATATACTCATAGAATCCCTCTGATGCTTCAAAAGCCATATAGATGTCCATATCTGACCTTTTGAACTTATTTCTGGTCAAAGGGTCCTCAAAAGTTTTCAAACTATATAAAGTTATAGTCTCTTTCTGATGATTAATCAGCTATTCAGAGGTCCCCTTTTGACCTACTAAACATATTTCAGTCCCAAGAGTCCTAAAAGATTAATACAATAAATTCAGACTGATATCTTCGGATGTTATATCCTCCTGACAAAAGTCCATATTTGACATACTGAATTTTTTTCTGGCCAAGGAGTATTCGAAACTCGGGGTTTCTATACACACTCCTTCTGATGCTTCATAAGCCATATATATGTCCATATCTGACCTTTTGAACTTATTTGTGGTCAAAGCGTCCTCAAAATGTTTTAAACTATATAAAGTTATAGAATCCTTTTGATGATAAATCAGCTATTCAGAGGTCCCCTTTTGACCTCCTGAACATATTTCTGGCCAGAGAGTCCTCGATCTTGGGCTTTCTATATATACTCATAGACTCCCTCTGATGCTTCAAAACCCATAAAGATGTCCATATCTGACCTTTTGAACTTATTTCTGGTCAAAGGGTCCTCAACATTTTTCAAACTATATAAAGTTATAGAATCATTTTGATGATAAATCAGCTATTCAGAAGTTTTGACCTCCTGAACATATTTCTGGCCAAAGAGTCCTCGATCTTCGGCTTTCTATACATAGTCATAGACTCCTTCTGATGCTTTATAAGCCATATAGATGTCCATATCTGACCTTTTGAACTTAATTGTGGTCAATGTGTCCTCAAAATTTTTCAAACTATATAAAGTTATAGACTATTTCTGATGATAAATCAGCAATTCAGAGGTCCCCTTTTGACCTACTGAACATATTTCTGGCCAAAGAGTCCTAAAAGATTAATACAATACATTCAGACTGATATCTTCGGATGTTATATCCTCCTGACAAAAGTCCTCGATCTTGGGCTTTCTATACATACTCATAGACTCCTTCTGATGCTTCATAAGCCATATAGATGTCCATATCTGACCTTTTGAACTTATTTGTGGTCAAAGTGTCCTCAAAATTTTTCAAACTATATTAAGTTATAGAATTCTTTTGATGATAAATCAGCTATTCAGATGTCCCCTTTTGACCTCCTGAACATATTTCTGGCCAAAGAGTCCTCGATCTTGGTCTTTCTATACATACTCATAGACTCCTTCTGATGCATCATATGCCATATAGATGTCCATATCTGACCTTTTGAACTTATTTGTGGTCAAAGTGTCCTCAAAATTTTTCAAACTATATAAAGTTATACAATCCTTTTGATGATAAATCAGCTTTTTAGAGGTTTTGACCTCTTGAACATATTTCTGGCCAAAGAGTCCTCGATCTTTGGCTTTCTATACATACTCATAGACTCCTTTAGATGCATCTTAAGCCATATAGATGTCCATATCTGACCTTTTGAACTTATTTGTGGTCAAAGTGTCCTAAAAAATTTTCAAGCTATATAAATTTATAGAATTCTTTTTATGATAAATCAGCTATTCAGAGGTCCCCTTTTGACCTCCTGAACATATTTCTGGCCAAAGAGTCCTCGATCTCTGGCTTTCTATACATACTCATAGACTCCTTCTGATGCTTCATAAGCCATATAGATGTCCATATCTGACCTTTTGAACTTCTTTGTGGTCAAAGTGTCCTCAAAATTTTTCAAACTATATAAAGTTATAGAATTCTTTTGATGATAAATCAGCTATTCAGAGGTCCCTTTTTGACCTACTGAACATATTTCTGGCCAAAGAGTTCTTAAAAGATTAATACAAAACATTCAGACTGATATCTTCGGATGTTATATCCTCCTGACAAAAGTCCATATTTGACATACTGAATTTTTTTCTGGCCAAGGAGTATTCGAAACTTGGGCTTTATATACATACTCGTTGACTCTTTCTGATGTTGGGTCAACCAGACAGAAGTCCATTTATGACCCAAGGAATATATTTCTGGCCAAAGAGTCCTCGATCTTGGGCTTTCTATACATACTCATAGACTCCTTCTGATGCTTCAAAAGCCATATAGATGTCCATATCTGACCTTTTGAACTTATTTGTGGTTTAAATGTCCTCAAACTTTTTCAAACTATATAAAGTTATAGAATCCTTTTTATATAAATCAGCTATTCAGAGGTTTGGACCTCTTGAACATATTTCTGGCCAAAGAGTCCTCGATCTTTGTATTGTATCAATTGAATCTTATTGTATTAATCTTTTAGGACTCTTTGGCCAGAAATCTGTTCAGTAGGTCAAAAGGGGACCTCTGAATTGCTGATTTATCATCAGAAAGAGTCTATAACTTTATATTATTTGAAAAATTTTGAGGACACTTTGACCACAAATAAGTTCAAAAGGTCAGATATGGACATATATATGGCTTATGAAGCATCAGAAGGAGTCTATGAGTATGTATAGAAAGCCCAAGATCGAGGACTTTTGTCAGGAGGATATAACATCCGAAGATATCAGTCTGAATTTATTGTATTAATCTTTTAGGACTCTTTGGCCAGAAATATGTTCAGTAGGTCAAAAGGGGACCTCTGAATAGCTGATTTATCATCAGAAAGTCTCTAACTTTACATAGTTTGAAAAATTTTGAGGACCCTTGACCATAAATAAGTTAAAATGATCAGATATGGACATCTACATGGTTTTTGAAGCATCAGAGGGAGTCTATGAGTATATATAGAAAGCCCAAGATCGAGGACTCTTTGGCCAGAAATATGTTCAGGAGGTCAAAAGGGGACCTCTGAATAGCTGATTTATCATCAAAATAATTCTATATCCTTATATAGTTTGAAAAATTTTGAGGACACTTTGACAACAATTAAGTTCAAAAGGTCAGATATGGACATCTATATGGCTTATGAAGCATCAGAAGGAGTCTATGAGTATGTATAGAAAGCCTAAGATCAAGGACTCTTTGGCCAGAAATATGTTCAGGAGGTCAAAAAGGGACCTCTGAATAGCTGATTTATCATCAAAAAGAGTCTATAACTTTATATAGGTTGAAAAATGTTGAGAACACTTTGACCACAAATAAGTTCAAAAGGTCAGATATGGACATCTATATGGCTTATGAAGCATCAGAAGGAGTCTATGAGTATGTATAGAAAGCCCAAGATCGAGGACTCTTTGGCCAGAAATATGTTCAGGAGGTCAAAAAGGGACCTCTGAATAGCTGATTTATCATCGAAAGAATATATAACTTTATATAGTTTGAAAAATTTTGAGTACACTTTGACCACAAATAAGTTCAAAAGGTCAGATATGGACATCTATATGGCTTATGATGCATCAGAAGGAGTCTATGAGTATGTATAGAAAGCCCAAGATCGAGTACTCTTTGGCCAGAAATATGTTCAGGAGGTCAAAACCTCTGAATAGCTGATTTAACATCAAAAGTAGTCTATACATTTTTAAAGTTTGAAAAATTTTGAGGACACTTTGACCACAAATAAGTTCAAAAGGTCAGATATGGACATCTATATGGCTTATGAAGCATCAGAAGGAGTCTATGAGTATGTATAGAAAGGCCAACATCGAGGACTCTTTGGCCAGAAATATGTTCAGGAGGTCAAAAAGGGACCTCTGAATAGCTGATTTATCATCGAAAGAATCTATAACTTTATATAGTTTGAAAAATTTTGAGTACACTTTGACCACAAATGAGTTCAAACGGTCAGATATGGACATCTATATGGCTTATGATGCATCAGAAGGAGTCTATGAGTATGTATAGAAAGCCCAAGATCGAGTACTCTTTGGCCAGAAATATCTTCAGAGGTCAAAACCTCTGAAAAGCTGTTTTAACATCAAAAGGAGTCTATAACTTTATATAGTTTGAAAAATTTTGAGGACATTTTGACCACAAATAAGTTCAAAAGGTCAGATATGGACATCTATATGGCTTATGATGCATCAGAAGGAGTCTATGAGTATGTATAGAAAGCCCAAGACCGAGGACTCTTTGGCCAGAAATATGTTCAGGAGGTCAAAACCTCTGAATTAGCTGATCATCAAAAGGATTCTATAACTTTATATAGTTTGAAAAAGTTTGAGGACACTTAAACCACAAATAAGTTCAAAAGGTCAGATATGGACATCTATATGGCTTATGAAGCATCAGAAGCAGTCTATGAGTATGTATAGAAAGCCCAAGATCGAGGACACTTTGACCACAAATAAGTTCAAAAGGTCAGATATGGACATATATATGGCTTATGAAGCATCAGAAGCAGTATGTATAGAAAGCCCAAGTTTCGAATACTCGTTGGTCAGAAAAAGATTCAGTATGTCAAATATGGACTTTTGTCAGGAGGATATAACATCCGAAGATATCAGTCTGAAAGTATTGTATTAATATTTTAGGACTCTTTGGCCAGAAATGTGTTCAGTAGGTTAAAAGGGGACCTCTGAATAGCTGATTTATCATCAGAAAGAGTCTATAACTTTATATAGTTTGAAAAATTTTGAGGACCCTTGACCAGAAATAAGTACAAATGATCAGATATGGACATCTATATGGGTTTTGAAGCATCAGAGAGAGTCTATGAGTATATATAGAAAGCCCAAGAACGAGGACTCTTTGGCCAGAAATATGTTCAGGAGGTCAAAAGGGGACCTCTGAATAGCTGATTTATCATCAAAAGAATTCTATAACTTTATATAGTTTGAAAACTTTTGAGGACACTTTGACCACAAATAAGTTCAAAAGGTCAGATATGGACATCTATATGGCTTATGATGCATCAGAAGGAGTCTATGAGTATGTATAGAAAGCCCAAGATCGAGGACTCTATGGCCAGAAAAATGTTCAGGAGGTCAAAACCTCTGAATAGCTGATTTATCATCAAAAGGATTCTATAACTTTATACAGTTTGAAAAATTTTGAGGACACTTTGACCACAAATAAGTTCAAAAGGTCAGATATGGACATATATATGGCTTATGAAGCATCAGAAGGAGTATGTATAGAAAGCCCAAGTTTCGAATACTCCTTAGGCAAAAAGAAATTCAGTATGTCAAATATGGACTTTTGTCAGGAGGATATAACATCCGAAGATATCAGTCTGAATGTATTGTATTAATCTTTTAGGACTCTTTGGCCAGAAATATGTTCAGTAGGTCAAAAGGGGACATCTGAATAGCTGATTTATCATCAGAAAGTCTCTAACTTTATATAGTTTGAAAAATTTTGAGGACCCTTTGACCAGAAATAAGTTCATAAGATCAGATATGGACATCTATATGGGTTTTGAAGCATCAGAGGGAGTCTATGAGTATATATAGAAAGCCCAAGATCGAGGACTCTTTGGCCAGAAATATGTTCAGGAAGTCAAAAGGGGACCCATAAATAGCTTATTTATCATCAAAAGGAGTCTATAACTTTATATAGTTTGAAAAATTTTGAGGACACTTTGACCACAAATAAGTTCAAAAGGTCAGATATTGACATCTATATTGCTTATGAAGCATCAGAAGGAGTCTATGAGTATGTATAGAAAGCCCAAGATCGAGGACTCTTTGGCCAGAAATATGTTCAGGAGGTCAAACGGGGACGTCTGAATAGCTGATTTATCATCAAAAGAATTCTATAACTTTATATAGATTGAAAAATTTTGAGGACACTTTGACCACAAATAAGTTCAAAAGGTCAGATATGGACATCTATATGGCTTATGATGCATCAGAAGGAGTCTATGAGTATGTATAGAAAGCCCAAGATGGAGTACTCTTTGGCCAGAAATATCTTCAGGAGGTAAAAACCTCTGAATAGCTGATTTAACATCAAAAGGAGTCTATAACTTTATATAGTTTGAAAAATTTTGAGGACACTTTGACCACAAATAAGTTCAAAAGGTCAGATATTGACATCTATATTGCTTATGAAGCATCAGAAGGAGTCTATGAGTATGTATAGAAAGCCCAAGATCGAGGACTCTTTGGCCAGAAATATCTTCAGGAGGTCAAAACCTCTGAATAGCTGATTTATCATCAAAAGGATTCTATAACTTTATACAGTTTGAAAAATGTTGAGGACACTTTGACCAAAAATAAGTTCAAAAGGTCAGATATGGACATCTATATGGCTTATGAAGCATCAGAAGGAGTCTATGAGTATGTATAGAAAGCCCAAGATCGAGTACTCTTTGGCCAGAAATATGTTCAGAGGTCAAAACCTCTGAATAGCTGTTTTAACATCGAAAGGAGTCTATAACTTTAGTTTGAAAAATTTTGAGGACACTTTGACCACAAATAAGTTCAAAAGGTCAGATATGGACATCTATATGGCTTATGATGCATCAGAAGGAGTCTATGAGTATGTATAGAATGCCCAAGACCGAGGACTCTTTGGCCAGAAATATGTTCAGGAGGTCAAAACCTCTGAATTAGCTGATCATCAAAAGGATTCTATAACTTTATATAGTTTGAAAAATTTTGAGGACACTTTGACCACAAATAAGTTCAAAAGGTCAGATATGGACATATATATGGCTTATGAAGCATCAGAAGGAGTATGTATAGAAAGCCCAAGTTTCGAATACTCCTTGAAAAAAATTCAGTATGTCAAATATGGACTTTTGTCAGGAGGATATAACATCCGAAGATATCAGTCTGAAAGTATTGTATTAATCTTTAAGGACTCTTTGGCCAGAAATATGTTCAGTAGGTTAAAAGGGGACCTCAAAATAGCTGATTTATCATCAGAAAGAGTCTATAACTTTATATAGTTTGAAAAATTTTGAGGACCCTTGACCAGAAATAAGTTCAAATGATCAGATATGGACATCTATATGGGTTTTGAAGCATCAGAGAGAGTCTATGAGTATATATAGAAAGCCCAAGAATCGAGGACTCTTTGGCCAGAAATATGTTCAGGAGGTCAAAAGGGGACCCATGTATAGCTGATTTATCATCAAAAGGAGTCTATAACTTTATATAGTTTGAAAAATTTTGAGGACATTTTGACCAGAAATAAGTTCAAAAGGTCAGATATGGACATCTATATGGCTTATGAGTCATCAGAAGGAGTCTATGAGTATGTATAGAAAGCCCAAGATCGAGGACTCTTTGGCCAGAAATATGTTCAGGAGGTCAAAAGGGGACGTCTGAATAGCTGATTTATCATCAAAAGAATTCTATAACTTTATATAGATTGAAAAATTTTGAGGACACTTTGACCACAAATAAGTTCAAAAGTCAGATATGGAAATCTATATGGCTTATGATGCATCAGAAGGAGTCTATGAGTATGTATAGAAAGCCCAAGATCGAGTACTCTTTGGCCAGAAATATCTTCAGGAGGTCAAAACCTCTGAATAGCTGATTTAACATCAAAAGAATCTATAACTTTATATAGTTTGAAAAATTTTTAGTACACTTTGACCACAAATAAGTTCAAAAGGTCAGATATGGACATCTATATGGCTTATGATGCATCAGAAGGAGTCTATGAATATGTATAGAAAGCCCAAGATCGAGGACTCTTTGGCCAGAAATATGTTCAGGAGGTCAATTATGGACTTATGTAAGGCTGATTTAATATCAAAAGGAGTCTGTATTCGTTTATGGTAGACAACATCCTTTTGAGAACTCTTTTGTCAATGATTTATTATTAGAAGGAGACTATAACTTTATATAGTTTGAAAAATTTTGAGGACACTTTGAGCAGAAATAAGTTCAAAAGGTAAGCCATAAGCCATATATAGATATCCATATCTGTATGGATATCAATATGGCTTATCAATGCATCGGGAGTCAATGCGTATGTATAGAAATCGAGGACTCTTTGACCAGAATTATGTTACTTTGGTCAAATATGGACTTTTTTATGGCTGGATTATGAGTCGAAGAGTGTGTATAGAAAGTTAACATCAGCTGACTGAATAGATTAATTAATGTGCAGTAAAGGAAAATCATTGCACTGGCTTTTGCTTCACAATGGACACAATTAACTCATTCCGTTGGACAACGATAGAATGCACTGAAGAATAAACATATAGATAATGCTCTTTTCGCATTGCATTGCACACCAGATCAAACTCCTTCCCATGTTCAGTAAAGAGATAATATGTTGCATTGCATTGCACAAACGATCTAACGTTGTGCATTGAAGAATAACATACAGGCTAAATGCATGCATTGTATTGCATTGCACACCCGAACTAACTCCTTCACATGTTCATTAAAGAGATAACATATGTTATGCAACATTGCATTGCTTTGCACAAACGATCTAACGTTGTCCACTGAACAATAACATATAGGCTATGCACTTCTTGGATTGCATTGCATTGCACAGTAGATCTAATTTATTCCCATGTTCATTAAAGAGATAACAAGTGTTGTTGCATTGTATTGTACAAACGATCTATCGTTGTGCATCACTGAAGAAAAACATATGCACTTCTATCCCTGCATTGCACACCAGAACTAACTCCTTCCCATGTTCATTAAAGAGATAACATCTGTTGTTGCACAAACGATCTAACGTTGTGCAATGAAGAGTAACATAGGCCATGCACTTTTTGCATTGCATTGCATTGCACACCAGATCAAACTCCTTCCCATGTTCAGTAAAGAGATAATATGTTGCATTGCATTGCACAAACGATCTAACGTTGTGCATTGAATAATAACATACAGGTAAATGCATGCATTGTATTGCATTGCACACCCGAACTAACTCCTTCACATGTTCATTAAAGAGATAACATGTTGCATTGCATTGCATTGCATTGCAGAAACGATCTAACGATGTGCACTGAAAAATAACATTTATGCACATTTTGCATTGCATTGCACACCAGAAATAACTCCTACCCATGTTCATTAAAGAGATAATATTTTGCATTGCATTGCACAAAACGTTCATTTGTCTCAACGATCAATGTTGTGCATTAAAGAACAACATATAGGCTAAATGCATGCATTGTATTGCATTGCACACCAGAACTAACTCCTTCCCATGATCATTAAAATGATAACACAGTGTTGTATTGCATTGTATTGCATTGCAGAAACGATCTAACGTTGGTGCATTGAAGAATAACATTTACGCACTTTTTGCATTGCATTGCATTGCACACTGAAACTAACTCCTTCCCATGTTCAGTAAAGATATAACATGTTGCATTGCATTGAATTGCATTGCATTGCATTGCAGAAACGATCTAACGTTGTGCACTGAAGAATAACATTTAGGGTATGCACTTTTGGCTTTGCATTGCATTGCACACCAGATCTTACTCCTTCAAATGTTTATTAAAGAGATAACATTGGCCATGCACTTTTTGAATTGCATTGCACATTAGAACTAACTCCTTCAAATGTTCATTAAAGAGATAATATTTTGCATTGCATTGCACAAAACGTTCGTTTGTCTCAACGATCAATGTTGTGCATTAAATAATAACATATAGGCTAAATGCATGCATTGTATTGCATTGCACACCAGAACTAACTCCTTCCCATGATCATTAAAGAGATAACATGTTGCATTGCATTGCATTGTATTGCAGAAACGATCTAACGTTGTGCATTGAAGAATAACATTTACGCACTTTTTGCATTGCATTGCATACTGAAACTAACTCCTTCCCATGTTCAGTAAAGATATAACATGTTGCATTGCATTGAAATGCATTGCATTGCAGAAACGATCTAACGTTGTGCACTGAAGAATAACATTTAGGGTATGCACTTTTGGCTTTGCATTGCATTGCACACCAGATCTTACTCCTTCAAATGTTTATTAAAGAGATAACATTTTGCATTGCATTGCGCAAACGATCTAACATTGTGCATTGAAGAGTAACACAGACCATGCATTTTTTGCATTGCATTGAATTGCACACCAGAACTAACTCTTTCCCATGTTCACTAAAGAGATAACATGTTGCATTGCATTGCATTGCAGAAACGATCTAATGTGCACTGAATAATAACATTTATGCACTTTTTGCATTGCATTGCATTGCACACCAGAACTAACTCCTTCAAATGTTAGAAAAGTTAGTTCTGGTGTGCAATGCAATACAATGCATGAATTTAGCCTATATGTTACTCTTCAATGCAAACGTTAGATCGTTTGTGCAATACAATGCAAAACGTTATCTCTTTAATAAACATTTGAAGGAGTTAGTTCTGGTGTGCAATGCAATGCAATGCATAAAGTGCATAAATGTTATTCAGTGCACAGCCTTAAATCGTTTGTGCAAAGCAATGCAATGTTGCATAACATATGATATATTTTTATTGAACATGGGAAGGAGTTAGTTCGGCTGTACCTGCAACACAATCCATGCATTTAGCCTATATGTCATTCTTCAATGCACAACTTTAGAACGTTTGTGCAATGCAATGCAAAATGTTATCTCTTTAATAAACATGGGAAGTAGTTAGTTCTGGAGTGCAATGCAATGCAAAGAGTGCATAGCCTATATGTTATTCTTCAGTGCACAGCCTTAGATCATTTGTGCAATGCAATGCAATGCAATGCAATGCAATGCAATGCAACATGTTATCCCTTTAATGAACATGGGAAAGAGTTAGTTCTGGTGTGCAATGCAATACAATGCATGCATTTAGCCTATATGTTATTCTTCAATGCACAACGTTAGATCGTTTGTGCAATGCAATGCAAAATGTTATCTCTTTAATAAACATGGGAAGTAGTTAGTTCTGGAGTGCAATGCAATGCAATGCAAAGAGTGCATAGCCTATATGTTATTCTTCAGTGCACAGCCTTAGATCATTTGTGCAATGCAATGCAATGCAATGCAACATGTTATCCCTTTAATGAACATTAGAAGGAGTTAGTTCTGGTGTGCAATGCAATACAATGCATGCATTTAGCCTATATGTTATTCTTCAATGCACAACGTTAGATCGTTTGAGCAATGCAAAGCAAAATGTTATCTCTTTAATTAACATTTGAAGGAGTTAGTTTTGGTGTGCAATGCAATGCAAAAAATGCATAAATGTTATTCTTTAGTGCACAGTGTTAGATCGTTTGTGCAAAGCAATGCAATGTTGCATAACATGTTGCATAACATGTTGCATAACTCTTCAATGAACATGGGAACGAGTTAGTTCGGGTGTACAATGCAACACAATGCATGCATTTAGCCTATATGTCATTCTTCAATGCACAACGTTAGATCGTTTGTGCAATGCAACAGGTTATCTCTTTAATAAACATTTGAAGGAGTTAGTTCTGGTGTGCAATGCAATGCAATGCAAAAAGTGCATAAATGTTATTCTTTAGTGCACAGCGTTAGATCGTTTGTGCAATGCAATGCAACAACATTGCAACTTATCTCTTTAAAGAAAATGGGAATGAGTTCGTTCTTGTGTGCAATGCAATGCAAGAATTGCATAGCCTATATTATTCTTCAATGCACAAAGTTAGATCGTTTATGCAATGCAATGCAAAATGTTATCTCTTTAATAAACATTTGAAGGAGATTGTTCTGGTGTGCAATGCAATGCAATGCAAAAAGTGCATAAATGTTATTCTTTAGTGCACAGCGTTAGATCGTTTGTGCAATGCAATGCAACAACATTGCAACTTATCTCTTTAAAGAAAATGGGAATGAGTTCGTTCTTGTGTGCAATGCAATGCAAGAATTGCATAGCCTATATTATTCTTCAATGCACAAAGTTAGATCGTTTATGCAATGCAATGCAAAATGTTATCTCTTTAATAAACATTTGAAGGAGATAGTTCTGGTGTGCAATGCAATGCAATGCATAAAGTGCATAGCCTATATTATTCTTCAATGCACAAAGTTAGATCGTTTATGCAATGCAATGCAAAATGTTATCTCTTTAATAAACATTTGAAGGAGATAGTTCTGGTGTGCAATGCAATGCAATGCATAAAGTGCATAGCCTGTATGTTATTCTTCAATGCACAACGTAAGATCGTTTGTGCAATGCAATGCAACAACACTTGTTATCTCTTTAATGAACATGGGAATAAATTAGATCTACTGTGCAATGCAATGCAATGCAATCCAAGAAGTGCATAGCCTATATGTTATTGTTCAGTGGACAACGTTAGATCCTTTGTGCAATGCAATGCAACAACATAAATGTTATATCTTTAATGAACATGGGAAGGAGTTAGCTCTGGCCTGCAATGCAATCCGAAAAGTGCTTTATCTATATGTTTATTCTTCAGTGCATTCTATCGTTGCCCAACGGAATGAGTTAATTGTGTCCATTGTAAAGCAACAGCTAGTGCAATGAATTTCCTTCACTGCACATTAACCTACTTATACATTCAGTCAACTGATGTTAACTTTCTATACATATTCTTCGACTCCTGATGTACGTAAGTACATATTTGACCAAAGTAACATTTTTTTATTTTTTTATTTTTATATATTTACTTTTTAACAACATATATTACACACACACCAGGAACAAAAATACAAAATGCAGTATAGACACATATTGATGTCTTCGCATCATTACAACTTAGCATATCTCAATTTATACAGGACTCACATCCTCAAGACTAATGAACAAAGTAACATATTTCTGGCCAAACAGTCCTCCATTTCTATACATACGCATTGACTCCCGATGCATTGATAAGCCAATATAGATATTCATGGCTTATGGCTTACCTGCTCAAAGTGTCCTCAAAATTTTTCAAACTATGTAAAGTTATAGTCTCCTTCTGATGATAAATCAGATATACAGAGGTCCCCTTTTGACCTGCTGAACATATTTCTGGCCAAAGAGTCCTCGATCTTGGGCTTTCTATACATACTCATAGACTCCTTCTGATGCTTCATAAGCCATATAGATGTCCATATCCGACCTTTTGAACTTATTTGTGGTCAAAGTGTCCTCAAAATTTTTCAAACTATATAAAGTTATAGAATTCTTTTGATGATAAATCAGCTATTCAGAGGTTTTGACCTCCTGAACATATTTCTGGCCAAAGAGTCCTCGATCTTGGGCTTTCTATACATACTCATAGACTCCTTCTGATGCATCACAAGCCATATAGATGTCCATATCTGACCTTTTGAACCTATTTGTGGTCAAAGTGTCCTCAAAATTGTTCTAAATATAAAGTTATAGAATTCTTTTGATGATAAATCAGCTATTCACACGTCCCCTTTTGACCTTCTGAACATATTTCTGGCCAAAGAGTCCTCGATCTTTGGCTTTTTATACATACTCATAGACTCCTTCTGATGCATCTTAAGCCATATAGATGTCCATATCTGACCTTTTGAACCTATTTGTGGTCAAAGTGTCCTCAAAATTGTTCTAAATATAAAGTTATAGAATTCTTTTGATGATAAATCAGCTATTCACACGTCCCCTTTTGACCTTCTGAACATATTTCTGGCCAAAGAGTCCTCGATCTTTGGCTTTTTATACATACTCATAGACTCCTTCTGATGCATCTTAAGCCATATAGATGTCCATATCTTCCCTTTTGAACTTATTTGTGGTCAAAGTGTCCTCAAAATTTTTCAAACTATATAAAGTTATAGAATTCTTCTGATGATAAATCAGCTATTCAGAGGTCCCCTTTTGACCTCCTGAACATATTTCTGGCCAAAGAGTCCTCGATCTTGGGCTTTCTATATATACTCATAAACTCCCTCTGGTGCTTCAAAAGCCATATAGATGTCCATATTTGACCTTTTGAACTTATTTCTAGTCAAAGGGTCCTTAAAAGTTTTCAAACTATATAAAGTTATAGACTCTATCTGATGATATATCAGCTATTCAGAGGTCCCCTTTTGACCTACTGAACATATTTCTGGCCAAAGAGTCCTAAAAGATTAATACAATAAATTCAGACTGATATCTTCGGATGTTATATCCTCCTGACAAAAGTCCATATTTGACATACTGAATTTTTTTCTTTCCAAGGAGTATTCGAAACTTGGGCTTTCTAAACATACTCCTTCTGTTGCATCATAAGCCATATATATGTCCATATCTGACCTTTTGAACTTATTTGTGGTCAAAGGGTCCTCAAAATGTTTTAAACTATATAAAGTTATAGAATCCTTTTGATGATAAATCAGCTATTCAGAGATTTTGACCTCCTGAACATATTTCTGGCCAAAGAGTCCTCGATCTTGGGCTTTCTATACATACTCATAGACTGCTTCTGATGCTTCATAAGCCATATAAATGTCCATACCTGACCTTTTGAACTTATTTGTGGTCAAAGTGTCCTCAAAATTTTTCAAACTATATAAAGTTATAGAATCCTTTTGATGATAAATCAGCTATTCAGAGGTTTTGACCTCCTGAACATATTTCTGGCCAAAGTGTCCTCGATCTTGGGCTTTCTATACATACTCATAGACTCCTTCTGATGCATCATATGCCATATAGATGTCCATATCTGACCTTTTGAACTTATTTTTGGTCAAAGTGTCCTCAAAATTTTTCAAACTATATAAAGTTATAGAATCCTTTTGATGATAAATCAGCTATTCAGAGGTTTTGACCTCCTGAACATATTTCTGGCCAAAGAGTCCTCGATCTTGGGCTTTCTATACATACTCATAGACTCCTTCTGATGCATCACAAGCCATATAGATGTCCATATCTGACCTTTTGAACCTATTTGTGGTCAAAGTGTCCTCAAAATTTTTCAAACTATATAAAGTTATAGAATTCTTTTGATGATAAATAAGCTATTCAGAAGTCCCCTTTTGACCTCTTGAACATATTTCTGGCCAAAGAGTCCTCGATCTTGGGCTTTCTATACATACCCATAGACTCCTTCTGATGCTTCATAAGCCATATAAATGTCCATATCTGACCTTTTGAACTTATTTGTGGTCAAAGTGTCCTCAAAATTTTTCAAACTGTATAAAGTTATAGAATCCTTTTGATGATAAATCAGCTATTCAGAGGTTTTGACCTCCTGAACATATTTCTGGCCAAAGTGTCCTCGATCTTGGGCTTTCCTTACATACTCATAGACTCCTTCTGATGCATCATATGCCATATAGATGTCCATATCTGAGCTTTTGAACTTATTTTTGGTCAAAGTGTCCTCAAAATTTTTCAAACTATATAAAGTTATAGAATCCTTTTGATGATAAATCAGCTATTCAGAAGTTTTGACCTCCTGAACATATTTCTGGCCAAAGAGTCCTCGATCTTGGGCTTTCTATACATACTCATAGACTCCTTCTGATGCATCACAAGCCATATAGATGTCCATATCTGACCTTTTGAACCTATTTGTGGTCAAAGTGTCCTCAAAATTTTTCAAAATATAAAGTTATAGAATTCTTTTGATGATAAATCAGCTATTCAGAAGTCCCCTTTTGACCTCCTGAACATATTTCTGGCCAAAGAGTCCTCGATCTTGGGCTTTCTATACATACTCATAGACTCCTTCTGATGCTTCATAAGCCATATAAATGTCCATATCTGACCTTTTGAACTTATTTGTGGTCAAAGTGTCCTCAAAATTTTTCAAACTGTATAAAGTTATAGAATCCTTTTGATGATAAATCAGCTATTCAGAGGTTTTGACCTCCTGAACATATTTCTGGCCAAAGTGTCCTCGATCTTGGGCTTTCTATACATACTCATAGACTCCTTCTGATGCATCATATGCCATATAGATGTCCATATCTGACCTTTTGAACTTATTTTTGGTCAAAGTGTCCTCAAAATTTTTCAAACTATATAAAGTTATAGAATCCTTTTGATGATAAATCAGCTATTCAGAGGTTTTGACCTCCTGAACATATTTCTGGCCAAAGAGTCCTCGATCGTGGGCTTTCTATACATACTCATAGACTCCTTCTGATGCATCACAAGCCATATAGATGTCCATATCTGACCTTTTGAACCTATTTGTGGTCAAAGTGTCCTCAAAATTTTTCAAAATATAAAGTTATAGAATTCTTTTGATGATAAATCAGCTATTCAGAAGTCCCCTTTTGACCTCCTGAACATATTTCTGGCCAAAGAGTCCTCGATCTTGGGCTTTCTATACATACTCATAGACTCCTTCTGATGCTTCATAAGCCATATAAATGTCCATACCTGACCTTTTGAACTTATTTGTGGTCAAAGTGTCCTCAAAATTTTTCAAACTGTATAAAGTTATAGAGTCCTTTTGATTATAAATCAGCTATTCAGAGGTTTTGACCTCCTGAACATATTTCTGGCCAAAGTGTCCTCGATCTTGGGCTTTCTATACATACTCATAGACTCCTTCTGATGCATCATATGCCATATAGATGTCCATATCTGACCTTTTGAACTTATTTGTGGTCAAAGTGTCCTCAAAATTTTTCAAACTATATAAAGTTATAGAATCCTTTTGATGATAAATCAGCTATTCAGAGGTTTTGAATTCCTGAACATATTTCTGGCCAAAGAGTCCTCGATCTTTGGCTTTCTATACATACTCATAGACTCCTTCTGATGCTTTATAAGCCATATATGTGTCCATATCTGACCTTTTGAACTTATTTGTGGTAAAAGTGTCCTCAAAATTTTTCAAACTATATAAAGTTATAGAAACCTTTTGATGATAAATCAGCTATTCAGAGATTTTGACCTCCTGAACATATTTCTGGCCAAAGAGTCCTCGATCTTGGGCTTTCTATACATACTCATAGACTGCTTCTGATGCTTCATAAGCCATATAAATGTCCATACCTGACCTTTTGAACTTATTTGTGGTCAAAGTGTCCTCAAAATTTTTCAAACTATATAAAGTTATAGAATCCTTTTGATGATAAATCAGCTATTCAGAGGTTTTGACCTCCTGAACATATTTCTGGCCAAAGTGTCCTCGATCTTGGGCTTTCTATACATACTCATAGACTCCTTCTGATGCATCATATGCCATATAGATGTCCATATCTGACCTTTTGAACTTATTTTTGGTCAAAGTGTCCTCAAAATTTTTCAAACTATATAAAGTTATAGAATCCTTTTGATGATAAATCAGCTATTCAGAGGTTTTGACCTCCTGAACATATTTCTGGCCAAAGAGTCCTCGATCTTGGGCTTTCTATACATACTCATAGACTCCTTCTGATGCATCACAAGCCATATAGATGTCCATATCTGACCTTTTGAACCTATTTGTGGTCAAAGTGTCCTCAAAATTTTTCAAAATATAAAGTTATAGAATTCTTTTGATGATAAATCAGCTATTCAGAAGTCCCCTTTTGACCTCCTGAACATATTTCTGGCCAAAGAGTCCTCGATCTTGGGCTTTCTATACATACTCATAGACTCCTTCTGATGCTTCATAAGCCATATAAATGTCCATATCTGACCTTTTGAACTTATTTGTGGTCAAAGTGTCCTCAAAATTTTTCAAACTGTATAAAGTTATAGACTCTTTCTGATGATAAATCAGCTATTCAGAGGTCCCATTTTGACCTACTGAACATATTTCTGGCCAAAGAGTCCTAAAAGATTAATACAATAAATTCAGACTGATATCTTCGGATGTTATATCCTCCTGACAAAAGTCCATATTTGACATACTGAATTTTTTTCTGGCCAAGGAGTATTCGAAACTTGGGCTTTCTATACATACTCCTTCTGATGCTTCATAAGCCATATGTATGTCCATATCTGACCTTTTGAACTTATTTGTGGTCAAAGGGTCCTCAAAATTTTTTAAACTATATAAAGTTATAGAATCCTTTTGATGATAAATCAGCTATTCAGAGGTTTTGACCTCCTGAACATATTTCTGGCCAAAGAGTCCTCGATCTTGGGCTTTCTACACATACTCATAGACTCCTTCTGATGCTTCATAAGCCATATAAATGTCCTTATCTGACCTTTTGAACTTATTTGTGGTCAAAGTGTCCTCAAAATTTTTCAAACTATATAAAGTTATAGAATCCTTTTGATGATAAATCAGCTTTTTAGTGGTTTTGACACCTTGAACATATTTCTGGCCAAAGAGTCCTCAATCTCTGGCTTTTTATACATACTCATAGACTACTTCTGATGTATCTTAAGCCATATATATGTACATATCTGACCTTTTGAACTTATTTGTAGTCAAAGTGTCCTCAAAATTTTTCAAACTATATAAAGTTATAGAATTCTTCTGATGATAAATCAGCTATTCAGAGGTCCCCTTTTGACCTCCTGAACATATTTCTGGCCAAAGAGTCCTCGATCTTGGGCTTTCTATATATACTCATAGACTCCCTCTGATGCTTCAAAAGCCATATAGATGTCCATATCTGACCTTTTGAACTTATTTCTGGTCAAAGGGTCCTCAAAAGTTTTCAAACTATATAAAGTTATAGACTCTTTCTGATGATTAATCAGCTATTCAGAGGTCCCCTTTTGACCTACTAAACATATTTCAGTCCAAGGAGTCCTAAAAGATTAATACAATAAATTCAGACTGATATCTTCGGATGTTATATCCTCCTGACAAAAGTCCATATTTGACATACTCAATTTTTTTCTGGCCAAGGAGCATTCGAAACTCGGGGTTTCTATACACACTCCTTCTGATGCTTCATAAGCCATATATATATGTCCATATCTGACCTTTTGAACTTATTTGTGGTCAAAGCGTCCTCAAAATGTTTTAAACTATATAAAGTTATAGAATCCTTTTGATGATAAATCAGCTATTCAGAGGTCGCCTTTTGACCTCCTGAACATATTTCTGGCCAAAGAGTCCTCGATCTTGGGCTTTCTATATATACTCATAGACTCCCTCTGATGCTTCAAAATCCATAAAGATGTCCATATCTGACCTTTTGAACTTATTTCTGGTCAAAGGGTCCTCAACATTTTTCAAACTATATAAAGTTATAGAATCATATTGATGATAAATCAGCTATTCAGAAGTTTTGACCTCCTGAACATATTTCTGGCCAAAGAGTCCTCGATCTTGGGCTTTCTATACATAGTCATAGACTCCTTCTGATGCTTTATAAGCCATATAGATGTCCATATCTGACCTTTTGAACTTAATTGCGGGCAATGTGTCCTCAAAATTTTTCAAACTATATAAAGTTATAGACTATTTCTGATGATAAATCAGCAATTCAGAGGTCCCCTTTTGACCTACTGAACATATTTCTGGCCAAAGAGTCCTAAAAGATTAATACAGACTGATATCTTCGGATGTTATATCCTCCTGACAAAAGTCCTCGATCTTGGGCTTTCTATACATACTCATAGACTCCTTCTGATGCTTCATAAGCCATAAAGATGTCCATATCTGACCTTTTGAACTTATTTGTGGTCAAAGTATCCTCAAAATATTTTAAACTATATGAAGTTATAGAATTCTTTTGATGATAAATCAGCTATTCAGATGTCCCCTTTTGACCTCCTGAACATATTTCTGGCCAAAGAGTCCTCGATCTTGGTCTTTCTATACATACTCATAGACTCCTTCTGATGCATCATATGCCATATAGATGTCCATATCTGACCTTTTGAACTTCTTTGTGGTCAAAGTGTCCTCAAAATTTTTCAAACTATATAAAGTTATAGAATTCTTTTGATGATAAATCAGCTATTCAGAGGTCCCTTTTTGACCTACTGAACATATTTCTGGCCAAAGAGTCCTTAAAAGATTAATACAAAACATTCAGACTGATATCTTTGGATGTTATATCCTCCTGACAAAAGTCCATATTTGACATACTGAATTTTTTTCTGGCCAAGGAGTATTCGAAACTTGGGCTTTCTATACATACTCGTTGACTCTTTCTGATGTTGGGTCAACCAGACAGAAGTCCATTTATGACCCAAGGAATATATTTCTGGCCAAAGAGTCCTCGATCTTGGGCTTTCTATACATACTCATAGACTCCTTCTGATGCTTCGTAAGCCATATAGATGTCCATATCTGACCTTTTGAACTTATTTGTGGTTTAAGTGTCCTCAAACTTTTTCAAACTATATAAAGTTATAGAATCCTTTTGATGATAAATCAGCTATTCAGAGGTTTTGAATTCCTGAACATATTTCTGGCCAAAGAGTCCTCGATCTTGGGCTTTCTATACATACTCATAGACTCCTTCTGATGCATCACAAGCCATATAGATGTCCATATCTGACCTTTTGAACCTATTTGTGGTCAAAGTGTCCTCAAAATTTTTCAAAATATAAAGTTATAGAATTCTTTTGATGATAAATCAGCTATTCAGACGTCCCCTTTTGACCTCCTGAACATATTTCTGGCCAAAGAGTCCTCGATCTTGGGCTTTCTATACATACTCATAGACTCCTTCTGATGCTTCATAAGCCATATAGATGTCCATATCTGACCTTTTGAACTTATTTGTGGTAAAAGTGTCCTCAAAATTTTTCAAACTATATAAAGTTATAGAAACCTTTTGATGATAAATCAGCTATTCAAAGGTTTTGACCTCCTGAACATATTTCTGGCCAAAGAGTCCTCGATCTTGGGCTTTCTATACATACTCATAGACTACTTCTGATGCATCATATGCCATATAGATGTCCATATCTGACCTTTTGTACTTATTTGTGGTCAAAGTGTCCTCAAAATTTTTCAAACTATATAAAGTTATAGACTCTTTCTGATGATAAATCAGCTATTCAGAGGTCCCATTTTGACCTACTGAACATATTTCTGGCCAAAGAGTCCTAAAAGATTAATACAATAAATTCAGACTGATATCTTCGGATGTTATATCCTCCTGACAAAAGTCCATATTTGACATACTGAATTTTTTTCTGGCCAAGGAGTATTCGAAACTTGGGCTTTCTATACATACTCCTTCTGATGCTTCATAAGCCATATGTATGTCCATATCTGACCTTTTGAACTTATTTGTTGTCAAAGGGTCCTCAAAATTTTTTAAACTATATAAAGTTATAGAATCCTTTTGATGATAAATCAGCTATTCAGAGGTTTTGACCTCCTGAACATATTTCTGGCCAAAGAGTCCTCGATCTTGGGCTTTCTACACATACTCATAGACTCCTTCCGATGCTTCATAAGCCATATAAATGTCCTTATCTGACCTTTTGAACTTATTTGTGGTCAAAGTGTCCTCAAAATTTTTCAAACTATATAAAGTTATAGAATCCTTTTGATGATAAATCAGCTTTTTAGTGGTTTTGACACCTTGAACATATTTCTGGCCAAAGAGTCCTCAATCTCTGGCTTTTTATACATACTCATAGACTCCTTCTGATGTATCTTAAGCCACATATATGTACATATCTGACCTTTTGAACTTATTTGTGGTCAAAGTGTCCTCAAAATTTTTCAAACTATATAAAGTCATAGAATTCATTTGATGATATATCAGCTATTCAGAGGTCCCCTTTTGACCTCCTGAACATATTTCTGGCCAAAGAGTCCTCGATCTTGGGCATTCTAAATATACTCATAGACTCCTTCTGATGGTTCATAAGCCATATAGATGTCCATAACTGACCTTTTGAACTTATTTGGGGGTCAAAGTGTCCTCAAAAGTTTTCAAACTATATAAAGTTATAGACTCTTTCTGATGATTAATCAGCTATTCAGAGGTCCCCTTTTGACCTAGTAAACATATTTCAGTCCAAAGAGTCCTAAAAGATTAATACAATAAATTCAGACTGATATCTTCGGATGTTACATCCTCCAGACAAAAGTCCATTTTTGACATACTGAATTTTTTTCTGGCCAAGTAGTATTCGAATCTTGGGCTTTCAATGCATACTCGTTGACTCTTTCTGATGTTACGTCAACCATACAGAAGTCCATTTTTGACCCAAGGAATATATTTCTGGCCAAAGAGTCCTCGATCTTGGGCTTTCTATACATACTCATACTCCTTCTGATGCTTCATAAGCCATATATATGTCCATATCTGACCTTTTTAACTTATTTTTGGTCAAAGTGTCCTCAAAATTTTTCAAACTATATAAAGTTATAGAATTCTTTTTATGATAAATCAGCTATTCAGAGGTCCCCTTTTGACCTCCTGGACATATTTCTGGCCAAAGAGTCCTCGATCTCTGGCTTTCTATACATACTCATAGACTCCTTCAGATGCATCTTAAGCCATATAGATGTCCATATCTGACCTTTGGAACTTATTTGTGGTCAAAGTGTCCTCAAAATTTTTCAAACTATATAAAGTTATAGAATCCTTTTGATGATAAATCAGCTTTTTAGAGTTTTTGACCTCTTGAACATATTTCTGGCCAAAGAGTCCTCGATCTTTGGCTTTCTATACATACTCATAGACTCCTTCTGATGCTTCATAAGCCATATAGATGTCCATATCTGACCTTTTGAACTTATTTGTGGTCAAAGTGTCCTAAAAAAAATTCAAGCTATATAAAGTTATAGAATTCTTTTGATGATAAATCAGCTATTCAGAGGTCCCCTTTTGACCTCCTGAACATATTTCTGGCCAAAGAGTCCTCGATCTTGGGCTTTCTATACATACTCATAGACTCCGTCTGATGCTTCATAAGCCACATATGTGTCCATATCTGACCTTTTGAACTTATTTGTGGTCAAAGTGTCCTCAAAATTTTTCAAACTATATAAAGTTATAGAATCCTTTTGATGATAAATCAGCTATTCAGAGGTTTTGACCTCCTGAACATATTTCTGGCCAAAGAGTCCTCGATCTTGGGCTTTCTATACATACTCATAGACTCCTTCTGATGCTTCATAAGCCACATATATGTCCATATCTGACCTTTTGAACTTAATTGTGGTCAAAGTGTCCTCAACATTTTTCAAACTATATAAAGTCACAGAATTCATTTGATGATATATCAGCTATTCAGAGGTCCCCTTTTGACCTCCTGAACATATTTCTGGCCAAAGAGTCCTCGATCTTGGGCTTTCTATACATACTCATAGACTCCTTCTGATGCATCTTAAGCCATATAGATGTCCATATCTTCCCTTTTGAACTTTTGTGTGGTCAAAGTGTCCTCAAAATTTTTCAAGCTATATACATTTATAGAATTCTTTTGATGATAAATCAGCTATTCAGAGGTCCCCTTTTGACCTCCTAAACATATTTCTGGCCAAAGAGTCCTCGATCTTGGGCTTTCTATATATACTCATAAACTCCCTCTGATGCTTCAAAAGCCATATAGATGTACATATTTGACCTTTTGAACTTATTTCTGGTCAAAGGGTCCTCAAAAGTTTTCAAACTATATAAAGTTATAGACTCTTTCTGATGATAAATCAGCTATTCAGAGGTCCCATTTTGACCTACTGAACATATTTCTGGCCAAAGAGTCCTAAAAGATTAATACAATAAATTCAGACTGATATCTTCGGATGTTATATCCTCCTGACAAAAGTCCATATTTGACATACTGAATTTTTTTCTGGCCAAGGAGTATTCGAAACTTGGGCTTTCTATACATACTCCTTCTGATGCTTCATAAGCCATATGTATGTCCATATCTGACCTTTTGAACTTATTTGTGGTCAAAGGGTCCTCAAAATTTTTTAAACTATATAAAGTTATAGAATCCTTTTGATGATAAATCAGCTATTCAGAGGTTTTGACCTCCTGAACATATTTCTGGCCAAAGAGTCCTCGATCTTGGGCTTTCTACACATACTCATAGACTCCTTCTGATGCTTCATAAGCCACATATATGTCCATATCTGACCTTTTTAACTTAATTGTGGTCAAAGTGTCCTCAAAATTTTTCAAACTATATAAAGTCACAGAATTCATTTGATGATATATCAGCTATTCAGAGGTCCCCTTTTGACCTCCTGAACATATTTCTGGCCAAAGAGTCCTCGATCTTGGGCTTTCTATATATACTCATAGACTCCCTCTGATGCTTCAAAAGCCATATAGATGTCCATATCTGACCTTTTGAACTTATTTCTGGTCAAAGGGTCCTCAAAAGTTTTCAAACTATATAAAGTTATAGACTCTTTCTGATGATTAATCAGCTATTCAGAGGTCCCCTTTTGACCTAGTAAACATATTTCAGTCCAAAGAGTCCTAAAAGATTAATACAATAAATTCAGACTGATATCTTCGGATGTTATATCCTCCTGACAAAAGTCCATTTTTGACATACTGGATTTTTTTCTGGCCAAGTAGTATTCGAATCTTGGGCTTTCAATACATACTCGTTGACTCTTTCTGATGTTACGTCAACCATACAGAAGTCCATTTTTGACCCAAGGAATATATTTCTGGCCAAAGAGTCCTCGATCTTGGGCTTTCTATACATACTCATACTCCTTCTGATGCTTCATAAGCCATATATATGTCCATATCTGACCTTTTTAACTTATTTTTGGTCAAAGTGTCCTCAAAATTTTTCAAACTATATAAAGTTATAAAATTCTTTTTATGATAAATCAGCTATTCAGAGGTCCCCTTTTGACCTCCTGAACATATTTCTGGCCAAAGAGTCCTCGATCTCTGGCTTTCTATACATACTCATAGACTCCTTCTGATGCTTCATAAGCCATATAGATGTCCATATCTGACCTTTTGAACTTATTTGTGGTCAAAGTGTCCTCAAAATTTTTCAAACTATATAAAGTTATAGAATCCTTTTGATGATAAA
This sequence comes from Squalius cephalus, assembly GCF_949319135.1. Taxonomy (NCBI): domain Eukaryota; kingdom Metazoa; phylum Chordata; class Actinopteri; order Cypriniformes; family Leuciscidae; genus Squalius; species Squalius cephalus. Next base: position 30,853,562 of record NC_137130.1, read on the forward strand.
TCAGCTTTTTAGTGGTTTTGACCTCTTGAACATATTTCTGGCCAAAGAGTCCTAGATCTTTGGCTTTCTATACATAGTCATAGACTCCTTCTGATGCTTTATAAGCCATATAGATGTCCATATCTGACCTTTTGAACTTAATTGTGGTCAATGTGTCCTCAAAATTTTTCAAACTATATAAAGTTATAGACTATTTCTGATGATAAATCAGCAATTCAGAGGTCCCCTTTTGACCTACTGAACATATTTCTGGCCAAAGAGTCCTAAAAGATTAATACAATACATTCAGACTGATATCTTCGGACGTTATATCCTCCTGACAAAAGTCCTCGATCTTGGGCTTTCTATACATACTCATAGACTCCTTCTGATGCTTCATAAGCCATATAGATGTCCATATCTGACCTTTTGAACTTATTTGTGGTCAAAGTGTCCTCAAAATTTTTCAAACTATATGAAGTTATAGAATTCTTTTGATGATAAATCAGCTATTCAGATGTCCCCTTTTGACCTCCTGAACATATTTCTGGCCAAAGAGTCCTCGATCTTGGTCTTTCTATACATACTCATAGACTCCTTCTGATGCATCATATGCCATATAGATGTCCATATCTGACCTTTTGAACTTCTTTGTGGTCAAAGTGTCCTCAAAATTTTTCAAACTATATAAAGTTATAGAATTCTTTTGATGATAAATCAGCTATTCAGAGGTCCCTTTTTGACCTACTGAACATATTTCTGGCCAAAGAGTCCTTAAAAGATTAATACAAAACATTCAGACTGATATCTTTGGATGTTATATCCTCCTGACAAAAGTCCATATTTGACATACTGAATTTTTTTCTGGCCAAGGAGTATTCGAAACTTGGGCTTTCTATACATACTCGTTGACTCTTTCTGATGTTGGGTCAACCAGACAGAAGTCCATTTATGACCCAAGGAATATATTTCTGGCCAAAGAGTCCTCGATCTTGGGCTTTCTATACATACTCATAGACTCCTTCTGATGCTTCATAAGCCATATAGATGTCCATATCTGACCTTTTGAACTTATTTGTGGTTTAAGTGTCCTCAAACTTTTTCAAACTATATAAAGTTATAGAATCCTTTTGATGATAAATCAGCTATTCAGAGGTTTTGAATTCCTGAACATATTTCTGGCCAAAGAGTCCTCGATCTTGGGCTTTCTATACATACTCATAGACTCCTTCTGATGCATCACAAGCCATATAGATGTCCATATCTGACCTTTTGAACCTATTTGTGGTCAAAGTGTCCTCAAAATTTTTCAAAATATAAAGTTATAGAATTCTTTTGATGATAAATCAGCTATTCAGACGTCCCCTTTTGACCTCCTGAACATATTTCTGGCCAAAGAGTCCTCGATCTTGGGCTTTCTATACATACTCATAGACTCCTTCTGATGCTTCATAAGCCATATAGATGTCCATATCTGACCTTTTGAACTTATTTGTGGTAAAAGTGTCCTCAAAATTTTTCAAACTATATAAAGTTATAGAAACCTTTTGATGATAAATCAGCTATTCAAAGGTTTTGACCTCCTGAACATATTTCTGGCCAAAGAGTCCTCGATCTTGGGCTTTCTATACATACTCATAGACTACTTCTGATGCATCATATGCCATATAGATGTCCATATCTGACCTTTTGTACTTATTTGTGGTCAAAGTGTCCTCAAAATTTTTCAAACTATATAAAGTTATAGACTCTTTCTGATGATAAATCAGCTATTCAGAGGTCCCATTTTGACCTACTGAACATATTTCTGGCCAAAGAGTCCTAAAAGATTAATACAATAAATTCAGACTGATATCTTCGGATATTATATCCTCCTGACAAAAGTCCATATTTGACATACTGAATTTTTTTCTGGCCAAGGAGTATTCGAAACTTGGGCTTTCTATACATACTCCTTCTGATGCTTCATAAGCCATATGTATGTCCATATCTGACCTTTTGAACTTATTTGTGGTCAAAGGGTCCTCAAAATTTTTTAAACTATATAAAGTTATAGAATCCTTTTGATGATAAATCAGCTATTCAGAGGTTTTGACCTCCTGAACATATTTCTGGCCAAAGAGTCCTCGATCTTGGGCTTTCTACACATACTCATAGACTCCTTCCGATGCTTCATAAGCCATATAAATGTCCTTATCTGACCTTTTGAACTTATTTGTGGTCAAAGGGTCCTCAAAATTTTTTAAACTATATAAAGTTATAGAATCCTTTTGATGATAAATCAGCTATTCAGAGGTTTTGACCTCCTGAACATATTTCTGGCCAAAGAGTCCTCAATCTCTGGCTTTTTATACATACTCATAGACTCCTTCTGATGTATCTTAAGCCATATATATGTACATATCTGACCTTTTGAACTTATTTGTAGTCAAAGTGTCCTCAAAATTTTTCAAACTATATAAAGTTATAGAATTCTTCTGATGATAAATCAGCTATTCAGAGGTCCCCTTTTGACCTCCTGAACATATTTCTGGCCAAAGAGTCCTCGATCTTGGGCTTTCTATATATACTTATAGACTCCCTCTGATGCTTCAAAAGCCATATAGATGTCCATATCTGACCTTTTGAACTTATTTCTGGTCAAAGGGTCCTCAAAAGTTTTCAAACTATATAAAGTTATAGACTCTTTCTGATGATTAATCAGCTATTCAGAGGTCCCCTTTTGACCTACTAAACATATTTCAGTCCAAAGAGTCCTAAAAGATTAATACAATAAATTCAGACTGATATCTTCGGATGTTATATCCTCCTGACAAAAGTCCATATTTGACATACTGAATTTTTTTCTGGCCAAGGAGTATTCGAAACTCGGGGTTTCTATACACACTCCTTCTGATGCTTCATAAGCCATATAGATGTCCATATCTGACCTTTTGAACTTAATTGTGGTCAATGTGTCCTCAAAATTTTTCAAACTATATAAAGTTATAGACTATTTCTGATGATAAATCAGCAATTCAGAGGTCCCCTTTTGACCTACTGAACATTTTTCTGGCCAAAGAGTCCTAAAAGATTAATACAATACATTCAGACTGATATCTTCGGATGTTATATCCTCCTGACAAAAGTCCTCGATCTTGGGCTTTCTATACATACTCATAGACTCCTTCTGATGCTTCATAAGCCATATAGATGTCCATATCTGACCTTTTGAACTTATTTGTGGTCAAAGTGTCCTCAAAATTTTTCAAACTATATGAAGTTATAGAATTCTTTTGATGATAAATCAGCTATTCAGATGTCCCCTTTTGACCTCCTGAACATATTTCTGGCCAAAGAGTCCTCGATCTTGGTCTTTCTATACATACTCATAGACTCCTTCTGATGCATCATATGCCAGATGTCCATATCTGACCTTTTGAACTTCTTTGTGGTCAAAGTGTCCTCAAAATTTTTCAAACTATATAAAGTTATAGAATTCTTTTGATGATAAATCAGCTATTCAGAGGTCCCCTTTTGACCTACTGAACATATTTCTGGCCAAAGAGTCCTTAAAAGATTAATACAAAACATTCAGACTGATATCTTTGGATGTTATATCCTCCTGACAAAAGTCCATATTTGACATACTGAATTTTTTTCTGGCCAAGGAGTATTCGAAACTTGGGCTTTCTATACATACTCGTTGACTCTTTCTGATGTTGGGTCAACCAGACAGAAGTCCATTTATGACCCAAGGAATATATTTCTGGCCAAAGAGTCCTCGATCTTGGGCTTTCTATACATACTCATAGACTCCTTCTGATGCTTCATAAGCCATATAGATGTCCATATCTGACCTTTTGAACTTATTTGTGGTTTAAGTGTCCTCAAACTTTTTCAAACTATATAAAGTTATAGAATCCTTTTTATATAAATCAGCTATTCAGAGGTCCCAATTTGACCTCCTGAACATATTTCTGGCCAAAGTGTCCGCGATCTTGGGCTTTCTATACATACTCATAGACTCCTTCTGATGCATCATATGCCATATAGATGTCCATATCTGACCTTTTGAACTTATTTGTGGTCAAAGTGTCCTCAAAATGTTTCAAACTATATAAAGTTATAGAATCCTTTTGATGATAAATCAGCTTTTTAGTGGTTTTGACCTCTTGAACATATTTCTGGCCAAAGAGTCCTAGATCTTTGGCTTTTTATACATACTCATAGACTCCTTCTGATGCTTTATAAGCCATATATGTGTCCATATCTGACCTTTTGAACTTATTTGTGGTCAAAGTGTCCTCAAAATTTTTCAAACTATATAAAGTTATAGAATTCTTTTGATGATAAATCAGCTATTCAGAGGTCCCCTTTTGACCTCCTGAACATATTTCTGGCCAAAGAGCCCTCGATCTTGGGCTTTCTATACATACTCATAGACTCCTTCTGATGCATCATATGCCATATAGATGTCCATATCTGACCTTTTGAACTTATTTGTGGTCAAAGTGTCCTCAAAATTTTTCAAACTATATAAAGTTATAGAATCCTTTTGATGATAAATCAGCTTTTTAGAGGTTTGGACCTCTTGAACATATTTCTGGCCAAAGAGTCCTCGATCTTTGTATTGTATCAATTGAATCTTATTGTATTAATCTTTTAGGACTCTTTGGCCAGAAATCTGTTCAGTAGGTCAAAAGGGGACCTCTGAATTGCTGATTTATCATCAGAAAGAGTCTATAACTTTATATTATTTGAAAAATTTTGAGGACACTTTGACCACAAATAAGTTCAAAAGGTCAGATATGGACATATATATGGCTTATGAAGCATCAGAAGGAGTCTATGAGTATGTATAGAAAGCCCAAGATCGAGGACTTTTGTCAGGAGGATATAACATCCGAAGATATCAGTCTGAATGTATTGTATTAATCTTTTAGGACTCTTTGGCCAGAAATATGTTCAGTAGGTCAAAAGGGGACCTCTGAATAGCTGATTTATCATCAGAAAGTCTCTAACTTTACATAGTTTGAAAAACTTTGAGGACCCTTGACCATAAATAAGTTAAAATGATCAGATATGGACATCTACATGGTTTTTGAAGCATCAGAGGGAGTCTATGAGTATATATAGAAAGCCCAAGATCGAGGACTCTTTGGCCAGAAATATGTTCAGGAGGTCAAAAGGGGACCTCTGAATAGTTGATTTATCATCAAAATAATTCTATATCCTTATATAGTTTGAAAAATTTTGAGGACACTTTGACAACAATTAAGTTCAAAAGGTCAGATATGGACATCTATATGGCTTATGAAGCATCAGAAGGAGTCTATGAGTATGTATAGAAAGCCCAAGATCGAGGACTCTTTGGCCAGAAATATGTTCAGGAGGTCAAAACCTCTGAATAGCTGATTTAACATCAAAAGTAGTCTATAAATTTGTAAAGTTTGAAAAATTTTGAGGACACTTTGACCACAAATAAGTTCAAAAGGTCAGATATGGACATCTATATGGCTTATGAAGCATCAGAAGGAGTCTATGAGTATGTATAGAAAGGCCAACATCGAGGACTCTTTGGCCAGAAATATGTTCAGGAGGTCAAAAAGGGACCTCTGAATAGCTGATTTATCATCAAAAGAATTCTATAACTTTATATAGATTGAAAAATTTTGAGGACACTTTGACCACAAATAAGTTCAAAAGGTCAGATATGGACATCTATATGGCTTATGATGCATCAGAAGGAGTCTATGAGTATGTATAGAAAGCCCAAGATCGAGTACTCTTTGGCCAGAAATATCTTCAGGAGGTAAAAACCTCTGAATAGCTGATTTAACATCAAAAGGAGTCTATAACTTTATATAGTTTGAAAAATTTTGAGGACACTTTGACCACAAATAAGTTCAAATGGTCAGATATTGACATCTATATTGCTTATGAAGCATCAGAAGGAGTCTATGAGTATGTATAGAAAGCCCAAGATCGAGGACTCTTCGGCCAGAAATATCTTCAGGAGGTCAAAACCTCTGAACAGCTGATTTATCATCAAAAGGATTCTATAACTTTATACAGTTTGAAAAATGTTGAGGACACTTTGACCACAAATAAGTTCAAAAGGTCAGATATGGACATCTATATGGCTTATGAAGCATCAGAAGGAGTCTATGAGTATGTATAGAAAGGCCAAGATCGAGGACTCTTTGGCCAGAAATATGTTCAGGAGTTCAAAAAGGGACCTCTGAATAGCTGATTTATCACCGAAAGAATCTATAACTTTATATAGTTTGAAAAATTTTGAGTACACTTTGACCACAAATGAGTTCAAAAGGTCAGATATGGACATCTATATGGCTTATGATGCATCAGAAGGAGTTTATGAGTATGTATAGAAAGCCCAAGATCGAGTACTCTTTGGCCAGAAATATCTTCAGAGGTCAAAACCTCTGAATAGCTGTTTTAACATCAAAAGGAGTCTATAACTTTATATAGTTTGAAAAATTTTGAGGACACTTTGACCACAAATAAGTTCAAAAGGTCAGATATGGACATCTATATGGCTTATGATGCATCAGAAGGAGTCTATGAGTATGTATAGAATGCCCAAGACCGAGGACTCTTTGGCCAGAAATATGTTCAGGAGGTCAAAACCTCTGAATTAGCTGATCATCAAAAGGATTCTATAACTTTATATAGTTTGAAAAATTTTGAGGACACTTTGACCACAAATAAGTTCAAAAGGTCAGATATGGACATATATATGGCTTATGAAGCATCAGAAGGAGTATGTATAGAAAGCCCAAGTTTCGAATACTCCTTGGTCAGAAAAAAATTCAGTATGTCAAATATGGACTTTTGTCAGGATGATATAACATCCGAAGATATCAGTCTGATAGTATTGTATTAATCTTTAAGGACTCTTTGGCCAGTAATATGTTCAGTAGGTTAAAAGGGGACCTCAGAATAGCTGATTTATCATCAGAAAGAGTCTATAACTTTATATAGTTTGAAAAATTTTGAGGACCCTTGACCAGAAATAAGTTCAAATGATCAGATATGGACATCTATATGGGTTTTGAAGCATCAGAGAGAGTCTATGAGTATATATAGAAAGCCCAAGAATCGAGGACTCTTTGGCCAGAAATATGTTCAGGAGTTCAAAAGGGGACCCATGTATAGCTGATTTATCATCAAAAGGAGTCTATAACTTTTTATAGTTTGAAAAATTTTGAGGACATTTTGACCAGAAATAAGTTCAAAAGGTCAGATATGGACATCTATATGGCTTATGAGTCATCAGAAGGAGTCTATGAATATGTATAGAAAGCCCAAGATCGAGGAGTCTTTGGCCAGAAATATGTTCAGGAGGTCAGAACCTCTGAATAGCTGATCTATAATCAAAAGGAGTCTATAACTTTATATAGTTTGAAAAATTTTGAGGACACTTTGACCACAAATAAGTTCAAAAGGTCAGATATTGACATCTATATGGCTTATGAAGCATCAGAAGGAGTCTATGAGTATGTATAGAAAGGCCAAGATCGAGGACTCTTTGGCCAGAAATATGTTCAGGAGGTCAAAAGGGGACCTCTGAATAGCTGATTTATCATCGAAAGAATCTATAACTTTATATAGTTTGAAACATTTTTAGTACACTTTGACCACAAATAAGTTCAAAAGGTCAGATATGGACATCTATATGGCTTATGATGCATCAGAAGGAGTCTATGAGTATGTATAGAAAGCCCAAGATCGAGTACTCTTTGGCCAGAAATATCTTCAGGAGGTCAAAACCTCTGAATAGCTCATTTAACATCAAAAGGAGTCTATAACTTTATATAGTTTGAAAAATTTTGAGGACACTTTGACCACAAACAAGTTCAAAAGGTCAGATATTGACATCTATATGGCTTATGAAGCATCAGAAGGAGTCTATGAGTATGTATAGAAAGGCCAAGATCGAGGACTCTTTGGCCAGAAATATGTTCAGGAGGTCAAAAGGGGACCTCTGAATAGCTGATTTATCATCGAAAGAATCTATAACTTTATATAGTTTGAAAAATGTTTAGTACACTTTGACCACAAATAAGTTCAAAAGGTCAGATATGGACATCTATATGGCTTATGATGCATCAGAAGGAGTCTATGAGTATGTATAGAAAGCCCAAGATCGAGTACTCTTTGGCCAGAAATATCTTCAGAGGTCAAAACCTCTGAATTAGAAGATCATCAAAAGGATTCTATAACTTTATATAGTATGAAAAATTTTGAGGACACTTTGACCACAAATAAGTTCAAAAGGTCAGATATGGACATATATATGGCTTATGAAGCATCAGAAGGAGTATGTATAGAAAGCCCAAGTTTCGAATACTCCTTGGTCAGAAAAAAATTCTGTATGTCAAATATGGACTTTTGTCAGGAGGATATAACATCCGAAGATATCAGTCTGAAAGAATTGTATTAATCTTTTAGGACTCTTTGGCCAGAAATATGGTCAGTAGGTTAAAAGGGGACCTCTGAATAGCTGATTTATCATCAGAAAAAGTCTATAACTTTATATAGTTTGAAAAATGTTGATTACCCTTGACCAGAAATAAGTTCAAATGATCAGATATGGACATCTATATGGGTTTTGAAGCATCAGAGAGAGTCTATGAGTATATATAGAAAGCCCAAGATCGAGGACTCTTTGGCCAGAAATATGTTCAGGAGGTCAAAAGGGGACCTCTGAATAGCTGATTTATCATCAGAAGAATTCTATAACTTTATATAGTTTGAACATTATTGACGACACTTTGACCACAAATAAGTTCAAAAGGTCAGAGATGGACATCTATATGGCTTATGATGCATCAAAAGGAGTCTATGAGTATGTATAGAAAGCCCAAGATCGAGGACTCTTTGGCCAGAAATATGTTCAGGAGGTCAATTATGGACTTATGTAAGGCTGATTTAATATCAAAAGGAGTCTGTATTCGTTTATGGTAGACAACATCCTTTTGAGAACTCTTTTGTCAATGATTTATTATTAGAAGGAGACTATAACTTTATATAGTTTGAAAAATTTTGAGGACACTTTGAGCAGAAATAAGTTCAAAAGGTAAGCCATAAGCCATATATAGATATCCATATCTGTATGGATATCAATATGGCTTATGAAGCATCAGGAGTCATTGTAGAAATCGAGGACTCTTTGGCCAGAATTATGTTACTTTGGTCAAATATGGACTTCTTTATGGCTGGATTAGGAGCCGAAGAGTGTGTATAGAAAGTTAACATCAGCTGACTGAATAGATTAATTAATGTGCAGTAAAGGAAAATCATTGCACTGGCTTTTGCTTCACAATGGACACAATTAACTCATTCCGTTGGACAACGATAGAATGCACTGAAGAATAAACATATAGATAATGCTCTTTTCGCATTGCATTGCACACCAGAACTAACTCCTTCCCATGTTCACTAAAGAGATAACATTTATGTTGTTGCATTGCATTGCACAAACGATCTAACGTTGTCCACTGAACAATAACATAGGCCATGCACTTTTTGCATTGCATTGCATTGCACACCAGATCGAACTCCTTCCCATGTTCAGTAAAGAGATAATATGTTGCATTGCATTGCACAAACGATCTAACGTTGTGCATTGAAGAATAACATACAGGCTAAATGCATGCATTGTATTGCATTGCACACCCGAACTAACTCCTTCACATGTTCATTAAAGAGATAACATATGTTATGCAACATTGCATTGCTTTGCATAAACGATCTAACGTTGTCCACTGAACAATAACATATAGGCTATGCACTTCTTGGATTGCATTGCATTGCACAGTAGATCTAATTTATTCCCATGTTCATTAAAGAGATAACAAGTGTTGTTGCATTGTATTGTACAAACGATCTATCGTTGTGCATCACTGAAGAAAAACATATGCACTTCTATCCCTGCATTGCACACCAGAACTAACTCCTTCCCATGTTCATTAAAGAGATAACATCTGTTGTTGCACAAACGATCTAACGTTGTGCAATGAAGAGTAACATAGGCCATGCACTTTTTGCATTGCATTGCATTGCACACCAGATCAAACTCCTTCCCATGTTCAGTAAAGAGATAATATGTTGCATTGCATTGCACAAACGATCTAACGTTGTGCATTGAAGAATAACATACAGGCTAAATGCATGCATTGTATTGCATTGCACACCCGAACTAACTCCTTCACATGTTCATTAAAGAGATAACATATGTTATGCAACATTGCATTGCTTTGCACAAACGATCTAACGATGTGCACTGAAAAATAACATTTATGCACATTTTGCATTGCATTGCACACCAGAAATAACTCCTACCCATTTTCATTAAAGAGATAATATTTTGCATTGCATTGCACAAAACGTTCATTTGTCTCAACGATCAATGTTGTGCATTAAAGAACAACATATAGGCTAAATGCATGCATTGTATTGCATTGCACACCAGAACTAACTCCTTCCCATGATCATTAAAATGATAACACATGTTGTATTGCATTGTATTGCATTGCACAAACGATCTAACGTTGGTGCATTGAAGAATAACATTTACGCACTTTTTGCATTGCATTGCATTGCACACTGAAACTAACTCCTTCCCATGTTTAGTAAAGATATAACATGTTGCATTGCATTGAATTGCATTGCATTGCAGAAACGATCTAACGTTGTGCATTGAAGAATAACATACAGGCTAAATGCATGGATTGTATTGCATTGCACACCCGAACTAACTCCTTCACATGTTCATTAAAGAGATAACATATGTTTATGCAATATTGCATTGCTTTGCACAAACGATCTAACGATGTGCACTGAAAAATAACATTTATGCACTTTTTGCATTGCACACCAGAACTAACTCCTTCCCATGTTCATTAAAGAGATAATATTTTGCATTGCATTGCACAAAACGTTCGTTTGTCTCAACGATCAATGTTGTACATTAAAGAATAACATATAGGCTAAATGCATGCATTGTATTGCATTGCACACCAGAACTAACTCCTTCCCATGATCATTAAAGAGATAACATGTTGCATTGCATTGCATTGCATTGCAGAAACGATCTAACGTTGTGCATTGAAGAATAACATTTACGCACTTTTTGCATTGCATTGCATACTGAAACTAACTCCTTCCCATGTTCAGTAAAGATATGACATGTTGCATTGCATTGAATTGCATTGCATTGCAGAAACGATCTAACGTTGTGCACTGAAGAATAACATTTAGGGTATGCACTTTTGGCTTTGCATTGCATTGCACACCAGATCTTACTCCTTCAAATGTTTATTAAAGAGATAACATAGGCCATGCACTTGTTGAATTGCATTGCACATTAGAACTAACTCCTTCAAATGTTAATTGAAGAGATAACATTTTGCATTGCATTGCGCAAACGATCTAACGTTGTGCATTGAAGAGTAACACAGACCATGCACTTTTTGCATTGCATTGAATTGCACACCAGAACTAACTCTTTCCCATGTTCACTAAAGAGATAACATGTTGCATTGCATTGCATTGCAGAAACGATCTAATGTTGTGCACTGAATAATAACATTTATGCACTTTTTGCATTGCATTGCATTGCACACCAGAACTAAATCCTTCAAATGTTAGAAAAGTTAGTTATGGTGTGCAATGCAATGCAATGCAAAAAGTGAAGAGCCAATGTTACTCTTCAATGCAAACGTTAGATCGTTTGTGCAATACAATGCAAAATGTTATCTCTTTAATAAACATTTGAAGGAGTTAGTTCTGGTGTGCAATGCAATGCAATGCATAAAGTACATAAATGTTATTCAGTGCACAGCCTTAAATCGTTTGTGCAAAGCAATGCAATGTTGCATAACATATGATATATTTTTAATGAACATGGGAAGGAGTTAGTTTGGCTGTACCTGCAACACAATCCATGCATTTAGCCTATATGTCATTCTTCAATGCACAACTTTAGAACGTTTGTGCAATGCAATGCAAAATGTTATCTCTTTAATAAACATGGGAAGTAGTTAGTTCTGGAGTGCAATGCAATGCAAAGAGTGCATAGCCTATATGTTATTCTTCAGTGCACAGCCTTAGATCATTTGTGCAATGCAATGCAATGCAATGCAACATGTTATCCCTTTAATGAACATGGGAAAGAGTTAGTTCTGGTGTGCAATGCAATACAATGCATGCATTTAGCCTATATGTTATTCTTCAATGCACAACGTTAGATCGTTTGTGCAATGCAATGCAAAATGTTATCTATTTAATAAACATGGGAAGTAGTTAGTTCTGGAGTGCAATGCAATGCAATGCAAAGAGTGCATAGCCTATATGTTATTCTTCAGTGCACAGCCTTAGATCATTTGTGCAATGCAATGCAATGCAATGCAACATGTTATCCCTTTAATGAACATTAGAAGGAGTTAGTTCTGGTGTGCAATGCAATACAATGCATGCATTTAGACTATATGTTATTCTTCAATGCACAACGTTAGATCGTTTGAGCAATGCAATGCAAAATGTTATCTCTTTAATAAACATTTGAAGGAGTTAGTTCTGGTGTGCAATGCAATGCAAAAAGTGCATAGCCTATATGTTATTCTTCAATACACAACGTTAAATCGTTTGTGCAATGCAAAGCAAAATGTTATCTCTTTAATTAACATTTGAAGGAGTTAGTTTTGGTGTGCAATGCAACACAATGCATGCATTTAGCCTATATGTCATTCTTCAATGCACAACGTTAGATCGTTTGTGCAAAGCAATGCAACAGGTTATCTCTTTAATAAACATTTGAAGGAGTTAGTTCTGGTGTGCAATGCAATGCAATGCAAAAAGTGCATAAATGTTATTCTTTAGTGCACAGCGTTAGATCGTTTGTGCAATGCAATGCAACAACATTGCAACTTATCTCTTTAAAGAAAATGGGAATGAGTTAGTTCTTGTGTGCAATGCCATGCAAGAATTGCATAGCCTATATTATTCTTCAATACACAAAGTTAGATCGTTTATGCAATGCAATGCAAAATGTTATCTCTTTAATAAACATTTGAAGGAGATAGTTCTGGTGTGCAATGCAATGCAATGCATAAAGTGCATAGCCTGTATGTTATTCTTCAATGCACAACGTTAGATCCTTTGTGCAATGCAATGCAACAACACTTGTTATCTCTTTAATGAACATGGGAATAAATTAGATCTACTGTGCAATGCAATGCAATGCAATTCAAGAAGTGCATAGCCTATATGTTATTGTTCAGTGGACAACGTTAGATCCTTTGTGCAATGCAATGCAACAACATAAATGTTATATATTTAATGAACATGGGAAGGAGTTAGCTCTGGCCTGCAATGCAATCCGAAAAGTGCTTTATCTATATGTTTATTCTTCAGTGCATTCTATCGTTGCCCAACGGAATGAGTTAATTGTGTCCATTGTAAAGCAACAGCTAGTGCAATGAATTTCCTTCACTGCACATTAACCTACTTATACATTCAGTCAACTGATGTTAACTTTCTATACATATTCTTCGACTCCTGATGTACGTAAGTACATATTTGACCAAAGTAACATTTTTTTATTTTTTATTTTTATATATTTACTTTTTAACAACATATATTACACACACACAAGGAACAAAAATACAAAATGCAGTATAGACACATATTGATGTCTTCGCATCATTACAACTTAGCATATCTCAATTTGTACAGGTCTCACATCCTCAAGACTAATGAACAAAGTAACATATTTCTGGCCAAACAGTCCTCCATTTCTATACATACGCATTGACTCCCGATGCATTGATAAGCCAATGTAGATATTCATGGCTTATGGCTTACCTGCTCAAAGTGTCCTCAAAATTTTTCAAACTATGTAAAGTTATAGTCTCCTTCTGATGATAAATCAGATATACAGAGGTCCCCTTTTGACCTGCTGAACATATTTCTGGCCAAAGAGTCCTCGATCTTGGGCTTTCTATACATACTCATAGACTCCGTCTGATGCTTCATAAGCCATATAGATGTCCATATCTGACCTTTTGAACTTATTTGTGGTCAAAGTGTCCTCAAAATTTTTCAAACTATATAAAGTTATAGAATCCTTTTGATGATAAATCAGCTATTCAGAGGTTTTGACCTCCTGAACATATTTCTGGCCAAAGAGTCCTCGATCTTGGGCTTTCTATACATACTCATAGACTCCTTCTGATGCTTCATAAGCCACATATATGTCCATATCTGACCTTTTGAACTTAATTGTGGTCAAAGTGTCCTCAAAATTTTTCAAACTATATAAAGTCACAGAATTCATTTGATGATATATCAGCTATTCAGAGGTCCCCTTTTGACCTCCTGAACATATTTCTGGCCAAAGAGTCCTCGATCTTCGGCTTTCTTTATATACTCATAGACTCCCTCTGATGCTTCAAAAGCCATATAGATGTCCATATCTGACCTTTTGAACTTATTTCTGGTCAAAGGGTCCTCAAAAGTTTTCAAACTATATAAAGTTATAGACTCTTTCTGATGATTAATCAGCTATTCAGAGGTCCCCTTTTGACCTAGTAAACATATTTCAGTCCAAAGAGTCCTAAAAGATTAATACAATAAATTCAGACTGATATCTTCGGATGTTATATCCTCCTGACAAAAGTCCATTTTTGACATACTGAATTTTTTTCTGGCCAAGTAGTATTCGAATCTTGGGCTTTCAATACATACTCGTTGACTCTTTCTGATGTTACGTCAACCATACAGAAGTCCATTTTTGACCCAAGGAATATATTTCTGGCCAAAGAGTCCTCGATCTTGGGCTTTCTATACATACTCATACTCCTTCTGATGCTTCATAAGCCATATATATGTCCATATCTGACCTTTTTAACTTATTTTTGGTCAAAGTGTCCTCAAAATTTTTCAAACTATATAAAGTTATAAAATTCTTTTTATGATAAATCAGCTATTCAGAGGTCCCCTTTTGACCTCCTGAACATATTTCTGGCCAAAGAGTCCTCGATCTCTGGCTTTCTATACATACTCATAGACTCCTTCTGATGCTTCATAAGCCATATAGATGTCCATATCTGACCTTTTGAACTTATTTGTGGTCAAAGTGTCCTCAAAATTTTTCAAACTATATAAAGTTATAGAATCCTTTTGATGATAAATCAGCTTTTTAGAGGTTTTGACCTCTTGAACATATTTCTGGCCAAAGAGTCCTCGATCTGTGGCTTTCTATACATACTCATAGTCTCCTTCAGATGCATCTTAAGCCATATAGATGTCCATATCTGACCTTTGGAACTTATTTGTGGTCAAAGTGTCCTAAAAATTTTTCAAGCTATATAAAGTTATAGAATTCTTTTGATGATAAATAGCTATTCAGAGGTCCCCTTTTGACCTCCTGAACATATTTCTGGCCAAAGAGTCCTCGATCTTGGGCTTTCTATACATACTCATAGACTCCGTCTGATGCTTCATAAGCCACATATGTGTCCATATCTGACCTTTTGAACTTATTTGTGGTCAAAGTGTCCTCAAAATTTTTCAAACTATATAAAGTTATAGAATCCTTTTGATGATAAATCAGCTATTCAGAGGTCCCCTTTTGACCTCCTGAACATATTTCTGGCCAAAGAGTCCTCGATCTTGGGCTTTCTATACATACTCATAGACTCCGTCTGATGCTTCATAAGCCACATATGTGTCCATATCTGACCTTTTGAACTTATTTGTGGTCAAAGTGTCCTCAAAATTTTTCAAACTATATAAAGTTATAGAATCCTTTTGATGATAAATCAGCTATTCAGAGGTTTTGACCTCCTGAACATATTTCTGGCCAAAGAGTCCTCGATCTTGGGCTTTCTATACATACTCATAGACTCCTTCTGATGCTTCATAAGCCACATATATGTCCATATCTGACCTTTTGAACTTATTTGTGGTCAAAGTGTCCTAAAAATTTTTCAAACTATATAAAGTTATAGAATTCTTTTGATGATAAATAGCTATTCAGAGGTCCCCTTTTGACCTCCTGAACATATTTCTGGCCAAAGAGTCCTCGATCTTGGGCTTTCTATACATACTCATAGACTCCGTCTGATGCTTCATAAGCCACATATGTGTCCATATCTGACCTTTTGAACTTATTTGTGGTCAAAGTGTCCTCAAAATTTTTCAAACTATATAAAGTTATAGAATCCTTTTGATGATAAATCAGCTATTCAGAGGTCCCCTTTTGACCTCCTGAACATATTTCTGGCCAAAGAGTCCTCGATCTTGGGCTTTCTATACATACTCATAGACTCCGTCTGATGCTTCATAAGCCACATATGTGTCCATATCTGACCTTTTGAACTTATTTGTGGTCAAAGTGTCCTCAAAATTTTTCAAACTATATAAAGTTATAGAATCCTTTTGATGATAAATCAGCTATTCAGAGGTTTTGACCTCCTGAACATATTTCTGGCCAAAGAGTCCTCGATCTTGGGCTTTCTATACATACTCATAGACTCCTTCTGATGCTTCATAAGCCACATATATGTCCATATCTGACCTTTTGAACTTAATTGTGGTCAAAGTGTCCTCAAAATTTTTCAAACTATATAAAGTCACAGAATTCATTTGATGATATATCAGCTATTCAGAGGTCCCCTTTTGACCTCCTGAACATATTTCTGGCCAAAGAGTCCTCGATCTTCGGCTTTCTTTATATACTCATAGACTCCCTCTGATGCTTCAAAAGCCATATAGATGTCCATATCTGACCTTTTGAACTTATTTCTGGTCAAAGGGTCCTCAAAAGTTTTCAAACTATATAAAGTTATAGACTCTTTCTGATGATTAATCAGCTATTCAGAGGTCCCCTTTTGACCTAGTAAACATATTTCAGTCCAAAGAGTCCTAAAAGATTAATACAATAAATTCAGACTGATATCTTCGGATGTTATATCCTCCTGACAAAAGTCCATGTTTGACATACTGAATTTTTTTCTGGCCAAGTAGTATTCGAATCTTGGGCTTTCAATACATACTCGTTGACTCTTTCTGATGTTACGTCAACCATACAGAAGTCCATTTTTGACCCAAGGAATATATTTCTGGCCAAAGAGTCCTCGATCTTGGGCTTTCTATACATACTCATTCTCCTTCTGATGCTTCATAAGCCATATATATGTCCATATCTGACCTTTTTAACTTATTTTTGGTCAAAGTGTCCTCAAAATTTTTCAAACTATATAAAGTTATAAAATTCTTTTTATGATAAATCAGCTATTCAGAGGTCCCCTTTTGACCTCCTGAACATATTTCTGGCCAAAGAGTCCTCGATCTCTGGCTTTCTATACATACTCATAGACTCCTTCTGATGCTTCATAAGCCATATAGATGTCCATATCTGACCTTTTGAACTTATTTGTGGTCAAAGTGTCCTCAAAATTTTTCAAACTATATAAAGTTATAGAATCCTTTTGATGATAAATCAGCTTTTTAGAGGTTTTGACCTCTTGAACATATTTCTGGCCAAAGAGTCCTCGATCTGTGGCTTTCTATACATACTCATAGTCTCCTTCAGATGCATCTTAAGCCATATAGATGTCCATATCTGACCTTTGGAACTTATTTGTGGTCAAAGTGTCCTCAAAATTTTTCAAACTATATAAAGTTATAGAATCCTTTTGATGATAAATCAGCTTTTTAGAGGTTTTGACCTCTTGAATATATTTCTGGCCAAAGAGTCCTCGATCTTTGGCTTTCTATACATACTCATAGACTCCTTCTGATGCTTCATAAGCCATATAGATGTCCATATCTGACCTTTTGAACTTATTTGTGGTCAAAGTGTCCTAAAAAATTTTCAAGCTATATAAAGTTATAGAATTCTTTTGATGATAAATCAGCTATTCAGAGGTCCCCTTTTGACCTCCTGAACATATTTCTGGCCAAAGAGTCCTCGATCTTGGGCTTTCTATACATACTCATAGACTCCGTCTGATGCTTCATAAGCCACATGTGTCCATATCTGACCTTTTGAACTTATTTGTGGTCAAAGTGTCCTCAAAATTTTTCAAACTATATAAAGTTATAGAATCCTTTTGATGATAAATCAGCTATTCAGAGGTTTTGACCTCCTGAACATATTTCTGGCCAAAGAGTCCTCGATCTTGGGCTTTCTATACATACTCATAGACTCCTTCTGATGCTTCATAAGCCACATATATGTCCATATCTGACCTTTTGAACTTAATTGTGGTCAAAGTGTCCTCAAAATTTTTCAAACTATATAAAGTCACAGAATTCATTTGATGATATATCAGCTATTCAGAGGTCCCCTTTTGACCTCCTGAACATATTTCTGGCCAAAGAGTCCTCGATCTTGGGCTTTCTATATATACTCATAGACTCCCTCTGATGCTTCAAAAGCCATATAGATGTCCATATCTGACCTTTTGAACTTATTTCTGGTGAAAGGGTCCTCAAAAGTTTTCAAACTATATAAAGTTATAGACTCTTTCTGATGATTAATCAGCTATTCAGAGGTCCCCTTTTGACCTAGTAAACATATTTCAGTCCAAAGAGTCCTAAAAGATTAATACAATAAATTCAGACTGATATCTTCGGATGTTATATCCTCCTGACAAAAGTCCATTTTTGACATACTGAATTTTTTTCTGGCCAAGTAGTATTCGAATCTTGGGCTTTCAATACATACTCGTTGACTCTTTCTGATGTTACGTCAACCATACAGAAGTCCATTTTTGACCCAAGGAATATATTTCTGGCCAAAGAGTCCTCGATCTTGGGCTTTCTATACATACTCATACTCCTTCTGATGCTTCATAAGCCATATATATGTCCATATCTGACCTTTTGAACTTATTTTTGGTCAAAGTGTCCTCAACATTTTTCAAACTATATAAAGTTATAAAATTCTTTTTATGATAAATCAGCTATTCAGATGTCCCCTTTTGACCTCCTGAACATATTTCTGGCCAAAGAGTCCTCGATCTCTGGCTTTCTATACATACTCATAGACTCCTTCTGATGCTTCATAAGCCATATAGATGTCCATATCTGACCTTTTGAACTCATTTGTGGTCAAAGTGTCCTCAAAATTTTTCAAACTATATAAAGTTATAGAATCCTTTTGATGATAAATCAGCTTTTTAGAGGTTTTGACCTCTTGAACATATTTCTGGCCAAAGAGTCCTCGATCTGTGGCTTTCTATACATACTCATAGACTCCTTCAGATGCATTTTAAGCCATATAGATGTCCATATCTGACCTTTGGAACTTATTTGTGGTCAAAGTGTCCTCAAAATTTTTCAAACTATATAAAGTTATAGAATCCTTTTGATGATAAATCAGCTTTTTAGAGGTTTTGACCTCTTGAACATATTTCTGGCCAAAGAGTCCTCGATCTTTGGCTTTCTATACATACTCATAGACTCCTTCTGATGCTTCATAAGCCATATAGATGTCCATATCTGACCTTTTGAACTTATTTGTGGTCAAAGTGTCCTAAAAATTTTTCAAGCTATATAAAGTTATAGAATTCTTTTGATGATAAATCAGCTATTCAGAGGTCCCCTTTTGACCTCCTGAACATATTTCTGGCCAAAGAGTCCTCGATCTTGGGCTTTCTATACATACTCATAGACTCCGTCTGATGCTTCATAAGCCACATATGTGTCCATATCTGACCTTTTGAACTTATTTGTGGTCAAAGTGTCCTCAAAATTTTTCAAACTATATAAAGTTATAGAATCCTTTTGATGATAAATCAGCTATTCAGAGGTTTTGACCTCCTGAACATATTTCTGGCCAAAGAGTCCTCGATCTTGGGCTTTCTATACATACTCATAGACTCCTTCTGATGCTTCATAAGCCACATATATGTCCATATCTGACCTTTTGAACTTAATTGTGGTCAAAGTGTCCTCAAAATTTTTCAAACTATATAAAGTCACAGAATTCATTTGATGATATATCAGCTATTCAGAGGTCCCCTTTTGACCTCCTGAACATATTTCTGGCCAAAGAGTCCTCGATCTTGGGCTTTCTATATATACTCATAGACTCCCTCTGATGCTTCAAAAGCCATATAGATGTCCATATCTGACCTTTTGAACTTATTTCTGGTCAAAGGGTCCTCAAAAGTTTTCAAACTATATAAAGTTATAGACTCTTTCTGATGATTAATCAGCTATTCAGAGGTCCCCTTTTGACCTAGTAAACATATTTCAGTCCAAAGAGTCCTAAAAGATTAATACAATAAATTCAGACTGATATCTTCGGATGTTATATCCTCCTGACAAAAGTCCATTTTTGACATACTGAATTTTTTTCTGGCCAAGTAGTATTCGAATCTTGGGCTTTCAATACATACTCGTTGACTCTTTCTGATGTTACGTCAACCATACAGAAGTCCATTTTTGACCCAAGGAATATATTTCTGGCCAAAGAGTCCTCGATCTTGGGCTTTCTATACATACTCATACTCCTTCTGATGCTTCATAAGCCATATATATGTCCATATCTGACCTTTTTAACTTATTTTTGGTCAAAGTGTCCTCAAAATTTTTCAAACTATATAAAGTTATAAAATTCTTTTTATGATAAATCAGCTATTCAGAGGTCCCCTTTTGACCTCCTGAACATATTTCTGGCCAAAGAGTCCTCGATCTCTGGCTTTCTATACATACTCATAGACTCCTTCTGATGCTTCATAAGCCATATAGATGTCCATATCTGACCTTTTGAACTTATTTGTGGTCAAAGTGTCCTCAAAATTTTTCAAACTATATAAAGTTATAGAATCCTTTTGATGATAAATCAGCTTTTTAGAGGTTTTGACCTCTTGAACATATTTCTGGCCAAAGAGTCCTCGATCTGTGGCTTTCTATACATACTCATAGACTCCTTCAGATGCATCTTAAGCCATATAGATGTCCATATCTGACCTTTGGAACTTATTTGTGGTCAAAGTGTCCTCAAAATTTTTCAAACTATATAAAGTTATAGAATCCTTTTGATGATAAATCAGCTTTTTAGAGGTTTTGACCTCTTGAACATATTTCTGGCCAAAGAGTCCTCGATCTTTGGCTTTCTATACATACTCATAGACTCCTTCTGATGCTTCATAAGCCATATAGATGTCCATATCTGACCTTTGGAACTTATTTGTGGTCAAAGTGTCCTCAAAATGTTTCAAGCTATATAAAGTTATAGAATTCTTTTTATGATAAATCAGCTATTCAGAGGTCCCCTTTTGACCTCCCGAACATATTTCTGGCCAAAGAGTCCTCGATCTTGGTCTTTCTATACATACTCATAGACTCCTTCTGATGCATCATATGCCATATAGATGTCCATATCTGACCTTTGGAACTTATTTGTGGTCAAAGTGTCCTCAAAATTTTTCAAACTATATAAAGTTATAGAATCCTTTTGATGATAAATCAGCTTTTTAGAGGTTTTGACCTCTTGAACATATTTCTGGCCAAAGAGTCCTCGATCTATGGCTTTCTATACATACTCATAGACTCCTTCTGATGCTTCATAAGCCATATAGATGTCCATATCTGACCTTTTGAACTTATTTGTGGTCAAAGTGTCCTCAAAATTTTTCAAACTATATAAAGTCACAGAATTCATTTGATGATATATCAGCTATTCAGAGGTCCCCTTTTGACCTCCTGAACATATTTCTGGCCAAAGACTCCTCGATCTTGGGCATTCTAAACATACTCATAGACTCCTTCTGATGGTTCATAAGCCATATAGATGTCCATAACTGACCTTTTGAACTTATTTGGGGTCAAAGTGTCCTCAAAATTTTTCAAACTATATAAAGTTATAGAATTCTTTTTATGATAAATCAGCTATTCAGAGGTCCCCTTTTGACCTCCTGAACATATTTTTGGCCAAAGAGTCCTCGATCTTGGGCTTTCTATACATACTCATAGACTCCTTCTGATGCTTCATAAGCCATATAGGTGTCCATATCTTCCCTTTTGAACTTATTTGTGGTCAAAGTGTCCTCAAAATGTTTTAAACTATATAAAGTTATAGAATCCTTTTGATGATAAATCAGCTATTCAGAGGTTTTGACCTCCTGAACATATTTCTGGCCAAAGAGTCCTCGATCTTGGGCTTTCTATACATACTCATAGACTCCTTCTGATGCATCTTAAGCCATATAGATGTCCATATCTTCCCTTTTGAACTTTTTTGTGGTCAAAGTGTCCTCAAAATTTTTCAAGCTATATACATTTATAGAATTCTTCTGATTATAAATCAGCTATTCAGATGTCCCCTTTTGACCTCCTTAACATATTTCTGGCTAAAG
Organism: Squalius cephalus; assembly: GCF_949319135.1. Classification (NCBI taxonomy): domain Eukaryota; kingdom Metazoa; phylum Chordata; class Actinopteri; order Cypriniformes; family Leuciscidae; genus Squalius; species Squalius cephalus. The sequence continues at coordinate 30,875,923 of NC_137130.1, forward strand.
AGTCCTCGATCTTGGGCTTTCTATACATACTCATAGACTCCTTCTGATGCATCACAAGCCATATAGATGTCCATATCTGACCTTTTGAACCTATTTGTGGTCAAAGTGTCCTCAAAATTTTTCAAAATATAAAGTTATAGAATTCTTTTGATGATAAATCAGCTATTCAGACGTCCCCTTTTGACCTCCTGAACATATTTCTGGCCAAAGAGTCCTCGATCTTGGGCTTTCTATACATACTCATAGACTCCTTCTGATGCTTCATAAGCCATATAGATGTCCATATCTGACCTTTTGAACTTATTTGTGGTAAAAGTGTCCTCAAAATTTTTCAAACTATATAAAGTTATAGAATCCTTTTGATGATAAATCAGCTATTCAAAGGTTTTGACCTCCTGAACATATTTCTGGCCAAAGAGTCCTCGATCTTGGGCTTTCTATACATAATCATAGACTACTTCTGATGCATCATATGCCATATAGATGTCCATATCTGACCTTTTGTATTTATTTGTGGTCAAAGTGTCCTCAAAATTTTTCAAACTATATAAAGTTATAGAATCCTTTTGATGATAAATCAGCTATTCAGAGGTTTTGACCTCCTGAACATATTTCTGGCCAAAGAGTCCTCGATCTTGGGCTTTCTATACATACTCATAGACTCCTTCTGATGCTTCATAAGCCACATATATGTCCATATCTGACCTTTTGAACTTATTTGTGGTCAAAGTGTCCTCAAAATTTTTCAAACTATATAAAGTCAAAGAATTCATTTGATGATATATCAGCTATTCAGAGGTCCCCTTTTGACCTCCTGAACATATTTCTGGCCAAAGAGTCCTCGATCTTGGGCATTCTAAACATACTCATAGACTCCTTCTGATGGTTCATAAGCCATATAGATGTCCATAACTGACCTTTTGAACTTATTTCTGGTCAAAGGGTCCTCAAAAGTTTTCAAACTATATAAAGTTATAGACTCTTTCTGATGATAAATCAGCTATTCAGAGGTCCCATTTTGACCTACTGAACATATTTCTGGCCAAAGAGTCCTAAAAGATTAATACAATAAATTCAGACTGATATCTTCGGATGTTATATCCTCCTGACAAAAGTCCATATTTGACATACTGAATTTTTTTCTGGCCAAGGAGTATTCGAAACTTGTGCTTTCTATACATACTCCTTCTGATGCTTCATAAGCCATATGTATGTCCATATCTGACCTTTTGAACTTATTTGTGGTCAAAGGGTCCTCAAATTTTTTTAAACTATATAAAGTTATAGAATCCTTTTGATGATAAATCAGCTATTCAGAGGTTTTGACCTCCTGAACGTATTTCTGGCCAAAGAGTCCTCGATCTTGGGCTTTCTACACATACTCATAGACTCCTTCTGATGCTTCATAAGCCATATAAATGTCCTTATCTGACCTTTTGAACTTATTTGTGGTCAAAGTGTCCTCAAAATTTTTCAAACTATATAAAGTTATAGAATCCTTTTGATGATAAATCAGCTTTTTAGTGGTTTTGACACCTTGAACATATTTCTGGCCAAAGTGTCCTCAATCTCTGGCTTTTTATACATACTCATAGACTCCTTCTGATGTATCTTAAGCCATATATATGTACATATCTGAACTTTTGAACTTATTTGTAGTCAAAGTGTCCTCAAAATTTTTCAAACTATATAAAGTTATAGAATTCTTCTGATGATAAATCAGCTATTCAAAGGTCCCCTTTTGACCTCCTGAACATATTTCTGGCCAAAGAGTCCTCGATCTTGGGCTTTCTATATATACTCATAGAATCCCTCTGATGCTTCAAAAGCCATATAGATGTCCATATCTGACCTTTTGAACTTATTTCTGGTCAAAGGGTCCTCAAAAGTTTTCAAACTATATAAAGTTATAGTCTCTTTCTGATGATTAATCAGCTATTCAGAGGTCCCCTTTTGACCTACTAAACATATTTCAGTCCAAAGAGTCCTAAAAGATTAATACAATAAATTCAGACTGATATCTTCGGATGTTATATCCTCCTGACAAAAGTCCATATTTGACATACTGAATTTTTTTCTGGCCAAGGAGTATTCGAAACTCGGGGTTTCTATACACACTCCTTCTGATGCTTCATAAGCCATATATATGTCCATATCTGACCTTTTGAACTTATTTGTGGTCAAAGCGTCCTCAAAATGTTTTAAACTATATAAAGTTATAGAATCCTTTTGATGATAAATCAGCTATTCAGAGGTCCCCTTTTGACCTCCTGAACATATTTCTGGCCAGAGAGTCCTCGATCTTGGGCTTTCTATATATACTCATAGACTCCCTCTGATGCTTCAAAACCCATAAAGATGTCCATATCTGACCTTTTGAACTTATTTCTGGTCAAAGGGTCCTCAACATTTTTCAAACTATATAAAGTTATAGAATCATTTTGATGATAAATCAGCTATTCAGAAGTTTTGACCTCCTGAACATATTTCTGGCCAAAGAGTCCTCGCCATATTTGATTTGTAGTGCGAATTGCACTCGCCTCCAGTCTTCGGCTTTCTATACATAGTCATAGACTCCTTCTGATGCTTTATAAGCCATATAGATGTCCATATCTGACCTTTTGAACTTAATTGTGGTCAATGTGTCCTCAAAATTTTTCAAACTATATAAAGTTATAGACTATTTCTGATGATAAATCAGCAATTCAGAGGTCCCCTTTTGACCTACTGAACATATTTCTGGCCAAAGAGTCCTAAAAGATTAATACAATACATTCAGACTGATATCTTCGGATGTTATATCCTCCTGACAAAAGTCCTCGATCTTGGGCTTTCTATACATACTCATAGACTCCTTCTGATGCTTCATAAGCCATATAGATGTCCATATCTGACCTTTTGAACTTATTTGTGGTCAAAGTGTCCTCAAAATTTTTCAAACTATATGAAGTTATAGAATTCTTTTGATGATAAATCAGCTATTCAGATGTCCCCTTTTGACCTCCTGAACATATTTCTGGCCAAAGAGTCCTCGATCTTGGTCTTTCTATACATACTCATAGACTCCTTCTGATGCATCATATGCCATATAGATGTCCATATCTGACCTTTTGAACTTATTTGTGGTCAAAGTGTCCTCAAAATTTTTCAAACTATATAAAGTTATACAATCCTTTTGATGATAAATCAGCTTTTTAGAGGTTTTGACCTCTTGAACATATTTCTGGCCAAAGAGTCCTCGATCTTTGGCTTTCTATACATACTCATAGACTCCTTTAGATGCATCTTAAGCCATATAGATGTCCATATCTGACCTTTTGAACTTATTTGTGGTCAAAGTGTCCTAAAAAATTTTCAAGCTATATAAATTTATAGAATTCTTTTTATGATAAATCAGCTATTCAGAGGTCCCCTTTTGACCTCCTGAACATATTTCTGGCCAAAGAGTCCTCGATCTCTGGCTTTCTATACATACTCATAGACTCCTTCTGATGCTTCATAAGCCATATAGATGTCCATATCTGACCTTTTGAACTTCTTTGTGGTCAAAGTGTCCTCAAAATTTTTCAAACTATATAAAGTTATAGAATTCTTTTGATGATAAATCAGCTATTCAGAGGTCCCTTTTTGACCTACTGAACATATTTCTGGCCAAAGAGTTCTTAAAAGATTAATACAAAACATTCAGACTGATATCTTCGGATGTTATATCCTCCTGACAAAAGTCCATATTTGACATACTGAATTTTTTTCTGGCCAAGGAGTATTCGAAACTTGGGCTTTATATACATACTCGTTGACTCTTTCTGATGTTGGGTCAACCAGACAGAAGTCCATTTATGACCCAAGGAATATATTTCTGGCCAAAGAGTCCTCGATCTTGGGCTTTCTATACATACTCATAGACTCCTTCTGATGCTTCAAAAGCCATATAGATGTCCATATCTGACCTTTTTAACTTATTTGTGGTTTAAGTGTCCTCAAACTTTTTCAAACTATATAAAGTTATAGAATCCTTTTTATATAAATCAGCTATTCAGAGGTCCCAATTTGACCTCCTGAACATATTTCTGGCCAAAGAGTCCTCGATCTTGGGCTTTCTATACATACTCATAGACTCCTTCTGATGCTTCAAAAGCCATATAAATGTCCATATCTGACCTTTTGAACTTATTTGTGGTCAAAGTGTCCTCAAAATTTTTCAAACTATATAAAGTTATAGAATCCTTTTGATGATAAATCAGCTTTTTAGAGGTTTGGACCTCTTGAACATATTTCTGGCCAAAGAGTCCTCGATCTTTGTATTGTATCAATTGAATCTTATTGTATTAATCTTTTAGGACTCTTTGGCCAGAAATCTGTTCAGTAGGTCAAAAGGGGACCTCTGAATTGCTGATTTATCATCAGAAAGAGTCTATAACTTTATATTATTTGAAAAATTTTGAGGACACTTTGACCACAAATAAGTTCAAAAGGTCAGATATGGACATATATATGGCTTATGAAGCATCAGAAGGAGTCTATGAGTATGTATAGAAAGCCCAAGATCGAGGACTTTTGTCAGGAGGATATAACATCCGAAGATATCAGTCTGAATTTATTGTATTAATCTTTTAGGACTCTTTGGCCAGAAATATGTTCAGTAGGTCAAAAGGGGACCTCTGAATAGCTGATTTATCATCAGAAAGTCTCTAACTTTACATAGTTTGAAAAATTTTGAGGACCCTTGACCATAAATAAGTTAAAATGATCAGATATGGACATCTACATGGTTTTTGAAGCATCAGAGGGAGTCTATGAGTATATATAGAAAGCCCAAGATCGAGGACTCTTTGGCCAGAAATATGTTCAGGAGGTCAAAAGGGGACCTCTGAATAGCTGATTTATCATCAAAATAATTCTATATCCTTATATAGTTTGAAAAATTTTGAGGACACTTTGACAACAATTAAGTTCAAAAGGTCAGATATGGACATCTATATGGCTTATGAAGCATCAGAAGGAGTCTATGAGTATGTATAGAAAGCCTAAGATCGAGGACTCTTTGGCCAGAAATATGTTCAGGAGGTCAAAAAGGGACCTCTGAATAGCTGATTTATCATCAAAAAGAGTCTATAACTTTATATAGGTTGAAAAATGTTGAGAACACTTTGACCACAAATAAGTTCAAAAGGTCAGATATGGACATCTATATGGCTTATGAAGCATCAGAAGGAGTCTATGAGTATGTATAGAAAGCCCAAGATCGAGGACTCTTTGGCCAGAAATATGTTCAGGAGGTCAAAAAGGGACCTCTGAATAGCTGATTTATCATCGAAAGAATATATAACTTTATATAGTTTGAAAAATTTTGAGTACACTTTGACCACAAATAAGTTCAAAAGGTCAGATATGGACATCTATATGGCTTATGATGCATCAGAAGGAGTCTATGAGTATGTATAGAAAGCCCAAGATCGAGTACTCTTTGGCCAGAAATATGTTCAGGAGGTCAAAACCTCTGAATAGCTGATTTAACATCAAAAGTAGTCTATACATTTTTAAAGTTTGAAAAATTTTGAGGACACTTTGACCACAAATAAGTTCAAAAGGTCAGATATGGACATCTATATGGCTTATGAAGCATCAGAAGGAGTCTATGAGTATGTATAGAAAGGCCAACATCGAGGACTCTTTGGCCAGAAATATGTTCAGGAGGTCAAAAAGGGACCTCTGAATAGCTGATTTATCATCGAAAGAATCTATAACTTTATATAGTTTGAAAAATTTTGAGTACACTTTGACCACAAATGAGTTCAAACGGTCAGATATGGACATCTATATGGCTTATGATGCATCAGAAGGAGTCTATGAGTATGTATAGAAAGCCCAAGATCGAGTACTCTTTGGCCAGAAATATCTTCAGAGGTCAAAACCTCTGAATAGCTGTTTTAACATCAAAAGGAGTCTATAACTTTATATAGTTTGAAAAATTTTGAGGACATTTTGACCACAAATAAGTTCAAAAGGTCAGATATGGACATCTATATGGCTTATGATGCATCAGAAGGAGTCTATGAGTATGTATAGAAAGCCCAAGACCTAGGACTCTTTGGCCAGAAATATGTTCAGGAGGTCAAAACCTCTGAATTAGCTGATCATCAAAAGGATTCTATAACTTTATATAGTTTGAAAAAGTTTGAGGACACTTAAACCACAAATAAGTTCAAAAGGTCAGATATGGACATCTATATGGCTTATGAAGCATCAGAAGCAGTCTATGAGTATGTATAGAAAGCCCAAGATCGAGGACACTTTGACCACAAATAAGTTCAAAAGGTCAGATATGGACATATATATGGCTTATGAAGCATCAGAAGCAGTATGTATAGAAAGCCCAAGTTTCGAATACTCGTTGGTCAGAAAAAGATTCAGTATGTCAAATATGGACTTTTGTCAGGAGGATATAACATCCGAAGATATCAGTCTGAAAGTATTGTATTAATATTTTAGGACTCTTTGGCCAGAAATGTGTTCAGTAGGTTAAAAGGGGACCTCTGAATAGCTGATTTATCATCAGAAAGAGTCTATAACTTTATATAGTTTGAAAAATTTTGAGGACCCTTGACCAGAAATAAGTACAAATGATCAGATATGGACATCTATATGGGTTTTGAAGCATCAGAGAGAGTCTATGAGTATATATAGAAAGCCTAAGAACGAGGACTCTTTGGCCAGAAATATGTTCAGGAGGTCAAAAGGGGACCTCTGAATAGCTGATTTATCATCAAAAGAATTCTATAACTTTATATAGTTTGAAAACTTTTGAGGACACTTTGACCACAAATAAGTTCAAAAGGTCAGATATGGACATCTATATGGCTTATGATGCATCAGAAGGAGTCTATGAGTATGTATAGAAAGCCCAAGATCGAGGACTCTATGGCCAGAAAAATGTTCAGGAGGTCAAAACCTCTGAATAGCTGATTTATCATCAAAAGGATTCTATAACTTTATACAGTTTGAAAAATTTTGAGGACACTTTGACCACAAATAAGTTCAAAAGGTCAGATATGGACATATATATGGCTTATGAAGCATCAGAAGGAGTATGTATAGAAAGCCCAAGATCGAGGACTCTTTGGCCAGAAATATGTTCAGGAGGTCAAACGGGGACGTCTGAATAGCTGATTTATCATCAAAAGAATTCTATAACTTTATATAGATTGAAAAATTTTGAGGACACTTTGACCACAAATAAGTTCAAAAGGTCAGATATGGACATCTATATGGCTTATGATGCATCAGAAGGAGTCTATGAGTATGTATAGAAAGCCCAAGATGGAGTACTCTTTGGCCAGAAATATCTTCAGGAGGTAAAAACCTCTGAATAGCTGATTTAACATCAAAAGGAATCTATAACTTTATATAGTTTGAAAAATTTTGAGGACACTTTGACCACAAATAAGTTCAAAAGGTCAGATATTGACATCTATATTGCTTATGAAGCATCAGAAGGAGTCTATGAGTATGTATAGAAAGCCCAAGATCGAGGACTCTTTGGCCAGAAATATCTTCAGGAGGTCAAAACCTCTGAATAGCTGATTTATCATCAAAAGGATTCTATAACTTTATACAGTTTGAAAAATGTTGAGGACACTTTGACCAAAAATAAGTTCAAAAGGTCAGATATGGACATCTATATGGCTTATGAAGCATCAGAAGGAGTCTATGAGTATGTATAGAAAGCCCAAGATCGAGTACTCTTTGGCCAGAAATATGTTCAGAGGTCAAAACCTCTGAATAGCTGTTTTAACATCGAAAGGAGTCTATAACTTTAGTTTGAAAAATTTTGAGGACACTTTGACCACAAATAAGTTCAAAAGGTCAGATATGGACATCTATATGGCTTATGATGCATCAGAAGGAGTCTATGAGTATGTATAGAATGCCCAAGACCGAGGACTCTTTGGCCAGAAATATGTTCAGGAGGTCAAAACCTCTGAATTAGCTGATCATCAAAAGGATTCTATAACTTTATATAGTTTGAAAAATTTTGAGGACACTTTGACCACAAATAAGTTCAAAAGGTCAGATATGGACATATATATGGCTTATGAAGCATCAGAAGGAGTATGTATAGAAAGCCCAAGTTTCGAATACTCCTTGAAAAAAATTCAGTATGTCAAATATGGACTTTTGTCAGGAGGATATAACATCCGAAGATATCAGTCTGAAAGTATTGTATTAATCTTTAAGGACTCTTTGGCCAGAAATATGTTCAGTAGGTTAAAAGGGGACCTCAAAATAGCTGATTTATCATCAGAAAGAGTCTATAACTTTATATAGTTTGAAAAATTTTGAGGACCCTTGACCAGAAATAAGTTCAAATGATCAGATATGGACATCTATATGGGTTTTGAAGCATCAGAGAGAGTCTATGAGTATATATAGAAAGCCCAAGAATCGAGGACTCTTTGGCCAGAAATATGTTCAGGAGGTCAAAAGGGGACCCATGTATAGCTGATTTATCATCAAAAGGAGTCTATAACTTTATATAGTTTGAAAAATTTTGAGGACATTTTGACCAGAAATAAGTTCAAAAGGTCAGATATGGACATCTATATGGCTTATGAGTCATCAGAAGGAGTCTATGAGTATGTATAGAAAGCCCAAGATCGAGGACTCTTTGGCCAGAAATATGTTCAGGAGGTCAAAAGGGGACGTCTGAATAGCTGATTTATCATCAAAAGAATTCTATAACTTTATATAAATTTTGAGGACACTTTGACCACAAATAAGTTCAAAAGTCAGATATGGAAATCTATATGGCTTATGATGCATCAGAAGGAGTCTATGAGTATGTATAGAAAGCCCAAGATCGAGTACTCTTTGGCCAGAAATATCTTCAGGAGGTCAAAACCTCTGAATAGCTGATTTAACATCAAAAGGAGTCTATAACTTTATATAGTTTGAAAAATTTTGAGGACACTTTGACCACAAATAAGTTCAAAAGGTCAGATATTGACATCTATATGGCTTATGAAGCATCAGAAGGAGTCTATGAGTATGTATAGAAAGGCCAAGATCGAGGACTCTTTGGCCAGAAATATGTTCAGGAGGTCAAAAGGGGACCTCTGAATAGCTGATTTATCATCGAAAGAATCTATAACTTTATATAGTTTGAAAATTTTTTAGTACACTTTGACCACAAATAAGTTCAAAAGGTCAGATATGGACATCTATATGGCTTATGATGCATCAGAAGGAGTCTATGAATATGTATAGAAAGCCCAAGATCGAGGACTCTTTGGCCAGAAATATGTTCAGGAGGTCAATTATGGACTTATGTAAGGCTGATTTAATATCAAAAGGAGTCTGTATTCGTTTATGGTAGACAACATCCTTTTGAGAACTCTTTTGTCAATGATTTATTATTAGAAGGAGACTATAACTTTATATAGTTTGAAAAATTTTGAGGACACTTTGAGCAGAAATAAGTTCAAAAGGTAAGCCATAAGCCATATATAGATATCCATATCTGTATGGATATCAATATGGCTTATCAATGCATCGGGAGTCAATGCGTATGTATAGAAATCGAGGACTCTTTGACCAGAATTATGTTACTTTGGTCAAATATGGACTTTTTTATGGCTGGATTAGGAGTCGAAGAGTGTGTATAGAAAGTTAACATCAGCTGACTGAATAGATTAATTAATGTGCAGTAAAGGAAAATCATTGCACTGGCTTTTGCTTCACAATGGACACAATTAACTCATTCCGTTGGACAACGATAGAATGCACTGAAGAATAAACATATAGATAATGCTCTTTTCGCATTGCATTGCACACCAGATCAAACTCCTTCCCATGTTCAGTAAAGAGATAATATGTTGCATTGCATTGCACAAACGATCTAACGTTGTGCATTGAAGAATAACATACAGGCTAAATGCATGCATTGTATTGCATTGCACACCCGAACTAACTCCTTCACATGTTCATTAAAGAGATAACATATGTTATGCAACATTGCATTGCTTTGCACAAACGATCTAACGTTGTCCACTGAACAATAACATATAGGCTATGCACTTCTTGGATTGCATTGCATTGCACAGTAGATCTAATTTATTCCCATGTTCATTAAAGAGATAACAAGTGTTGTTGCATTGTATTGTACAAACGATCTATCGTTGTGCATCACTGAAGAAAAACATATGCACTTCTATCCCTGCATTGCACACCAGAACTAACTCCTTCCCATGTTCATTAAAGATATAACATCTGTTGTTGCACAAACGATCTAACGTTGTGCAATGAAGAGTAACATAGGCCATGCACTTTTTGCATTGCATTGCATTGCACACCAGATCAAACTCCTTCCCATGTTCAGTAAAGAGATAATATGTTGCATTGCATTGCACAAACGATCTAACGTTGTGCATTGAATAATAACATACAGGTAAATGCATGCATTGTATTGCATTGCACACCCGAACTAACTCCTTCACATGTTCATTAAAGAGATAACATGTTGCATTGCATTGCATTGCATTGCAGAAACGATCTAACGATGTGCACTGAAAAATAACATTTATGCACATTTTGCATTGCATTGCACACCAGAAATAACTCCTACCCATGTTCATTAAAGAGATAATATTTTGCATTGCATTGCACAAAACGTTCATTTGTCTCAACGATCAATGTTGTGCATTAAAGAACAACATATAGGCTAAATGCATGCATTGTATTGCATTGCACACCAGAACTAACTCCTTCCCATGATCATTAAAATGATAACACAATGTTGTATTGCATTGTATTGCATTGCAGAAACGATCTAACGTTGGTGCATTGAAGAATAACATTTACGCACTTTTTGCATTGCATTGCATTGCACACTGAAACTAACTCCTTCCCATGTTCAGTAAAGATATAACATGTTGCATTGCATTGAATTGCATTGCATTGCATTGCAGAAACGATCTAACGTTGTGCACTGAAGAATAACATTTAGGGTATGCACTTTTGGCTTTGCATTGCATTGCACACCAGATCTTACTCCTTCAAATGTTTATTAAAGAGATAACATTGGCCATGCACTTTTTGAATTGCATTGCACATTAGAACTAACTCCTTCAAATGTTCATTAAAGAGATAATATTTTGCATTGCATTGCACAAAACGTTCGTTTGTCTCAACGATCAATGTTGTGCATTAAAGAATAACATATAGGCTAAATGCATGCATTGTATTGCATTGCACACCAGAACTAACTCCTTCCCATGATCATTAAAGAGATAACATGTTGCATTGCATTGCATTGTATTGCAGAAACGATCTAACGTTGTGCATTGAAGAATAACATTTACGCACTTTTTGCATTGCATTGCATACTGAAACTAACTCCTTCCCATGTTCAGTAAAGATATAACATGTTGCATTGCATTGAAATGCATTGCATTGCAGAAACGATCTAACGTTGTGCACTGAAGAATAACATTTAGGGTATGCACTTTTGGCTTTGCATTGCATTGCACACCAGATCTTACTCCTTCAAATGTTTATTAAAGAGATAACATTTTGCATTGCATTGCGCAAACGATCTAACATTGTGCATTGAAGAGTAACACAGACCATGCACTTTTTGCATTGCATTGAATTGCACACCAGAACTAACTCTTTCCCATGTTCACTAAAGAGATAACATGTTGCATTGCATTGCATTGCAGAAACGATCTAATGTGCACTGAATAATAACATTTATGCACTTTTTGCATTGCATTGCATTGCACACCAGAACTAACTCCTTCAAATGTTAGAAAAGTTAGTTCTGGTGTGCAATGCAATACAATGCATGAATTTAGCCTATATGTTACTCTTCAATGCAAACGTTAGATCGTTTGTGCAATACAATGCAAAACGTTATCTCTTTAATAAACATTTGAAGGAGTTAGTTCTGGTGTGCAATGCAATGCAATGCATAAAGTGCATAAATGTTATTCAGTGCACAGCCTTAAATCGTTTGTGCAAAGCAATACAATGTTGCATAACATATGATATATTTTTATTGAACATGGGAAGGAGTTAGTTCGGCTGTACCTGCAACACAATCCATGCATTTAGCCTATATGTCATTCTTCAATGCACAACTTTAGAACGTTTGTGCAATGCAATGCAAAATGTTATCTCTTTAATAAACATGGGAAGTAGTTAGTTCTGGAGTGCAATGCAATGCAAAGAGTGCATAGCCTATATGTTATTCTTCAGTGCACAGCCTTAGATCATTTGTGCAATGCAATGCAATGCAATGCAATGCAATGCAATGCAACATGTTATCCCTTTAATGAACATGGGAAAGAGTTAGTTCTGGTGTGCAATGCAATACAATGCATGCATTTAGCCTATATGTTATTCTTCAGTGCACAGCCTTAGATCATTTGTGCAATGCAATGCAATGCAATGCAATGCAATGCAATGCAAAATGTTATCTCTTTAATAAACATGGGAAGTAGTTAGTTCTGGAGTGCAATGCAATGCAATGCAAAGAGTGCATAGCCTATATGTTATTCTTCAGTGCACAGCCTTAGATCATTTGTGCAATGCAATGCAATGCAATGCAACATGTTATCCCTTTAATGAACATTAGAAGGAGTTAGATCTGGTGTGCAATGCAATACAATGCATGCATTTAGCCTATATGTTATTCTTCAATGCACAACGTTAGATCGTTTGAGCAATGCAAAGCAAAATGTTATCTCTTTAATTAACATTTGAAGGAGTTAGTTTTGGTGTGCAATGCAATGCAAAAAATGCATAAATGTTATTCTTTAGTGCACAGTGTTAGATCGTTTGTGCAAAGCAATGCAATGTTGCATAACATGTTGCATAACATGTTGCATAACTCTTCAATGAACATGGGAACGAGTTAGTTCGGGTGTACAATGCAACACAATGCATGCATTTAGCCTATATGTCATTCTTCAATGCACAACGTTAGATCGTTTGTGCAATGCAACAGGTTATCTCTTTAATAAACATTTGAAGGAGTTAGTTCTGGTGTGCAATGCAATGCAATGCAAAAAGTGCATAAATGTTATTCTTTAGTGCACAGCGTTAGATCGTTTGTGCAATGCAATGCAACAACATTGCAACTTATCTCTTTAAAGAAAATGGGAATGAGTTCGTTCTTGTGTGCAATGCAATGCAAGAATTGCATAGCCTATATTATTCTTCAATGCACAAAGTTAGATCGTTTATGCAATGCAATGCAAAATGTTATCTCTTTAATAAACATTTGAAGGAGATTGTTCTGGTGTGCAATGCAATGCAATGCAAAAAGTGCATAAATGTTATTCTTTAGTGCACAGCGTTAGATCGTTTGTGCAATGCAATGCAACAACATTGCAACTTATCTCTTTAAAGAAAATGGGAATGAGTTCGTTCTTGTGTGCAATGCAATGCAAGAATTGCATAGCCTATATTATTCTTCAATGCACAAAGTTAGATCGTTTATGCAATGCAATGCAAAATGTTATCTCTTTAATAAACATTTGAAGGAGATAGTTCTGGTGTGCAATGCAATGCAATGCATAAAGTGCATAGCCTATATTATTCTTCAATGCACAAAGTTAGATCGTTTATGCAATGCAATGCAAAATGTTATCTCTTTAATAAACATTTGAAGGAGATAGTTCTGGTGTGCAATGCAATGCAATGCATAAAGTGCATAGCCTGTATGTTATTCTTCAATGCACAACGTAAGATCGTTTGTGCAATGCAATGCAACAACACTTGTTATCTCTTTAATGAACATGGGAATAAATTAGATCTACTGTGCAATGCAATGCAATGCAATCCAAGAAGTGCATAGCCTATATGTTATTGTTCAGTGGACAACGTTAGATCCTTTGTGCAATGCAATGCAACAACATAAATGTTATATCTTTAATGAACATGGGAAGGAGTTAGCTCTGGCCTGCAATGCAATCCGAAAAGTGCTTTATCTATATGTTTATTCTTCAGTGCATTCTATCGTTGCCCAACGGAATGAGTTAATTGTGTCCATTGTAAAGCAACAGCTAGTGCAATGAATTTCCTTCACTGCACATTAACCTACTTATACATTCAGTCAACTGATGTTAACTTTCTATACATATTCTTCGACTCCTGATGTACGTAAGTACATATTTGACCAAAGTAACATTTTTTTATTTTTTTATTTTTATATATTTACTTTTTAACAACATATATTACACACACACCAGGAACAAAAATACAAAATGCAGTATAGACACATATTGATGTCTTCGCATCATTACAACTTAGCATATCTCAATTTATACAGGACTCACATCCTCAAGACTAATGAACAAAGTAACATATTTCTGGCCAAACAGTCCTCCATTTCTATACATACGCATTGACTCCCGATGCATTGATAAGCCAATATAGATATTCATGGCTTATGGCTTACCTGCTCAAAGTGTCCTCAAAATTTTTCAAACTATGTAAAGTTATAGTCTCCTTCTGATGATAAATCAGATATACAGAGGTCCCCTTTTGACCTGCTGAACATATTTCTGGCCAAAGAGTCCTCGATCTTGGGCTTTCTATACATACTCATAGACTCCTTCTGATGCTTCATAAGCCATATAGATGTCCATATCCGACCTTTTGAACTTATTTGTGGTCAAAGTGTCCTCAAAATTTTTCAAACTATATAAAGTTATAGAATTCTTTTGATGATAAATCAGCTATTCAGAGGTTTTGACCTCCTGAACATATTTCTGGCCAAAGAGTCCTCGATCTTGGGCTTTCTATACATACTCATAGACTCCTTCTGATGCATCACAAGCCATATAGATGTCCATATCTGACCTTTTGAACCTATTTGTGGTCAAAGTGTCCTCAAAATTGTTCTAAATATAAAGTTATAGAATTCTTTTGATGATAAATCAGCTATTCACACGTCCCCTTTTGACCTTCTGAACATATTTCTGGCCAAAGAGTCCTCGATCTTTGGCTTTTTATACATACTCATAGACTCCTTCTGATGCATCTTAAGCCATATAGATGTCCATATCTGACCTTTTGAACCTATTTGTGGTCAAAGTGTCCTCAAAATTGTTCTAAATATAAAGTTATAGAATTCTTTTGATGATAAATCAGCTATTCACACGTCCCCTTTTGACCTTCTGAACATATTTCTGGCCAAAGAGTCCTCGATCTTTGGCTTTTTATACATACTCATAGACTCCTTCTGATGCATCTTAAGCCATATAGATGTCCATATCTTCCCTTTTGAACTTATTTGTGGTCAAAGTGTCCTCAAAATTTTTCAAACTATATAAAGTTATAGAATTCTTCTGATGATAAATCAGCTATTCAGAGGTCCCCTTTTGACCTCCTGAACATATTTCTGGCCAAAGAGTCCTCGATCTTGGGCTTTCTATATATACTCATAAACTCCCTCTGGTGCTTCAAAAGCCATATAGATGTCCATATTTGACCTTTTGAACTTATTTCTAGTCAAAGGGTCCTTAAAAGTTTTCAAACTATATAAAGTTATAGACTCTATCTGATGATATATCAGCTATTCAGAGGTCCCCTTTTGACCTACTGAACATATTTCTGGCCAAAGAGTCCTAAAAGATTAATACAATAAATTCAGACTGATATCTTCGGATGTTATATCCTCCTGACAAAAGTCCATATTTGACATACTGAATTTTTTTCTTTCCAAGGAGTATTCGAAACTTGGGCTTTCTAAACATACTCCTTCTGATGCATCATAAGCCATATATATGTCCATATCTGACCTTTTGAACTTATTTGTGGTCAAAGGGTCCTCAAAATGTTTTAAACTATATAAAGTTATAGAATCCTTTTGATGATAAATCAGCTATTCAGAGATTTTGACCTCCTGAACATATTTCTGGCCAAAGAGTCCTCGATCTTGGGCTTTCTATACATACTCATAGACTGCTTCTGATGCTTCATAAGCCATATAAATGTCCATACCTGACCTTTTGAACTTATTTGTGGTCAAAGTGTCCTCAAAATTTTTCAAACTATATAAAGTTATAGAATCCTTTTGAT
The DNA here is from genome assembly GCF_949319135.1 of Squalius cephalus. Taxonomy (NCBI): domain Eukaryota; kingdom Metazoa; phylum Chordata; class Actinopteri; order Cypriniformes; family Leuciscidae; genus Squalius; species Squalius cephalus. Next base: position 30,892,012 of record NC_137130.1, read on the forward strand.
GATAAATCAGCTATTCAGAGGTTTTGACCTCCTGAACATATTTCTGGCCAAAGTATCCTCGATCTTGGGCTTTCTATACATACTCATAGACTCCTTCTGATGCATCATATGCCATATAGATGTCCATATCTGACCTTTTGAACTTATTTTTGGTCAAAGTGTCCTCAAAATTTTTCAAACTATATAAAGTTATAGAATCCTTTTGATGATAAATCAGCTATTCAGAGGTTTTGACCTCCTGAACATATTTCTGGCCAAAGAGTCCTCGATCTTGGGCTTTCTATACATACTCATAGACTCCTTCTGATGCATCACAAGCCATATAGATGTCCATATCTGACCTTTTGAACCTATTTGTGGTCAAAGTGTCCTCAAAATTTTTCAAAATATAAAGTTATAGAATTCTTTTGATGATAAATCAGCTATTCAGAAGTCCCCTTTTGACCTCCTGAACATATTTCTGGCCAAAGAGTCCTCGATCTTGGGCTTTCTATACATACCCATAGACTCCTTCTGATGCTTCATAAGCCATATAAATGTCCATATCTGACCTTTTGAACTTATTTGTGGTCAAAGTGTCCTCAAAATTTTTCAAACTGTATAAAGTTATAGAATCCTTTTGATGATAAATCAGCTATTCAGAGGTTTTGACCTCCTGAACATATTTCTGGCCAAAGTGTCCTCGATCTTGGGCTTTCCTTACATACTCATAGACTCCTTCTGATGCATCATATGCCATATAGATGTCCATATCTGACCTTTTGAACTTATTTTTGGTCAAAGTGTCCTCAAAATTTTTCAAACTATATAAAGTTATAGAATCCTTTTGATGATAAATCAGCTATTCAGAAGTTTTGACCTCCTGAACATATTTCTGGCCAAAGAGTCCTCGATCTTGGGCTTTCTATACATACTCATAGACTCCTTCTGATGCATCACAAGCCATATAGATGTCCATATCTGACCTTTTGAACCTATTTGTGGTCAAAGTGTCCTCAAAATTTTTCAAAATATAAAGTTATAGAATTCTTTTGATGATAAATCAGCTATTCAGAAGTCCCCTTTTGACCTCCTGAACATATTTCTGGCCAAAGAGTCCTCGATCTTGGGCTTTCAATACATACTCATAGACTCCTTCTGATGCTTCATAAGCCATATAAATGTCCATATCTGACCTTTTGAACTTATTTGTGGTCAAAGTGTCCTCAAAATTTTTCAAACTGTATAAAGTTATAGAATCCTTTTGATGATAAATCAGCTATTCAGAGGTTTTGACCTCCTGAACATATTTCTGGCCAAAGTGTCCTCGATCTTGGGCTTTCTATACATACTCATAGACTCCTTCTGATGCATCATATGCCATATAGATGTCCATATCTGACCTTTTGAACTTATTTTTGGTCAAAGTGTCCTCAAAATTTTTCAAACTATATAAAGTTATAGAATCCTTTTGATGATAAATCAGCTATTCAGAGGTTTTGACCTCCTGAACATATTTCTGGCCAAAGAGTCCTCGATCTTGGGCTTTCTATACATACTCATAGACTCCTTCTGATGCATCACAAGCCATATAGATGTCCATATCTGACCTTTTGAACCTATTTGTGGTCAAAGTGTCCTCAAAATTTTTCAAAATATAAAGTTATAGAATTCTTTTGATGATAAATCAGCTATTCAGAAGTCCCCTTTTGACCTCCTGAACATATTTCTGGCCAAAGAGTCCTCGATCTTGGGCTTTCTATACATACTCATAGACTCCTTCTGATGCTTCATAAGCCATATAAATGTCCATACCTGACCTTTTGAACTTATTTGTGGTCAAAGTGTCCTCAAAATTTTTCAAACTGTATAAAGTTATAGAGTCCTTTTGATTATAAATCAGCTATTCAGAGGTTTTGACCTCCTGAACATATTTCTGGCCAAAGTGTCCTCGATCTTGGGCTTTCTATACATACTCATAGACTCCTTCTGATGCATCATATGCCATATAGATGTCCATATCTGACCTTTTGAACTTATTTGTGGTCAAAGTGTCCACAAAATTTTTCAAACTATATAAAGTTATAGAATCCTTTTGATGATAAATCAGCTATTCAGAGGTTTTGAATTCCTGAACATATTTCTGGCCAAAGAGTCCTCGATCTTTGGCTTTCTATACATACTCATAGACTCCTTCTGATGCTTTATAAGCCATATATGTGTCCATATCTGACCTTTTGAACTTATTTGTGGTAAAAGTGTCCTCAAAATTTTTCAAACTATATAAAGTTATAGAAACCTTTTGATGATAAATCAGCTATTCAGAGATTTTGACCTCCTGAACATATTTCTGGCCAAAGAGTCCTCGATCTTGGGCTTTCTATACATACTCATAGACTGCTTCTGATGCTTCATAAGCCATATAAATGTCCATACCTGACCTTTTGAACTTATTTGTGGTCAAAGTGTCCTCAAAATTTTTCAAACTATATAAAGTTATAGAATCCTTTTGATGATAAATCAGCTATTCAGAGGTTTTGACCTCCTGAACATATTTCTGGCCAAAGTGTCCTCGATCTTGGGCTTTCTATACATACTCATAGACTCCTTCTGATGCATCATATGCCATATAGATGTCCATATCTGACCTTTTGAACTTATTTTTGGTCAAAGTGTCCTCAAAATTTTTCAAACTATATAAAGTTATAGAATCCTTTTGATGATAAATCAGCTATTCAGAGGTTTTGACCTCCTGAACATATTTCTGGCCAAAGAGTCCTCGATCTTGGGCTTTCTATACATACTCATAGACTCCTTCTGATGCATCACAAGCCATATAGATGTCCATATCTGACCTTTTGAACCTATTTGTGGTCAAAGTGTCCTCAAAATTTTTCAAAATATAAAGTTATAGAATTCTTTTGATGATAAATCAGCTATTCAGAAGTCCCCTTTTGACCTCCTGAACATATTTCTGGCCAAAGAGTCCTCGATCTTGGACTTTCTATACATACTCATAGACTCCTTCTGATGCTTCATAAGCCATATAAATGTCCATATCTGACCTTTTGAACTTATTTGTGGTCAAAGTGTCCTCAAAATTTTTCAAACTGTATAAAGTTATAGAATCCTTTTGATGATAAATCAGCTATTCAGAGGTTTTGACCTCCTGAACATATTTCTGGCCAAAGAGTCCTCGATCTTGGGCTTTCTATACATACTCATAGACTACTTCTGATGCATCATATGCCATATAGATGTCCATATCTGACCTTTTGTACTTATTTGTGGTCAAAGTGTCCTCAAAATTTTTCAAACTATATAAAGTTATAGACTCTTTCTGATGATAAATCAGCTATTCAGAGGTCCCATTTTGACCTACTGAACATATTTCTGGCCAAAGAGTCCTAAAAGATTAATACAATAAATTCAGACTGATATCTTCGGATGTTATATCCTCCTGACAAAAGTCCATATTTGACATACTGAATTTTTTTCTGGCCAAGGAGTATTCGAAACTTGGGCTTTCTATACATACTCCTTCTGATGCTTCATAAGCCATATGTATGTCCATATCTGACCTTTTGAACTTATTTGTGGTCAAAGGGTCCTCAAAATTTTTTAAACTATATAAAGTTATAGAATCCTTTTGATGATAAATCAGCTATTCAGAGGTTTTGACCTCCTGAACATATTTCTGGCCAAAGAGTCCTCGATCTTGGGCTTTCTACACATACTCATAGACTCCTTCTGATGCTTCATAAGCCATATAAATGTCCTTATCTGACCTTTTGAACTTATTTGTGGTCAAAGTGTCCTCAAAATTTTTCAAACTATATAAAGTTATAGAATCCTTTTGATGATAAATCAGCTTTTTAGTGGTTTTGACACCTTGAACATATTTCTGGCCAAAGAGTCCTCAATCTCTGGCTTTTTATACATACTCATAGACTCCTTCTGATGTATCTTAAGCCATATATATGTACATATCTGACCTTTTGAACTTATTTGTAGTCAAAGTGTCCTCAAAATTTTTCAAACTATATAAAGTTATAGAATTCTTCTGATGATAAATCAGCTATTCAGAGGTCCCCTTTTGACCTCCTGAACATATTTCTGGCCAAAGAGTCCTCGATCTTGGGCTTTCTATATATACTCATAGACTCCCTCTGATGCTTCAAAAGCCATATAGATGTCCATATCTGACCTTTTGAACTTATTTCTGGTCAAAGGGTCCTCAAAAGTTTTCAAACTATATAAAGTTATAGACTCTTTCTGATGATTAATCAGCTATTCAGAGGTCCCCTTTTGACCTACTAAACATATTTCAGTCCAAAGAGTCCTAAAAGATTAATACAATAAATTCAGACTGATATCTTCGGATGTTATATCCTCCTGACAAAAGTCCATATTTGACATACTCAATTTTTTTCTGGCCAAGGAGCATTCGAAACTCGGGGTTTCTATACACACTCCTTCTGATGCTTCATAAGCCATATATATATGTCCATATCTGACCTTTTGAACTTATTTGTGGTCAAAGCGTCCTCAAAATGTTTTAAACTATATAAAGTTATAGAATCCTTTTGATGATAAATCAGCTATTCAGAGGTCGCCTTTTGACCTCCTGAACATATTTCTGGCCAAAGAGTCCTCGATCTTGGGCTTTCTATATATACTCATAGACTCCCTCTGATGCTTCAAAATCCATAAAGATGTCCATATCTGACCTTTTGAACTTATTTCTGGTCAAAGGGTCCTCAACATTTTTCAAACTATATAAAGTTATAGAATCATATTGATGATAAATCAGCTATTCAGAAGTTTTGACCTCCTGAACATATTTCTGGCCAAAGAGTCCTCGATCTTGGGCTTTCTATACATAGTCATAGACTCCTTCTGATGCTTTATAAGCCATATAGATGTCCATATCTGACCTTTTGAACTTAATTGCGGGCAATGTGTCCTCAAAATTTTTCAAACTATATAAAGTTATAGACTATTTCTGATGATAAATCAGCAATTCAGAGGTCCCCTTTTGACCTACTGAACATATTTCTGGCCAAAGAGTCCTAAAAGATTAATACAGACTGATATCTTCGGATGTTATATCCTCCTGACAAAAGTCCTCGATCTTGGGCTTTCTATACATACTCATAGACTCCTTCTGATGCTTCATAAGCCATATAGATGTCCATATCTGACCTTTTGAACTTATTTGTGGTCAAAGTGTCCTCAAAATTTTTTAAACTATATGAAGTTATAGAATTCTTTTGATGATAAATCAGCTATTCAGATGTCCCCTTTTGACCTCCTGAACATATTTCTGGCCAAAGAGTCCTCGATCTTGGTCTTTCTATACATACTCATAGACTCCTTCTGATGCATCATATGCCATATAGATGTCCATATCTGACCTTTTGAACTTCTTTGTGGTCAAAGTGTCCTCAAAATTTTTCAAACTATATAAAGTTATAGAATTCTTTTGATGATAAATCAGCTATTCAGAGGTCCCTTTTTGACCTACTGAACATATTTCTGGCCAAAGAGTCCTTAAAAGATTAATACAAAACATTCAGACTGATATCTTTGGATGTTATATCCTCCTGACAAAAGTCCATATTTGACATACTGAATTTTTTTCTGGCCAAGGAGTATTCGAAACTTGGGCTTTCTATACATACTCGTTGACTCTTTCTGATGTTGGGTCAACCAGACAGAAGTCCATTTATGACCCAAGGAATATATTTCTGGCCAAAGAGTCCTCGATCTTGGGCTTTCTATACATACTCATAGACTCCTTCTGATGCTTCGTAAGCCATATAGATGTCCATATCTGACCTTTTGAACTTATTTGTGGTTTAAGTGTCCTCAAACTTTTTCAAACTATATAAAGTTATAGAATCCTTTTGATGATAAATCAGCTATTCAGAGGTTTTGAATTCCTGAACATATTTCTGGCCAAAGAGTCCTCGATCTTGGGCTTTCTATACATACTCATAGACTCCTTCTGATGCATCACAAGCCATATAGATGTCCATATCTGACCTTTTGAACCTATTTGTGGTCAAAGTGTCCTCAAAATTTTTCAAAATATAAAGTTATAGAATTCTTTTGATGATAAATCAGCTATTCAGACGTCCCCTTTTGACCTCCTGAACATATTTCTGGCCAAAGAGTCCTCGATCTTGGGCTTTCTATACATACTCATAGACTCCTTCTGATGCTTCATAAGCCATATAGATGTCCATATCTGACCTTTTGAACTTATTTGTGGTAAAAGTGTCCTCAAAATTTTTCAAACTATATAAAGTTATAGAAACCTTTTGATGATAAATCAGCTATTCAAAGGTTTTGACCTCCTGAACATATTTCTGGCCAAAGAGTCCTCGATCTTGGGCTTTCTATACATACTCATAGACTACTTCTGATGCATCATATGCCATATAGATGTCCATATCTGACCTTTTGTACTTATTTGTGGTCAAAGTGTCCTCAAAATTTTTCAAACTATATAAAGTTATAGACTCTTTCTGATGATAAATCAGCTATTCAGAGGTCCCATTTTGACCTACTGAACATATTTCTGGCCAAAGAGTCCTAAAAGATTAATACAATAAATTCAGACTGATATCTTCGGATGTTATATCCTCCTGACAAAAGTCCATATTTGACATACTGAATTTTTTTCTGGCCAAGGAGTATTCGAAACTTGGGCTTTCTATACATACTCCTTCTGATGCTTCATAAGCCATATGTATGTCCATATCTGACCTTTTGAACTTATTTGTGGTCAAAGGGTCCTCAAAATTTTTTAAACTATATAAAGTTATAGAATCCTTTTGATGATAAATCAGCTATTCAGAGGTTTTGACCTCCTGAACATATTTCTGGCCAAAGAGTCCTCGATCTTGGGCTTTCTACACATACTCATAGACTCCTTCCGATGCTTCATAAGCCATATAAATGTCCTTATCTGACCTTTTGAACTTATTTGTGGTCAAAGTGTCCTCAAAATTTTTCAAACTATATAAAGTTATAGAATCCTTTTGATGATAAATCAGCTTTTTAGTGGTTTTGACACCTTGAACATATTTCTGGCCAAAGAGTCCTCAATCTCTGGCTTTTTATACATACTCATAGACTCCTTCTGATGTATCTTAAGCCACATATATGTACATATCTGACCTTTTGAACTTATTTGTGGTCAAAGTGTCCTCAAAATTTTTCAAACTATATAAAGTCATAGAATTCATTTGATGATATATCAGCTATTCAGAGGTCCCCTTTTGACCTCCTGAACATATTTCTGGCCAAAGAGTCCTCGATCTTGGGCATTCTAAATATACTCATAGACTCCTTCTGATGGTTCATAAGCCATATAGATGTCCATAACTGACCTTTTGAACTTATTTGGGGGTCAAAGTGTCCTCAAAAGTTTTCAAACTATATAAAGTTATAGACTCTTTCTGATGATTAATCAGCTATTCAGAGGTCCCCTTTTGACCTAGTAAACATATTTCAGTCCAAAGAGTCCTAAAAGATTAATACAATAAATTCAGACTGATATCTTCGGATGTTACATCCTCCAGACAAAAGTCCATTTTTGACATACTGAATTTTTTTCTGGCCAAGTAGTATTCGAATCTTGGGCTTTCAATGCATACTCGTTGACTCTTTCTGATGTTACGTCAACCATACAGAAGTCCATTTTTGACCCAAGGAATATATTTCTGGCCAAAGAGTCCTCGATCTTGGGCTTTCTATACATACTCATACTCCTTCTGATGCTTCATAAGCCATATATATGTCCATATCTGACCTTTTTAACTTATTTTTGGTCAAAGTGTCCTCAAAATTTTTCAAACTATATAAAGTTATAGAATTCTTTTTATGATAAATCAGCTATTCAGAGGTCCCCTTTTGACCTCCTGAACATATTTCTGGCCAAAGAGTCCTCGATCTCTGGCTTTCTATACATACTCATAGACTCCTTCAGATGCATCTTAAGCCATATAGATGTCCATATCTGACCTTTGGAACTTATTTGTGGTCAAAGTGTCCTCAAAATTTTTCAAACTATATAAAGTTATAGAATCCTTTTGATGATAAATCAGCTTTTTAGAGTTTTTGACCTCTTGAACATATTTCTGGCCAAAGAGTCCTCGATCTTTGGCTTTCTATACATACTCATAGACTCCTTCTGATGCTTCATAAGCCATATAGATGTCCATATCTGACCTTTTGAACTTATTTGTGGTCAAAGTGTCCTAAAAAAAATTCAAGCTATATAAAGTTATAGAATTCTTTTGATGATAAATCAGCTATTCAGAGGTCCCCTTTTGACCTCCTGAACATATTTCTGGCCAAAGAGTCCTCGATCTTGGGCTTTCTATACATACTCATAGACTCCGTCTGATGCTTCATAAGCCACATATGTGTCCATATCTGACCTTTTGAACTTATTTGTGGTCAAAGTGTCCTCAAAATTTTTCAAACTATATAAAGTTATAGAATCCTTTTGATGATAAATCAGCTATTCAGAGGTTTTGACCTCCTGAACATATTTCTGGCCAAAGAGTCCTCGATCTTGGGCTTTCTATACATACTCATAGACTCCTTCTGATGCTTCATAAGCCACATATATGTCCATATCTGACCTTTTGAACTTAATTGTGGTCAAAGTGTCCTCAACATTTTTCAAACTATATAAAGTCACAGAATTCATTTGATGATATATCAGCTATTCAGAGGTCCCCTTTTGACCTCCTGAACATATTTCTGGCCAAAGACTCCTCGATCTTGGGCATTCTAAACATACTCATAGACTCCTTCTGATGGTTCATAAGCCATATAGATGTCCATAACTGACCTTTTGAACTTATTTGGGGTCAAAGTGTCCTCAAAATTTTTCAAACTATATAAAGTTATAGAATTCTTTTTATGATAAATCAGCTATTCAGAGGTCCCCTTTTGACCTCCTGAACATATTTCTGGCCAAAGAGTCCTCGATCTTGGGCTTTCTATACATACTCATAGACTACTTCTGATGCATCATATGCCATATAGATGTCCATATCTGACCTTTTGTACTTATTTGTGGTCAAAGTGTCCTCAAAATTTTTCAAACTATATAAAGTTATAGAATCCTTTTGATGATAAATCAGCTTTTTAGAGGTTTTGACCTCCTGAACATATTTCTGGCCAAAGAGTCCTCGATCTTGGGCATTCTAAACATACTCATGGACTCCTTCTGATGGTTCATAAGCCATATAGATGTCCATAACTGACCTTTTGAACTTATTTGGGGGTCAAAGTGTCCTCAAAATTTTTCAAACTATATAAAGTTATAGAATTCTTTTTATGATAAATCAGCTATTCAGAGGTCCCCTTTTGACCTCCTGAACATATTTCTGGCCAAAGAGTCCTCGATCTTGGGCTTTCTATACATACTCATAGACTCCTTCTGATGCATCTTAAGCCATATGTCCATATCTTCCCTTTTGAACTTTTGTGTGGTCAAAGTGTCCTCAAAATTTTTCAAGCTATATACATTTATAGAATTCTTCTGATGATAAATCAGCTATTCAGAGGTCCCCTTTTGACCTCCTAAACATATTTCTGGCCAAAGAGTCCTCGATCTTGGGCTTTCTATATATACTCATAAACTCCCTCTGATGCTTCAAAAGCCATATAGATGTACATATTTGACCTTTTGAACTTATTTCTGGTCAAAGGGTCCTCAAAAGTTTTCAAACTATATAAAGTTATAGACTCTTTCTGATGATAAATCAGCTATTCAGAGGTCCCATTTTGACCTACTGAACATATTTCTGGCCAAAGAGTCCTAAAAGATTAATACAATAAATTCAGACTGATATCTTCGGATGTTATATCCTCCTGACAAAAGTCCATATTTGACATACTGAATTTTTTTCTGGCCAAGGAGTATTCGAAACTTGGGCTTTCTATACATACTCCTTCTGATGCTTCATAAGCCATATGTATGTCCATATCTGACCTTTTGAACTTATTTGTGGTCAAAGGGTCCTCAACATTTTTTAAACTATATAAAGTTATAGAATCCTTTTGATGATAAATCAGCTATTCAGAGGTTTTGACCTCCTGAACATATTTCTGGCCAAAGAGTCCTCGATCTTGGGCTTTCTACACATACTCATAGACTCCTTCTGATGCTTCATAAGCCACATATATGTCCATATCTGACCTTTTTAACTTAATTGTGGTCAAAGTGTCCTCAAAATTTTTCAAACTATATAAAGTCACAGAATTCATTTGATGATATATCAGCTATTCAGAGGTCCCCTTTTGACCTCCTGAACATATTTCTGGCCAAAGAGTCCTCGATCTTGGGCTTTCTATATATACTCATAGACTCCCTCTGATGCTTCAAAAGCCATATAGATGTCCATATCTGACCTTTTGAACTTATTTCTGGTCAAAGGGTCCTCAAAAGTTTTCAAACTATATAAAGTTATAGACTCTTTCTGATGATTAATCAGCTATTCAGAGGTCCCCTTTTGACCTAGTAAACATATTTCAGTCCAAAGAGTCCTAAAAGATTAATACAATAAATTCAGACTGATATCTTCGGATGTTATATCCTCCTGACAAAAGTCCATTTTTGACATACTGGATTTTTTTCTGGCCAAGTAGTATTCGAATCTTGGGCTTTCAATACATACTCGTTGACTCTTTCTGATGTTACGTCAACCATACAGAAGTCCATTTTTGACCCAAGGAATATATTTCTGGCCAAAGAGTCCTCGATCTTGGGCTTTCTATACATACTCATACTCCTTCTGATGCTTCATAAGCCATATATATGTCCATATCTGACCTTTTGAACTTATTTTTGGTCAAAGTGTCCTCAAAATTTTTCAAACTATATAAAGTTATAGAATCCTTTTGATGATAAATCAGCTTTTTAGTGGTTTTGACCTCTTGAACATATTTCTGGCCAAAGAGTCCTAGATCTTTGGCTTTCTATACATAGTCATAGACTCCTTCTGATGCTTTATAAGCCATATAGATGTCCATATCTGACCTTTTGAACTTAATTGTGGTCAATGTGTCCTCAAAATTTTTCAAACTATATAAAGTTATAGACTATTTCTGATGATAAATCAGCAATTCAGAGGTCCCCTTTTGACCTACTGAACATATTTCTGGCCAAAGAGTCCTAAAAGATTAATACAATACATTCAGACTGATATCTTCGGATGTTATATCCTCCTGACAAAAGTCCTCGATCTTGGGCTTTCTATACATACTCATAGACTCCTTCTGATGCTTCATAAGCCATATAGATGTCCATATCTGACCTTTTGAACTTATTTGTGGTCAAAGTGTCCTCAAAATTTTTCAAACTATATGAAGTTATAGAATTCTTTTGATGATAAATCAGCTATTCAGATGTCCCCTTTTGACCTCCTGAACATATTTCTGGCCAAAGAGTCCTCGATCTTGGTCTTTCTATACATACTCATAGACTCCTTCTGATGCATCATATGCCATATAGATGTCCATATCTGACCTTTTGAACTTCTTTGTGGTCAAAGTGTCCTCAAAATTTTTCAAACTATATAAAGTTATAGAATTCTTTTGATGATAAATCAGCTATTCAGAGGTCCCTTTTTGACCTACTGAACATATTTCTGGCCAAAGAGTCCTTAAAAGATTAATACAAAACATTCAGACTGATATCTTTGGATGTTATATCCTCCTGACAAAAGTCCATATTTGACATACTGAATTTTTTTCTGGCCAAGGAGTATTCGAAACTTGGGCTTTCTATACATACTCGTTGACTCTTTCTGATGTTGGGTCAACCAGACAGAAGTCCATTTATGACCCAAGGAATATATTTCTGGCCAAAGAGTCCTCGATCTTGGGCTTTCTATACATACTCATAGACTCCTTCTGATGCTTCATAAGCCATATAGATGTCCATATCTGACCTTTTGAACTTATTTGTGGTTTAAGTGTCCTCAAACTTTTTCAAACTATATAAAGTTATAGAATCCTTTTGATGATAAATCAGCTATTCAGAGGTTTTGAATTCCTGAACATATTTCTGGCCAAAGAGTCCTCGATCTTGGGCTTTCTATACATACTCATAGACTCCTTCTGATGCATCACAAGCCATATAGATGTCCATATCTGACCTTTTGAACCTATTTGTGGTCAAAGTGTCCTCAAAATTTTTCAAAATATAAAGTTATAGAATTCTTTTGATGATAAATCAGCTATTCAGACGTCCCCTTTTGACCTCCTGAACATATTTCTGGCCAAAGAGTCCTCGATCTTGGGCTTTCTATACATACTCATAGACTCCTTCTGATGCTTCATAAGCCATATAGATGTCCATATCTGACCTTTTGAACTTATTTGTGGTAAAAGTGTCCTCAAAATTTTTCAAACTATATAAAGTTATAGAAACCTTTTTATGATAAATCAGCTATTCAAAGGTTTTGACCTCCTGAACATATTTCTGGCCAAAGAGTCCTCGATCTTGGGCTTTCTATACATACTCATAGACTACTTCTGATGCATCATATGCCATATAGATGTCCATATCTGACCTTTTGTACTTATTTGTGGTCAAAGTGTCCTCAAAATTTTTCAAACTATATAAAGTTATAGACTCTTTCTGATGATAAATCAGCTATTCAGAGGTCCCATTTTGACCTACTGAACATATTTCTGGCCAAAGAGTCCTAAAAGATTAATACAATAAATTCAGACTGATATCTTCGGATGTTATATCCTCCTGACAAAAGTCCATATTTGACATACTGAATTTTTTTCTGGCCAAGGAGTATTCGAAACTTGGGCTTTCTATACATACTCCTTCTGATGCTTCATAAGCCATATGTATGTCCATATCTGACCTTTTGAACTTATTTGTGGTCAAAGGGTCCTCAAAATTTTTTTAACTATATAAAGTTATAGAATCCTTTTGATGATAAATCAGCTATTCAGAGGTTTTGACCTCCTGAACATATTTCTGGCCAAAGAGTCCTCGATCTTGGGCTTTCTACACATACTCATAGACTCCTTCCGATGCTTCATAAGCCATATAAATGTCCTTATCTGACCTTTTGAACTTATTTGTGGTCAAAGTGTCCTCAAAATTTTTCAAACTATATAAAGTTATAGAATCCTTTTGATGATAAATCAGCTTTTTAGTGGTTTTGACACCTTGAACATATTTCTGGCCAAAGAGTCCTCAATCTCTGGCTTTTTATACATACTCATAGACTCCTTCTGATGTATCTTAAGCCATATATATGTACATATCTGACCTTTTGAACTTATTTGTAGTCAAAGTGTCCTCAAAATTTTTCAAACTATATAAAGTTATAGAATTCTTCTGATGATAAATCAGCTATTCAGAGGTCCCCTTTTGACCTCCTGAACATATTTCTGGCCAAAGAGTCCTCGATCTTGGGCTTTCTATATATACTTATAGACTCCCTCTGATGCTTCAAAAGCCATATAGATGTCCATATCTGACCTTTTGAACTTATTTCTGGTCAAAGGGTCCTCAAAAGTTTTCAAACTATATAAAGTTATAGACTCTTTCTGATGATTAATCAGCTATTCAGAGGTCCCCTTTTGACCTACTAAACATATTTCAGTCCAAAGAGTCCTAAAAGATTAATACAATAAATTCAGACTGATATCTTCGGATGTTATATCCTCCTGACAAAAGTCCATATTTGACATACTGAATTTTTTTCTGGCCAAGGAGTATTCGAAACTCGGGGTTTCTATTCACACTCCTTCTGATGCTTCATAAGCCATATATATGTCCATATCTGACCTTTTGAACTTATTTGTGGTCAAAGCGTCCTCAAAATGTTTTAAACTATATAAAGTTATAGAATCCTTTTGATGATAAATCAGCTATTCAGAGGTCGCCTTTTGACCTCCTGAACATATTTCTGGCCAAAGAGTCCTCGATCTTGGGCTTTCTATATATACTCATAGACTCCCTCTGATGCTTCAAAATCCATAAAGATGTCCATATCTGACCTTTTGAACTTATTTCTGGTCAAAGGGTCCTCAACATTTTTCAAACTATATAAAGTTATAGAATCATTTTGATGATAAATCAGCTATTCAGAAGTTTTGACCTCCTGAACATATTTCTGGCCAAAGAGTCCTCGATCTTGGGCTTTCTATACATAGTCATAGACTCCTTCTGATGCTTTATAAGCCATATAGATGTCCATATCTGACCTTTTGAACTTAATTGTGGTCAATGTGTCCTCAAAATTTTTCAAACTATATAAAGTTATAGACTATTTCTGATGATAAATCAGCAATTCAGAGGTCCCCTTTTGACCTACTGAACATATTTCTGGCCAAAGAGTCCTAAAAGATTAATACAATACATTCAGACTGATATCTTCGGATGTTATATCCTCCTGACAAAAGTCCTCGATCTTGGGCTTTCTATACATACTCATAGACTCCTTCTGATGCTTCATAAGCCATATAGATGTCCATATCTGACCTTTTGAACTTATTTGTGGTCAAAGTGTCCTCAAAATTTTTCAAACTATATGAAGTTATAGAATTCTTTTGATGATAAATCAGCTATTCAGATGTCCCCTTTTGACCTCCTGAACATATTTCTGGCCAAAGAGTCCTCGATCTTGGTCTTTCTATACATACTCATAGACTCCTTCTGATGCATCATATGCCAGATGTCCATATCTGACCTTTTGAACTTCTTTGTGGTCAAAGTGTCCTCAAAATTTTTCAAACTATATAAAGTTATAGAATTCTTTTGATGATTAATCAGCTATTCAGAGGTCCCCTTTTGACCTACTGAACATATTTCTGGCCAAAGAGTCCTTAAAAGATTAATACAAAACATTCAGACTGATATCTTTGGATGTTATATCCTCCTGACAAAAGTCCATATTTGACATACTGAATTTTTTTCTGGCCAAGGAGTATTCGAAACTTGGGCTTTCTATACATACTCGTTGACTCTTTCTGATGTTGGGTCAACCAGACAGAAGTCCATTTATGACCCAAGGAATATATTTCTGGCCAAAGAGTCCTCGATCTTGGGCTTTCTATACATACTCATAGACTCCTTCTGATGCTTCATAAGCCATATAGATGTCCATATCTGACCTTTTGAACTTATTTGTGGTAAAAGTGTCCTCAAAATTTTTCAAACTATATAAAGTTATAGAAACCTTTTTATGATAAATCAGCTATTCAAAGGTTTTGACCTCCTGAACATATTTCTGGCCAAAGAGTCCTCGATCTTGGGCTTTCTATACATACTCATAGACTACTTCTGATGCATCATATGCCATATAGATGTCCATATCTGACCTTTTGTACTTATTTGTGGTCAAAGTGTCCTCAAAATTTTTCAAACTATATAAAGTTATAGACTCTTTCTGATGATAAATCAGCTATTCAGAGGTCCCATTTTGACCTACTGAACATATTTCTGGCCAAAGAGTCCTAAAAGATTAATACAATAAATTCAGACTGATATCTTCGGATGTTATATCCTCCTGACAAAAGTCCATATTTGACATACTGAATTTTTTTCTGGCCAAGGAGTATTCGAAACTTGGGCTTTCTATACATACTCCTTCTGATGCTTCATAAGCCATATGTATGTCCATATCTGACCTTTTGAACTTATTTGTGGTCAAAGGGTCCTCAAAATTTTTTTAACTATATAAAGTTATAGAATCCTTTTGATGATAAATCAGCTATTCAGAGGTTTTGACCTCCTGAACATATTTCTGGCCAAAGAGTCCTCGATCTTGGGCTTTCTACACATACTCATAGACTCCTTCCGATGCTTCATAAGCCATATAAATGTCCTTATCTGACCTTTTGAACTTATTTGTGGTCAAAGTGTCCTCAAAATTTTTCAAACTATATAAAGTTATAGAATCCTTTTGATGATAAATCAGCTTTTTAGTGGTTTTGACACCTTGAACATATTTCTGGCCAAAGAGTCCTCAATCTCTGGCTTTTTATACATACTCATAGACTCCTTCTGATGTATCTTAAGCCATATATATGTACATATCTGACCTTTTGAACTTATTTGTAGTCAAAGTGTCCTCAAAATTTTTCAAACTATATAAAGTTATAGAATTCTTCTGATGATAAATCAGCTATTCAGAGGTCCCCTTTTGACCTCCTGAACATATTTCTGGCCAAAGAGTCCTCGATCTTGGGCTTTCTATATATACTTATAGACTCCCTCTGATGCTTCAAAAGCCATATAGATGTCCATATCTGACCTTTTGAACTTATTTCTGGTCAAAGGGTCCTCAAAAGTTTTCAAACTATATAAAGTTATAGACTCTTTCTGATGATTAATCAGCTATTCAGAGGTCCCCTTTTGACCTACTAAACATATTTCAGTCCAAAGAGTCCTAAAAGATTAATACAATAAATTCAGACTGATATCTTCGGATGTTATATCCTCCTGACAAAAGTCCATATTTGACATACTGAATTTTTTTCTGGCCAAGGAGTATTCGAAACTCGGGGTTTCTATTCACACTCCTTCTGATGCTTCATAAGCCATATATATGTCCATATCTGACCTTTTGAACTTATTTGTGGTCAAAGCGTCCTCAAAATGTTTTAAACTATATAAAGTTATAGAATCCTTTTGATGATAAATCAGCTATTCAGAGGTCGCCTTTTGACCTCCTGAACATATTTCTGGCCAAAGAGTCCTCGATCTTGGGCTTTCTATATATACTCATAGACTCCCTCTGATGCTTCAAAATCCATAAAGATGTCCATATCTGACCTTTTGAACTTATTTCTGGTCAAAGGGTCCTCAACATTTTTCAAACTATATAAAGTTATAGAATCATTTTGATGATAAATCAGCTATTCAGAAGTTTTGACCTCCTGAACATATTTCTGGCCAAAGAGTCCTCGATCTTGGGCTTTCTATACATAGTCATAGACTCCTTCTGATGCTTTATAAGCCATATAGATGTCCATATCTGACCTTTTGAACTTAATTGTGGTCAATGTGTCCTCAAAATTTTTCAAACTATATAAAGTTATAGACTATTTCTGATGATAAATCAGCAATTCAGAGGTCCCCTTTTGACCTACTGAACATATTTCTGGCCAAAGAGTCCTAAAAGATTAATACAATACATTCAGACTGATATCTTCGGATGTTATATCCTCCTGACAAAAGTCCTCGATCTTGGGCTTTCTATACATACTCATAGACTCCTTCTGATGCTTCATAAGCCATATAGATGTCCATATCTGACCTTTTGAACTTATTTGTGGTCAAAGTGTCCTCAAAATTTTTCAAACTATATGAAGTTATAGAATTCTTTTGATGATAAATCAGCTATTCAGATGTCCCCTTTTGACCTCCTGAACATATTTCTGGCCAAAGAGTCCTCGATCTTGGTCTTTCTATACATACTCATAGACTCCTTCTGATGCATCATATGCCAGATGTCCATATCTGACCTTTTGAACTTCTTTGTGGTCAAAGTGTCCTCAAAATTTTTCAAACTATATAAAGTTATAGAATTCTTTTGATGATTAATCAGCTATTCAGAGGTCCCCTTTTGACCTACTGAACATATTTCTGGCCAAAGAGTCCTTAAAAGATTAATACAAAACATTCAGACTGATATCTTTGGATGTTATATCCTCCTGACAAAAGTCCATATTTGACATACTGAATTTTTTTCTGGCCAAGGAGTATTCGAAACTTGGGCTTTCTATACATACTCGTTGACTCTTTCTGATGTTGGGTCAACCAGACAGAAGTCCATTTATGACCCAAGGAATATATTTCTGGCCAAAGAGTCCTCGATCTTGGGCTTTCTATACATACTCATAGACTCCTTCTGATGCTTCATAAGCCATATAGATGTCCATATCTGACCTTTTGAACTTATTTGTGGTTTAAGTGTCCTCAAACTTTTTCAAACTATATAAAGTTATAGAATCCTTTTTATATAAATCAGCTATTCAGAGGTCCCAATTTGACCTCCTGAACATATTTCTGGCCAAAGTGTCCGCGATCTTGGGCTTTCTATACATACTCATAGACTCCTTCTGATGCATCATATGCCATATAGATTTCCATATCTGACCTTTTGAACTTATTTGTGGTCAAAGTGTCCTCAAAATGTTTCAAACTATATAAAGTTATAGAATCCTTTTGATGATAAATCAGCTTTTTAGTGGTTTTGACCTCTTGAACATATTTCTGGCCAAAGAGTCCTAGATCTTTGGCTTTTTATACATACTCATAGACTCCTTCTGATGCTTTATAAGCCATATATGTGTCCATATCTGACCTTTTGAACTTATTTGTGGTCAAAGTGTCCTCAAAATTTTTCAAACTATATAAAGTTATAGAATTCTTTTGATGATAAATCAGCTTTTTAGAGGTTTGGACCTCTTGAACATATTTCTGGCCAAAGAGTCCTCGATCTTTGTATTGTATCAATTGAATCTTATTGTATTAATCTTTTAGGACTCTTTGGCCAGAAATCTGTTCAGTAGGTCAAAAGGGGACCTCTGAATTGCTGATTTATCATCAGAAAGAGTCTATAACTTTATATTATTTGAAAAATTTTGAGGACACTTTGACCACAAATAAGTTCAAAAGGTCAGATATGGACATATATATGGCTTATGAAGCATCAGAAGGAGTCTATGAGTATGTATAGAAAGCCCAAGATCGAGGACTTTTGTCAGGAGGATATAACATCCGAAGATATCAGTCTGAATGTATTGTATTAATCTTTTAGGACTCTTTGGCCAGAAATATGTTCAGTAGGTCAAAAGGGGACCTCTGAATAGCTGATTTATCATCAGAAAGTCTCTAACTTTACATAGTTTGAAAAATTTTGAGGACCCTTGACCATAAATAAGTTAAAATGATCAGATATGGACATCTACATGGTTTGTGAAGCATCAGAGGGAGTCTATGAGTATATATAGAAAGCCCAAGATCGAGGACTCTTTGGCCAGAAATATGTTCAGGAGGTCAAAAGGGGACCTCTGAATAGTTGATTTATCATCAAAATAATTCTATATCCTTATATAGTTTGAAAAATTTTGAGGACACTTTGACAACAATTAAGTTCAAAAGGTCAGATATGGACATCTATATGGCTTATGAAGCATCAGAAGGAGTCTATGAGTATGTATAGAAAGCCCAATATCGAGGACTCTTTGGCCAGAAATATGTTCAGGAGGTCAAAAAGGGACCTCTGAATAGCTGATTTATCATCAGAAAGTCTCTAACTTTACATAGTTTGAAAAATTTTGAGGACCCTTGACCATAAATAAGTTAAAATGATCAGATATGGACATCTACATGGTTTTTGAAGCATCAGAGGGAGTCTATGAGTATATATAGAAAGCCCAAGATCGAGGACTCTTTGGCCAGAAATATGTTCAGGAGGTCAAAAGGGGACCTCTGAATAGTTGATTTATCATCAAAATAATTCTATATCCTTATATAGTTTGAAAAATTTTGAGGACACTTTGACAACAATTAAGTTCAAAAGGTCAGATATGGACATCTATATGGCTTATGAAGCATCAGAAGGAGTCTATGAGTATGTATAGAAAGCCCAAGATCGAGGACTCTTTGGCCAGAAATATGTTCAGGAGGTCAAAAAGGGACCTCTGAATAGCTGATTTATCATCAAAAAGAGTCTATAACTTTATATAGGTTGAAAAATGTTGAGAACACTTTGACCACAAATAAGTTCAAAAGGTCAGATATGGACATCTATATGGCTTATGAAGCATCAGAAGGAGTCTATAAGTATGTATAGAAAGCCCAAGATCGAGGACTCTTTGGCCAGAAATATGTTCAGGAGGTCAAAAAGGGACCTCTGAATAGCTGATTTATCATCGAAAGAATATATAACTTTATATAGTTTGAAAAATTTTGAGTACACTTTGACCACAAATAAGTTCAAAAGGTCAGATATGGACATCTATATGGCTTATGATGCATCAGAAGGAGTCTATGAGTATGTATAGAAAGCCCAAGATCGAGTACTCTTTGACCAGAAATATCTTCAGAGGTCAAAACCTCTGAATAGCTGATTTAACATCAAAAGGAGTCTATAACTTTATATAGTTTGAAAAATTTTGAGGACACTTTGACCACAAATAAGTTCAAAAGGTCAGATACGGACATCTATATGGCTTGTGAAGCATCAGAAGGAGTTGTGGTGGATTTTAATTAATCAACGTTAATTAATCAACTAACATTTGTTTTTCTTGCAGGAATAACATTCATATGCTTTTAATGTGTCAAAACTCTTTGGGGAAAAACTTGTGACTTTGAGTAGTGTCTATGGGTAAAAATAACATAGTTAGGGGAAGTAAAACTAGACAAGTCTGTTAGAACAAATTAAGTCATCGTTAAAACCTTGTGATAAGTAATCACAAGATAAAAGTTTGCTTTACCTAGTAACAGAGGGGTTTGCATATGAAGAACCAATCAAATAGTGGGGAAATTATGTAATGCAGCATGAAATTTATGCCATACCCTGATTCTATAAAAACTCTTGTATATGTATTTTTCGGTGGGATTCTCAATGGAATTTGTCTGAGATCCTCCGGCCTTGCTTCTTGGGAGAGATTCCCTGAGAACTGCTAGGGAAGATCTCCTGGCCGTGATTAAAGCATTTAAAGGATATTTGCAGGTCTGTTTGTCAATTTATTCCTGCGCAGGAAGCTAGTTTAGGTAGGAAGCTAGTTTAGGTAGGAAGCTAGTTTAGAAAACTAATTAGTTAGAGGAACAAGTTAGACTAGGTAAGATATCCAAGTGAGGACGTCGCCAGGAGACGAGACTCAGATATCAGGTGGGGACGTCGCCAGGAGACGAGACCCAGGTACCCAAGTGGGGACGTCGCCAGGAGACGAGACCCAGGTACAGATAGTTAGTTTAGGGAATAATCTACCCGAGTGGGGACGTCGCCAGTAGACGAGACCCAGATAGTTAGGTTTAGGGAAAAATATCCACGACAGAGTCTATGAGTATGTATAGACAGCCCAAGATCGAGTACTCTTTGGCCAGAAATATGTTCAGGAGGTCAAAAGGGGAAGTCTGAATAGCTGATTTATCATCAAAAGAATTCTATAACTTTATATAGATTGAAAAATTTTGAGGACACTTTGACCACAAATAAGTTCAAAAGGTCAGATATGGACATCTATATGGCTTATGATGCATCAGAAGGAGTCTATGAGTATGTATAGAAAGCCCAAGATCGAGTACTCTTTGGCCAGAAATATGTTCAGGAGGTCAAAACCTCTGAATAGCTGATTTAACATCAAAAGTAGTCTATAAATTTTTAAAGTTTGAAAAATTTTGAGGACACTTTGACCACAAATAAGTTCAAAAGGTCAGATATGGACATCTATATGGCTTATGAAGCATCAGAAGGAGTCTATGAGTATGTATAGAAAGGCCAACATCGAGGACTCTTTGGCCAGAAATATGTTCAGGAGGTCAAAAAGGGACCTCTGAATAGCTGATTTATCATCGAAAGAATCTATAACTTTATATAGTTTGAAAAATTTTGAGTACACTTTGACCACAAATGAGTTCAAACGGTCAGATATGGACATCTATATGGCTTATGATGCATCAGAAGGAGTCTATGAGTATGTATAGAAAGCCCAAGATCGAGTACTCTTTGGCCAGAAATATCTTCAGAGGTCAAAACCTCTGAATAGCTGTTTTAACATCAAAAGGAGTCTATAACTTTATATAGTTTGAAAAATTTTGAGGACATTTTGACCACAAATAAGTTCAAAAGGTCAGATATGGACATCTATATGGCTTATGATGCATCAGAAGGAGTCTATGAGTATGTATAGAAAGCCCAAGACCGAGGACTCTTTGGCCAGAAATATCTTCAGAGGTCAAAACCTCTGAATAGCTGTTTTAACATCAAAAGGAGTCTATAACTTTATATAGTTTGAAAAGTTTTGAGGACATTTTGACCACAAATAAGTTCAAAAGGTCAGATATGGACATATATATGGCTTATGAAGCATCAGAAGCAGTATGTATAGAAAGCCCAAGTTTCGAATACTCGTTGGTCAGAAAAAAATTCAGTATGTCAAATATGGACTTTTGTCAGGAGGATATAACATCCGAAGATATCAGTCTGAAAGTATTGTATTAATCTTTTAGGACTCTTTGGCCAGAAATGTGTTCAGAAGGTTAAAAGGGGACCTCTGAATAGCTGATTTATCATCAGAAAGAGTCTATAACTTTATATAGTTTGAAAAATTTTGAGGACCCTTGACCAGAAATAAGTTCAAATGATCAGATATGGACATCTATATGGGTTTTGAAGCATCAGAGGGAGTCTATGAGTATATATGGAAAGCCCAAGATCGAGGACTCTTTGGCCAGAAATATGTTCAGGAGGTCAAACGGGGACGTCTGAATAGCTGATTTATCATCAAAAGAATTCTATAACTTTATATAGATTGAAAAATTTTGAGGACACTTTGACCACAAATAAGTTCAAAAGGTCAGATATGGACATCTATATGGCTTATGATGCATCAGAAGGAGTCTATGAGTATGTATAGAAAGCCCAAGATCGAGTACTCTTTGGCCAGAAATATCTTCAGGAGGTAAAAACCTCTGAATAGCTGATTTAACATCAAAAGGAGTCTATAACTTTATATAGTTTGAAAAATTTTGAGGACACTTTGACCACAAATAAGTTCAAATGGTCAGATATTGACATCTATATTGCTTATGAAGCATCAGAAGGAGTCTATGAGTATGTATAGAAAGCCCAAGATCGAGGACTCTTCGGCCAGAAATATCTTCAGGAGGTCAAAACCTCTGAACAGCTGATTTATCATCAAAAGGATTCTATAACTTTATACAGTTTGAAAAATGTTGAGGACACTTTGACCACAAATAAGTTCAAAAGGTCAGATATGGACATCTATATGGCTTATGAAGCATCAGAAGGAGTCTATGAGTATGTATAGAAAGGCCAAGATCGAGGACTCTTTGGCCAGAAATATGTTCAGGAGTTCAAAAAGGGACCTCTGAATAGCTGATTTATCACCGAAAGAATCTATAACTTTATATAGTTTGAAAAATTTTGAGTACACTTTGACCACAAATGAGTTCAAAAGGTCAGATATGGACATCTATATGGCTTATGATGCATCAGAAGGAGTTTATGAGTATGTATAGAAAGCCCAAGATCGAGTACTCTTTGGCCAGAAATATCTTCAGAGGTCAAAACCTCTGAATAGCTGTTTTAACATCAAAAGGAGTCTATAACTTTATATAGTTTGAAAAATTTTGAGGACACTTTGACCACAAATAAGTTCAAAAGGTCAGATATGGACATCTATATGGCTTATGATGCATCAGAAGGAGTCTATGAGTATGTATAGAATGCCCAAGACCGAGGACTCTTTGGCCAGAAATATGTTCAGGAGGTCAAAACCTCTGAATTAGCTGATCATCAAAAGGATTCTATAACTTTATATAGTTTGAAAAATTTTGAGGACACTTTGACCACAAATAAGTTCAAAAGGTCAGATATGGACATATATATGGCTTATGAAGCATCAGAAGGAGTATGTATAGAAAGCCCAAGTTTCGAATACTCCTTGGTCAGAAAAAAATTCAGTATGTCAAATATGGACTTTTGTCAGGATGATATAACATCCGAAGATATCAGTCTGATAGTATTGTATTAATCTTTAAGGACTCTTTGGCCAGTAATATGTTCAGTAGGTTAAAAGGGGACCTCAGAATAGCTGATTTATCATCAGAAAGAGTCTATAACTTTATATAGTTTCAATTTATTCCTGCGCAGGAAGCTAGTTTAGGTAGGAAGCTAGTTTAGGTAGGAAGCTAGTTTAGAAAACTAATTAGTTAGAGGAACAAGTTAGACTAGGTAAGATATCCAAGTGAGGACGTCGCCAGGAGACGAGACTCAGATATCAGGTGGGGACGTCGCCAGGAGACGAGACCCAGGTACCCAAGTGGGGACGTCGCCAGGAGACGAGACCCAGGTACAGATAGTTAGTTTAGGGAATAATCTACCCGAGTGGGGACGTCGCCAGTAGACGAGACCCAGATAGTTAGGTTTAGGGAAAAATATCCACGACAGAGTCTATGAGTATGTATAGACAGCCCAAGATCGAGTACTCTTTGGCCAGAAATATGTTCAGGAGGTCAAAAGGGGAAGTCTGAATAGCTGATTTATCATCAAAAGAATTCTATAACTTTATATAGATTGAAAAATTTTGAGGACACTTTGACCACAAATAAGTTCAAAAGGTCAGATATGGACATCTATATGGCTTATGATGCATCAGAAGGAGTCTATGAGTATGTATAGAAAGCCCAAGATCGAGTACTCTTTGGCCAGAAATATGTTCAGGAGGTCAAAACCTCTGAATAGCTGATTTAACATCAAAAGTAGTCTATAAATTTTTAAAGTTTGAAAAATTTTGAGGACACTTTGACCACAAATAAGTTCAAAAGGTCAGATATGGACATCTATATGGCTTATGAAGCATCAGAAGGAGTCTATGAGTATGTATAGAAAGGCCAACATCGAGGACTCTTTGGCCAGAAATATGTTCAGGAGGTCAAAAAGGGACCTCTGAATAGCTGATTTATCATCGAAAGAATCTATAACTTTATATAGTTTGAAAAATTTTGAGTACACTTTGACCACAAATGAGTTCAAACGGTCAGATATGGACATCTATATGGCTTATGATGCATCAGAAGGAGTCTATGAGTATGTATAGAAAGCCCAAGATCGAGTACTCTTTGGCCAGAAATATCTTCAGAGGTCAAAACCTCTGAATAGCTGTTTTAACATCAAAAGGAGTCTATAACTTTATATAGTTTGAAAAATTTTGAGGACATTTTGACCACAAATAAGTTCAAAAGGTCAGATATGGACATCTATATGGCTTATGATGCATCAGAAGGAGTCTATGAGTATGTATAGAAAGCCCAAGACCGAGGACTCTTTGGCCAGAAATATCTTCAGAGGTCAAAACCTCTGAATAGCTGTTTTAACATCAAAAGGAGTCTATAACTTTATATAGTTTGAAAAGTTTTGAGGACATTTTGACCACAAATAAGTTCAAAAGGTCAGATATGGACATATATATGGCTTATGAAGCATCAGAAGCAGTATGTATAGAAAGCCCAAGTTTCGAATACTCGTTGGTCAGAAAAAAATTCAGTATGTCAAATATGGACTTTTGTCAGGAGGATATAACATCCGAAGATATCAGTCTGAAAGTATTGTATTAATCTTTTAGGACTCTTTGGCCAGAAATGTGTTCAGAAGGTTAAAAGGGGACCTCTGAATAGCTGATTTATCATCAGAAAGAGTCTATAACTTTATATAGTTTGAAAAATTTTGAGGACCCTTGACCAGAAATAAGTTCAAATGATCAGATATGGACATCTATATGGGTTTTGAAGCATCAGAGGGAGTCTATGAGTATATATGGAAAGCCCAAGATCGAGGACTCTTTGGCCAGAAATATGTTCAGGAGGTCAAACGGGGACGTCTGAATAGCTGATTTATCATCAAAAGAATTCTATAACTTTATATAGATTGAAAAATTTTGAGGACACTTTGACCACAAATAAGTTCAAAAGGTCAGATATGGACATCTATATGGCTTATGATGCATCAGAAGGAGTCTATGAGTATGTATAGAAAGCCCAAGATCGAGTACTCTTTGGCCAGAAATATCTTCAGGAGGTAAAAACCTCTGAATAGCTGATTTAACATCAAAAGGAGTCTATAACTTTATATAATTTGAAAAATTTTGAGGACACTTTGACCACAAATAAGTTCAAATGGTCAGATATTGACATCTATATTGCTTATGAAGCATCAGAAGGAGTCTATGAGTATGTATAGAAAGCCCAAGATCGAGGACTCTTCGGCCAGAAATATCTTCAGGAGGTCAAAACCTCTGAACAGCTGATTTATCATCAAAAGGATTCTATAACTTTATACAGTTTGAAAAATGTTGAGGACACTTTGACCACAAATAAGTTCAAAAGGTCAGATATGGACATCTATATGGCTTATGAAGCATCAGAAGGAGTCTATGAGTATGTATAGAAAGGCCAAGATCGAGGACTCTTTGGCCAGAAATATGTTCAGGAGTTCAAAAAGGGACCTCTGAATAGCTGATTTATCATCGAAAGAATCTATAACTTTATATAGTTTGAAACATTTTTAGTACACTTTGACCACAAATAAGTTCAAAAGGTCAGATATGGACATCTATATGGCTTATGATGCATCAGAAGGAGTCTATGAGTATGTATAGAAAGCCCAAGATCGAGTACTCTTTGGCCAGAAATATCTTCAGGAGGTCAAAACCTCTGAATAGCTCATTTAACATCAAAAGGAGTCTATAACTTTATATAGTTTGAAAAATTTTGAGGACACTTTGACCACAAACAAGTTCAAAAGGTCAGATATTGACATCTATATGGCTTATGATGCATCAGAAGGAGTCTATGAGTATGTATAGAAAGGCCAAGATCGAGGACTCTTTGGCCAGAAATATCTTCAGAGGTCAAAACCTCTGAATTAGAAGATCATCAAAAGGATTCTATAACTTTATATAGTATGAAAAATTTTGAGGACACTTTGACCACAAATAAGTTCAAAAGGTCAGATATGGACATATATATGGCTTATGAAGCATCAGAAGGAGTATGTATAGAAAGCCCAAGTTTCGAATACTCCTTGGTCAGAAAAAAATTCTGTATGTCAAATATGGACTTTTGTCAGGAGGATATAACATCCGAAGATATCAGTCTGAAAGAATTGTATTAATCTTTTAGGACTCTTTGGCCAGAAATATGGTCAGTAGGTTAAAAGGGGACCTCTGAATAGCTGATTTATCATCAGAAAAAGTCTATAACTTTATATAGTTTGAAAAATGTTGATTACCCTTGACCAGAAATAAGTTCAAATGATCAGATATGGACATCTATATGGGTTTTGAAGCATCAGAGAGAGTCTATGAGTATATATAGAAAGCCCAAGATCGAGGACTCTTTGGCCAGAAATATGTTCAGGAGGTCAAAAGGGGACCTCTGAATAGCTGATTTATCATCAGAAGAATTCTATAACTTTATATAGTTTGAACATTATTGACGACACTTTGACCACAAATAAGTTCAAAAGGTCAGAGATGGACATCTATATGGCTTATGATGCATCAAAAGGAGTCTATGAGTATGTATAGAAAGCCCAAGATCGAGGACTCTTTGGCCAGAAATATGTTCAGGAGGTCAATTATGGACTTATGTAAGGCTGATTTAATATCAAAAGGAGTCTGTATTCGTTTATGGTAGACAACATCCTTTTGAGAACTCTTTTGTCAATGATTTATTATTAGAAGGAGACTATAACTTTATATAGTTTGAAAAATTTTGAGGACACTTTGAGCAGAAATAAGTTCAAAAGGTAAGCCATAAGCCATATATAGATATCCATATCTGTATGGATATCAATATGGCTTATGAAGCATCAGGAGTCATTGTAGAAATCGAGGACTCTTTGGCCAGAATTATGTTACTTTGGTCAAATATGGACTTCTTTATGGCTGGATTAGGAGTCGAAGAGTGTGTATAGAAAGTTAACATCAGCTGACTGAATAGATTAATTAATGTGCAGTAAAGGAAAATCATTGCACTGGCTTTTGCTTCACAATGGACACAATTAACTCATTCCGTTGGACAACGATAGAATGCACTGAAGAATAAACATATAGATAATGCTCTTTTCGCATTGCATTGCACACCAGAACTAACTCCTTCCCATGTTCACTAAAGAGATAACATTTATGTTGTTGCATTGCATTGCACAAACGATCTAACGTTGTCCACTGAACAATAACATAGGCCATGCACTTTTTGCATTGCATTGCATTGCACACCAGATCGAACTCCTTCCCATGTTCAGTAAAGAGATAATATGTTGCATTGCATTGCACAAACGATCTAACGTTGTGCATTGAAGAATAACATACAGGCTAAATGCATGCATTGTATTGCATTGCACACCCGAACTAACTCCTTCACATGTTCATTAAAGAGATAACATATGTTATGCAACATTGCATTGCTTTGCATAAACGATCTAACGTTGTCCACTGAACAATAACATATAGGCTATGCACTTCTTGGATTGCATTGCATTGCACAGTAGATCTAATTTATTCCCATGTTCATTAAAGAGATAACAAGTGTTGTTGCATTGTATTGTACAAACGATCTATCGTTGTGCATCACTGAAGAAAAACATATGCACTTCTATCCCTGCATTGCACACCAGAACTAACTCCTTCCCATGTTCATTAAAGAGATAACATCTGTTGTTGCACAAACGATCTAACGTTGTGCAATGAAGAGTAACATAGGCCATGCACTTTTTGCATTGCATTGCATTGCACACCAGATCAAACTCCTTCCCATGTTCAGTAAAGAGATAATATGTTGCATTGCATTGCACAAACGATCTAACGTTGTGCATTGAAGAATAACATACAGGCTAAATGCATGCATTGTATTGCATTGCACACCCGAACTAACTCCTTCACATGTTCATTAAAGAGATAACATATGTTATGCAACATTGCATTGCTTTGCACAAACGATCTAACGATGTGCACTGAAAAATAACATTTATGCACATTTTGCATTGCATTGCACACCAGAAATAACTCCTACCCATTTTCATTAAAGAGATAATATTTTGCATTGCATTGCACAAAACGTTCATTTGTCTCAACGATCAATGTTGTGCATTAAAGAACAACATATAGGCTAAATGCATGCATTGTATTGCATTGCACACCAGAACTAACTCCTTCCCATGATCATTAAAATGATAACACATGTTGTATTGCATTGTATTGCATTGCACAAACGATCTAACGTTGGTGCATTGAAGAATAACATTTACGCACTTTTTGCATTGCATTGCATTGCACACTGAAACTAACTCCTTCCCATGTTTAGTAAAGATATAACATGTTGCATTGCATTGAATTGCATTGCATTGCAGAAACGATCTAACGTTGTGCACTGAAGAATAACATTTAAGGGTATGCACTTTTGGCTTTGCATTGCATTGCACACCAGATCTTACTCCTTCAAATGTTTATTAAAGAGATAACATTGGCTATGCACTTTTTGAATTGCATTGCACATTAGAACTAACTCCTTCAAATGTTAATTGAAGAGATAACATTTTGCATGGCATTGCGCAAACGATCTAACGTTGTGCATTGAAGAGTAACATAGACCATGCACTTTTTGCATTGCATTGCATTGCACACCAGATCAAACTCCTTCCCATGTTCAGTAAAGAGATAATATGTTGCATTGCATTGCACAAACGATCTAACGTTGTGCATTGAAGAATAACATACAGGCTAAATGCATGGATTGTATTGCATTGCACACCCGAACTAACTCCTTCACATGTTCATTAAAGAGATAACATATGTTTATGCAATATTGCATTGCTTTGCACAAACGATCTAACGATGTGCACTGAAAAATAACATTTATGCACTTTTTGCATTGCACACCAGAACTAACTCCTTCCCATGTTCATTAAAGAGATAATATTTTGCATTGCATTGCACAAAACGTTCGTTTGTCTCAACGATCAATGTTGTACATTAAAGAATAACATATAGGCTAAATGCATGCATTGTATTGCATTGCACACCAGAACTAACTCCTTCCCATGATCATTAAAGAGATAACATGTTGCATTGCATTGCATTGCATTGCAGAAACGATCTAACGTTGTGCATTGAAGAATAACATTTACGCACTTTTTGCATTGCATTGCATACTGAAACTAACTCCTTCCCATGTTCAGTAAAGATATAACATGTTGCATTGCATTGAATTGCATTGCATTGCAGAAACGATCTAACGTTGTGCACTGAAGAATAACATTTAGGGTATGCACTTTTGGCTTTGCATTGCATTGCACACCAGATCTTACTCCTTCAAATGTTTATTAAAGAGATAACATAGGCCATGCACTTGTTGAATTGCATTGCACATTAGAACTAACTCCTTCAAATGTTAATTGAAGAGATAACATTTTGCATTGCATTGCGCAAACGATCTAACGTTGTGCATTGAAGAGTAACACAGACCATGCACTTTTTGCATTGCATTGAATTGCACACCAGAACTAATTCTTTCCCATGTTCACTAAAGAGATAACATGTTGCATTGCATTGCATTGCAGAAACGATCTAATGTTGTGCACTGAATAATAACATTTATGCACTTTTTGCATTGCATTGCATTGCACACCAGAACTAAATCCTTCAAATGTTAGAAAAGTTAGTTATGGTGTGCAATGCAATGCAATGCAAAAAGTGAAGAGCCAATGTTACTCTTCAATGCAAACGTTAGATCGTTTGTGCAATACAATGCAAAATGTTATCTCTTTAATAAACATTTGAAGGAGTTAGTTCTGGTGTGCAATGCAATGCAATGCATAAAGTACATAAATGTTATTCAGTGCACAGCCTTAAATCGTTTGTGCAAAGCAATGCAATGTTGCATAACATATGATATATTTTTAATGAACATGGGAAGGAGTTAGTTCGGCTGTACCTGCAACACAATCCATGCATTTAGCCTATATGTCATTCTTCAATGCACAACTTTAGAACGTTTGTGCAATGCAATGCAAAATGTTATCTCTTTAATAAACATGGGAAGTAGTTAGTTCTGGAGTGCAATGCAATGCAAAGAGTGCATAGCCTATATGTTATTCTTCAGTGCACAGCCTTAGATCATTTGTGCAATGCAATGCAATGCAATGCAACATGTTATCCCTTTAATGAACATGGGAAAGAGTTAGTTCTGGTGTGCAATGCAATACAATGCATGCATTTAGCCTATATGTTATTCTTCAATGCACAACGTTAGATCGTTTGTGCAATGCAATGCAAAATGTTATCTATTTAATAAACATGGGAAGTAGTTAGTTCTGGAGTGCAATGCAATGCAATGCAAAGAGTGCATAGCCTATATGTTATTCTTCAGTGCACAGCCTTAGATCATTTGTGCAATGCAATGCAATGCAATGCAACATGTTATCCCTTTAATGAACATTAGAAGGAGTTAGTTCTGGTGTGCAATGCAATACAATGCATGCATTTAGACTATATGTTATTCTTCAATGCACAACGTTAGATCGTTTGAGCAATGCAATGCAAAATGTTATCTCTTTAATAAACATTTGAAGGAGTTAGTTCTGGTGTGCAATGCAATGCAAAAAGTGCATAGCCTATATGTTATTCTTCAATACACAACGTTAAATCGTTTGTGCAATGCAAAGCAAAATGTTATCTCTTTAATTAACATTTGAAGGAGTTAGTTTTGGTGTGCAATGCAACACAATGCATGCATTTAGCCTATATGTCATTCTTCAATGCACAACGTTAGATCGTTTGTGCAATGCAACAGGTTATCTCTTTAATAAACATTTGAAGGAGTTAGTTCTGGTGTGCAATGCAATGCAATGCAAAAAGTGCATAAATGTTATTCTTTAGTGCACAGCGTTAGATCGTTTGTGCAATGCAATGCAACAACATTGCAACTTATCTCTTTAAAGAAAATGGGAATGAGTTCGTTCTTGTGTGCAATGCAATGCAAGAATTGCATAGCCTATATTATTCTTCAATGCACAAAGTTAGATCGTTTATGCAATGCAATGCAAAATGTTATCTCTTTAATAAACATTTGAAGGAGATAGTTCTGGTGTGCAATGCAATGCATAAAGTGCATAGCCTGTATGTTATTCTTCAATGCACAACGTAAGATCGTTTGTGCAAAGCAGTGCAAAATGTTATCTCTTTAATAAACATTTGAAGGAGTTAGTTCTGGTGTGCAATGCAATGCAATGCAAAAAGTGCATAAATGTTATTCTTTAGTGCACAGCGTTAGATCGTTTGTGCAATGCAATGCAACAACATTGCAACTTATCTCTTTAAAGAAAATGGGAATGAGTTAGTTCTTGTGTGCAATGCCATGCAAGAATTGCATAGCCTATATTATTCTTCAATACACAAAGTTAGATCGTTTATGCAATGCAATGCAAAATGTTATCTCTTTAATAAACATTTGAAGGAGATAGTTCTGGTGTGCAATGCAATGCAATGCATAAAGTGCATAGCCTGTATGTTATTCTTCAATGCACAACGTTAGATCCTTTGTGCAATGCAATGCAACAACACTTGTTATCTCTTTAATGAACATGGGAATAAATTAGATCTACTGTGCAATGCAATGCAATTCAAGAAGTGCATAGCCTATATGTTATTGTTCAGTGGACAACGTTAGATCCTTTGTGCAATGCAATGCAACAACATAAATGTTATATATTTAATGAACATGGGAAGGAGTTAGCTCTGGCCTGCAATGCAATCCGAAAAGTGCTTTATCTATATGTTTATTCTTCAGTGCATTCTATCGTTGCCCAACGGAATGAGTTAATTGTGTCCATTGTAAAGCAACAGCTAGTGCAATGAATTTCCTTCACTGCACATTAACCTACTTATACATTCAGTCAACTGATGTTAACTTTCTATACATATTCTTCGACTCCTGATGTACGTAAGTACATATTTGACCAAAGTAACATTTTTTTATTTTTTATTTTTATATATTTACTTTTTAACAACATATATTACACACACACCAGGAACAAAAATACAAAATGCAGTATAGACACATATTGATGTCTTCGCATCATTACAACTTAGCATATCTCAATTTGTACAGGACTCACATCCTCAAGACTAATGAACAAAGTAACATATTTCTGGCCAAACAGTCCTCCATTTCTATACATACGCATTGACTCCCGATGCATTGATAAGCCAATGTAGATTTTCATGGCTTATGGCTTACCTGCTCAAAGTGTCCTCAAAATTTTTCAAACTATGTAAAGTTATAGTCTCCTTCTGATGATAAATCAGATATACAGAGGTCCCCTTTTGACCTGCTGAACATATTTCTGGCCAAAGAGTCCTCGATCTTGGGCTTTCTATACATACTCATAGACTCCTTCTGATGCTTCATAAGCCATATAGATGTCCATATCCGACCTTTTGAACTTATTTGTGGTCAAAGTGTCCTCAAAATTTTTCAAACTATATAAAGTTATAGAATTCTTTTGATGATAAATCAGCTATTCAGAGGTTTTGACCTCCTGAACATATTTCTGGCCAAAGAGTCCTCGATCTTTGGCTTTCTATGCATACTCACAGACTCCTTCTGATGCATCTTAAGCCATATAAATGTCCATATCTGACCTTTTGAACTTATTTGTGGTCAAAGTGTCTTCAAAATTTTTCAAACTATAAAAAGTTATAGAATTCTTTTGATGATAAATCAGCTATTCAGAGGTCCCCTTTAGACCTCCTGAACATATTACTGGCCAAAGAGTCCTCGATCTTGGGCTTTCTATATATACTCATAGACTCCCTCTGATGCTTCAAAAGCCATATAGATGTCCATATCTGACCTTTTGAACATATTTGTGGTCAAAGTGTTCTCAAAATTTTTCAAACTATATAAAGTTATAGACTCTTTCTTATGATAAATCAGCTATTCAGAGGTCCCCTTTTGACCTACTGAACATATTTCTGGCCAAAGAGTCCTAAAAGATTAATACAATACATTCAGACTGATATCTTCGGATGTTATATCCTCCTGACAAAAGTCCATATTTGACATACTGAATTTTTTTCTGGCCATGGAGTATTCGAAACTTGGGCTTTCTATACATACTCGTTAACTCTTTCTGATGTTAGGTCAACCAGACAGAAGTCCATTTTTGACCCAAGGAATATATTTCTGGCAAAAGAGTCCTCGATCGTGGGCTTTCTATACATACTCATAGACTCCTTCTGATGCTTCATAAGCCATATATATGTCCATATCTGACCTTTTGAACTTATTTGTGGTCAAAGTGTCCTCAAAATTTTTCAAACTATATAAAGTTATAGAATTCTTTTTATGATAAATCAGCTATTCAGAGGTCGCCTTTTGACCTCCTGAACATATTTCTGGCCAAAGAGTCCTCGATCTTGGGCTTTCTATTCATACTCATAGACTCCTTCTGATGCATCTTAAGCCATATAGATGTCCATATCTGACCTTTTGAACCTATTTGTGGTCAAAGTGTCCGCAAAATTGTTCTAAATATAAAGTTCTAGAATTCTTTTGATGATAAATCAGCTATTCACACGTCCCCTTTTGACCTTCTGAACATATTTCTGGCCAAAGAGTCCTAGATCTTTGGCTTTTTATACATACTCATAGACTCCTTCTGATGCATCTTAAGCCATATAGATGTCCATATCTTCCCTTTTGAACTTATTTGTGGTCAAAGTGTCCTAAAAAATTTTCAAACTATATAAAGTTATAGAATTCTTCTGATGATAAATCAGCTATTCAGAGGTCCCCTTTTGACCTCCTGAACATATTTCTGGCCAAAGAGTCCTCGATCATGGGCTTTCTATATATACTCATAAACTCCCTCTGGTGCTTCAAAAGCCATATAGATGTCCATATCTGACCTTTTGAACTTATTTCTGGTCAAAGGGTCCTCAAAAGTTTTCAAACTATATAAAGTTATAGACTCTTTCTGATGATTAATCAGCTATTCAGAGGTCCCCTTTAGACCTAGTAAACATATTTCAGTCCAAAGAGTCCTAAAAGATTAATACAATCAATTCAGACTGATATCTTCGGATGTTACATCCTCCTGACAAAAGTCCATTTTTGACATACTGAATTTTTTTCTGGCCAAGTAGTATTCGAATCTTGGGCTTTCAATACATACTCGTTGACTCTTTCTGATGTTACGTCAACCATACAGAAGTCCATTTTTGACCCAAGGAATATATTTCTGGCCAAAGAGTCCTCGATCTTGGGCTTTCTATACATACTCATACTCCTTTTGATGCTTCATAAGCCATATATATGTCCATATCTGACCTTTTGAACTTATTTGTGGTCAAAGTGTCCTCAAAATTTTTCAAACTATATAAAGTTATAGAATCCTTTTGATGATAAATCAGCTTTTTAGAGGTTTTGACCTCTTGAACATATTTCTGGCCAAAGAGTCCTCGATCTGTGGCTTTCTATACATACTCATAGACTCCTTCAGATGCATCTTAAGCCATATAGATGTCCATATCTGACCTTTGGAACTTATTTGTGGTCAAAGTGTCCTCAAAATTTTTCAAACTATATAAAGTTATAGAATCCTTTTGATGATAAATCAGCTTTTTAGAGGTTTTGACCTCTTGAATATATTTCTGGCCAAAGAGTCCTCGATCTTTGGCTTTATATACATACTCATAGACTCCTTCTGATGCTTCATAAGCCATATAGATGTCCATATCTGACCTTTTGAACTTATTTGTGGTCAAAGTGTCCTAAAAATTTTTCAAGCTATATAAAGTTATAGAATTCTTTTGATGATAAATAGCTATTCAGAGGTCCCCTTTTGACCTCCTGAACATATTTCTGGCCAAAGAGTCCTCGATCTTGGGCTTTCTATACATACTCATAGACTCCGTCTGATGCTTCATAAGCCACATATGTGTCCATATCTGACCTTTTGAACTTATTTGTGGTCAAAGTGTCCTCAAAATTTTTCAAACTATATAAAGTTATAGAATCCTTTTGATGATAAATCAGCTATTCAGAGGTCCCCTTTTGACCTCCTGAACATATTTCTGGCCAAAGAGTCCTCGATCTTGGGCTTTCTATACATACTCATAGACTCCGTCTGATGCTTCATAAGCCACATATGTGTCCATATCTGACCTTTTGAACTTATTTGTGGTCAAAGTGTCCTCAAAATTTTTCAAACTATATAAAGTTATAGAATCCTTTTGATGATAAATCAGCTATTCAGAGGTTTTGACCTCCTGAACATATTTCTGGCCAAAGAGTCCTCGATCTTGGGCTTTCTATACATACTCATAGACTCCTTCTGATGCTTCATAAGCCACATATATGTCCATATCTGACCTTTTGAACTTAATTGTGGTCAAAGTGTCCTCAAAATTTTTCAAACTATATAAAGTCACAGAATTCATTTGATGATATATCAGCTATTCAGAGGTCCCCTTTTGACCTCCTGAACATATTTCTGGCCAAAGAGTCCTCGATCTTGGGCTTTCTATATATACTCATAGACTCCCTCTGATGCTTCAAAAGCCATATAGATGTCCATATCTGACCTTTTGAACTTATTTCTGGTCAAAGGGTCCTCAAAAGTTTTCAAACTATATAAAGTTATAGACTCTTTCTGATGATTAATCAGCTATTCAGAGGTCCCCTTTTGACCTAGTAAACATATTTCAGTCCAAAGAGTCCTAAAAGATTAATACAATAAATTCAGACTGATATCTTCGGATGTTATATCCTCCTGACAAAAGTCCATTTTTGACATACTGAATTTTTTTCTGGCCAAGTAGTATTCGAATCTTGGGCTTTCAATACATACTCGTTGACTCTTTCTGATGTTACGTCAACCATACAGAAGTCCATTTTTGACCCAAGGAATATATTTCTGGCCAAAGAGTCCTCGATCTTGGGCTTTCTATACATACTCATACTCCTTCTGATGCTTCATAAGCCATATATATGTCCATATCTGACCTTTTGAACTTATTTTTGGTCAAAGTGTCCTCAACATTTTTCAAACTATATAAAGTTATAAAATTCTTTTTATGATAAATCAGCTATTCAGATGTCCCCTTTTGACCTCCTGAACATATTTCTGGCCAAAGAGTCCTCGATCTCTGGCTTTCTATACATACTCATAGACTCCTTCTGATGCTTCATAAGCCATATAGATGTCCATATCTGACCTTTTGAACTCATTTGTGGTCAAAGTGTCCTCAAAATTTTTCAAACTATATAAAGTTATAGAATCCTTTTGATGATAAATCAGCTTTTTAGAGGTTTTGACCTCTTGAACATATTTCTGGCCAAAGAGTCCTCGATCTGTGGCTTTCTATACATACTCATAGACTCCTTCAGATGCATTTTAAGCCATATAGATGTCCATATCTGACCTTTGGAACTTATTTGTGGTCAAAGTGTCCTCAAAATTTTTCAAACTATATAAAGTTATAGAATCCTTTTGATGATAAATCAGCTTTTTAGAGGTTTTGACCTCTTGAACATATTTCTGGCCAAAGAGTCCTCGATCTTTGGCTTTCTATACATACTCATAGACTCCTTCTGATGCTTCATAAGCCATATAGATGTCCATATCTGACCTTTTGAACTTATTTCTGGTCAAAGGGTCCTCAAAAGTTTTCAAACTATATAAAGTTATAGACTCTTTCTGATGATTAATCAGCTATTCAGAGGTCCCCTTTTGACCTAGTAAACATATTTCAGTCCAAAGAGTCCTAAAAGATTAATACAATAAATTCAGACTGATATCTTCGGATGTTATATCCTCCTGACAAAAGTCCATTTTTGACATACTGAATTTTTTTCTGGCCAAGTAGTATTCGAATCTTGGGCTTTCAATACATACTCGTTGACTCTTTCTGATGTTACGTCAACCATACAGAAGTCCATTTTTGACCCAAGGAATATATTTCTGGCCAAAGAGTCCTCGATCTTGGGCTTTCTATACATACTCATACTCCTTCTGATGCTTCATAAGCCATATATATGTCCATATCTGACCTTTTTAACTTATTTTTGGTCAAAGTGTCCTCAAAATTTTTCAAACTATATAAAGTTATAAAATTCTTTTTATGATAAATCAGCTATTCAGAGGTCCCCTTTTGACCTCCTGAACATATTTCTGGCCAAAGAGTCCTCGATCTCTGGCTTTCTATACATACTCATAGACTCCTTCTGATGCTTCATAAGCCATATAGATGTCCATATCTGACCTTTTGAACTTATTTGTGGTCAAAGTGTCCTCAAAATTTTTCAAACTATATAAAGTTATAGAATCCTTTTGATGATAAATCAGCTTTTTAGAGGTTTTGACCTCTTGAACATATTTCTGGCCAAAGAGTCCTCGATCTGTGGCTTTCTATACATACTCATAGACTCCTTCAGATGCATCTTAAGCCATATAGATGTCCATATCTGACCTTTGGAACTTATTTGTGGTCAAAGTGTCCTCAAAATTTTTCAAACTATATAAAGTTATAGAATCCTTTTGATGATAAATCAGCTTTTTAGAGGTTTTGACCTCTTGAACATATTTCTGGCCAAAGAGTCCTCGATCTTTGGCTTTCTATACATACTCATAGACTCCTTCTGATGCTTCATAAGCCATATAGATGTCCATATCTGACCTTTTGAACTTATTTGTGGTCAAAGTGTCCTCAAAATTTTTCAAGCTATATAAAGTTATAGAATTCTTTTGATGATAAATCAGCTATTCAGAGATCCCTTTTGACCTCCTGAACATATTTCTGGCCAAAGAGTCCTCGATCTTGGTCTTTCTATACATACTCATAGACTCCTTCTGATGCATCATATGCCATATAGATGTCCATATCTGACCTTTTGAACTTATTTGTGGTCAAAGTGTCCTCAAAATTTTTCAAACTATATAAAGTTATAGAATCCTTTTGATGATAAATCAGCTTTTTAGAGGTTTTGACCTCTTGAACATATTTCTGGCCAAAGAGTCCTCGATCTGTGGCTTTCTATACATACTCATAGACTCCTTCAGATGCATCTTAAGCCATATAGATGTCCATATCTGACCTTTGGAACTTATTTGTGGTCAAAGTGTCCTCAAAATTTTTCAAGCTATATAAAGTTATAGAATTCTTTTTATGATAAATCAGCTATTCAGAGGTCCCCTTTTGACCTCCCGAACATATTTCTGGCCAAAGAGTCCTCGATCTTGGTCTTTCTATACATACTCATAGACTCCTTCTGATGCATCATATGCCATATAGATGTCCATATCTGACCTTTGGAACTTATTTGTGGTCAAAGTGTCCTCAAAATTTTTCAAACTATATAAAGTTATAGAATCCTTTTGATGATAAATCAGCTTTTTAGAGGTTTTGACCTCTTGAACATATTTCTGGCCAAAGAGTCCTCGATCTATGGCTTTCTATACATACTCATAGACTCCTTCTGATGCTTCATAAGCCATATAGATGTCCATATCTGACCTTTTGAACTTATTTGTGGTAAAAGTGTCCTCAAAATTTTTCAAACTATATAAAGTTATAGAATCCTTTTGATGATAAATCAGCTATTCAAAGGTTTTGACCTCCTGAACATATTTCTGGCCAAAGAGTCCTCGATCTTGGGCTTTCTATACATACTCATAGACTACTTCTGATGCATCATATGCCATATAGATGTCCATATCTGACCTTTTGTATTTATTTGTGGTCAAAGTGTCCTCAAAATTTTTCAAACTATATAAAGTTATAGAATCCTTTTGATGATAAATCAGCTTTTTAGAGGTTTTGACCTCCTGAACATATTTCTGGCCAAAGAGTCCTCGATCTTGGGCTTTCTATACATACTCATAGACTCCTTCTGATGCTTCATAAGCCACATATATGTCCATATCTGACCTTTTGAACTTATTTGTGGTCAAAGTGTCCTCAAAATTTTTCAAACTATATAAAGTCAAAGAATTCATTTGATGATATATCAGCTATTCAGAGGTCCCCTTTTGACCTCCTGAACATATTTCTGGCCAAAGAGTCCTCGATCTTGGGCATTCTAAACATACTCATAGACTTCTTCTGATGGTTCATAAGCCATATAGATGTCCATAACTGACCTTTTGAACTTATTTCTGGTCAAAGGGTCCTCAAAAGTTTTCAAACTATATAAAGTTATAGACTCTTTCTGATGATAAATCAGCTATTCAGAGGTCCCATTTTGACCTACTGAACATATTTCTGGCCAAAGAGTCCTAAAAGATTAATACAATAAATTCAGACTGATATCTTCGGATGTTATATCCTCCTGACAAAAGTCCATATTTGACATACTGAATTTTTTTCTGGCCAAGGAGTATTCGAAACTTGTGCTTTCTATACATACTCCTTCTGATGCTTCATAAGCCATATGTATGTCCATATCTGACCTTTTGAACTTATTTGTGGTCAAAGGGTCCTCAAATTTTTTTAACCTATATAAAGTTATAGAATCCTTTTGATGATAAATCAGCTATTCAGAGGTTTTGACCTCCTGAACGTATTTCTGGCCAAAGAGTCCTCGATCTTGGGCTTTCTACACATACTCATAGACTCCTTCTGATGCTTCATAAGCCATATAAATGTCCTTATCTGACCTTTTGAACTTATTTGTGGTCAAAGTGTCCTCAAAATTTTTCAAACTATATAAAGTTATAGAATCCTTTTGATGATAAATCAGCTTTTTAGTGGTTTTGACACCTTGAACATATTTCTGGCCAAAGTGTCCTCAATCTCTGGCTTTTTATACATACTCATAGACTCCTTCTGATGTATCTTAAGCCATATATATGTACATATCTGACCTTTTGAACTTATTTGTAGTCAAAGTGTCCTCAAAATTTTTCAAACTATATAAAGTTATAGAATTCTTCTGATGATAAATCAGCTATTCAAAGGTCCCCTTTTGACCTCCTGAACATATTTCTGGCCAAAGAGTCCTCGATCTTGGGCTTTCTATATATACTCATAGAATCCCTCTGATGCTTCAAAAGCCATATAGATGTCCATATCTGACCTTTTGAACTTATTTCTGGTCAAAGGGTCCTCAAAAGTTTTCAAACTATATAAAGTTATAGTCTCTTTCTGATGATTAATCAGCTATTCAGAGGTCCCCTTTTGACCTACTAAACATATTTCAGTCCAAAGAGTCCTAAAAGATTAATACAATAAATTCAGACTGATATCTTCGGATGTTATATCCTCCTGACAAAAGTCCATATTTGACATACTGAATTTTTTTCTGGCCAAGGAGTATTCGAAACTCGGGGTTTCTATACACACTCCTTCTGATGCTTCATAAGCCATATATATGTCCATATCTGACCTTTTGAACTTATTTGTGGTCAAAGCGTCCTCAAAATGTTTTAAACTATATAAAGTTATAGAATCCTTTTGATGATAAATCAGCTATTCAGAGGTCCCCTTTTGACCTCCTGAACATATTTCTGGCCAGAGAGTCCTCGATCTTGGGCTTTCTATATATACTCATAGACTCCCTCTGATGCTTCAAAACCCATAAAGATGTCCATATCTGACCTTTTGAACTTATTTCTGGTCAAAGGGTCCTCAACATTTTTCAAACTATATAAAGTTATAGAATCATTTTGATGATAAATCAGCTATTCAGAAGTTTTGACCTCCTGAACATATTTCTGGCCAAAGAGTCCTCGATCTTCGGCTTTCTATACATAGTCATAGACTCCTTCTGATGCTTTATAAGCCATATAGATGTCCATATCTGACCTTTTGAACTTAATTGTGGTCAATGTGTCCTCAAAATTTTTCAAACTATATAAAGTTATAGACTATTTCTGATGATAAATCAGCAATTCAGAGGTCCCCTTTTGACCTACTGAACATATTTCTGGCCAAAGAGTCCTAAAAGATTAATACAATAAATTCAGACTGATATCTTCGGATGTTATATCCTCCTGACAAAAGTCCTCGATCTTGGGCTTTCTATACATACTCATAGACTCCTTCTGATGCTTCATAAGCCATATAGATGTCCATATCTGACCTTTTGAACTTATTTGTGGTCAAAGTGTCCTCAAAATTTTTCAAACTATATGAAGTTCTAGAATTCTTTTGATGATAAATCAGCTATTCAGATGTCCCCTTTTGACCTCCTGAACATATTTCTGGCCAAAGAGTCCTCGATCTTGGTCTTTCTATACATACTCATAGACTCCTTCTGATGCATCATATGCCATATAGATGTCCATATCTGACCTTTTGAACTTATTTGTGGTCAAAGTGTCCTCAAAATTTTTCAAACTATATAAAGTTATACAATCCTTTTGATGATAAATCAGCTTTTTAGAGGTTTTGACCTCTTGAACATATTTCTGGCCAAAGAGTCCTCGATCTTTGGCTTTCTATACATACTCATAGACTCCTTTAGATGCATCTTAAGCCATATAGATGTCCATATCTGACCTTTTGAACTTATTTGTGGTCAAAGTGTCCTAAAAAATTTTCAAGCTATATAAATTTATAGAATTCTTTTTATGATAAATCAGCTATTCAGAGGTCCCCTTTTGACCTCCTGAACATATTTCTGGCCAAAGAGTCCTCGATCTCTGGCTTTCTATACATACTCATAGACTCCTTCTGATGCTTCATAAGCCATATAGATGTCCATATCTGACCTTTTGAACTTCTTTGTGGTCAAAGTGTCCTCAAAATTTTTCAAACTATATAAAGTTATAGAATTCTTTTGATGATAAATCAGCTATTCAGAGGTCCCTTTTTGACCTACTGAACATGTTTCTGGCCAAAGAGTTCTTAAAAGATTAATACAAAACATTCAGACTGATATCTTCGGATGTTATATCCTCCTGACAAAAGTCCATATTTGACATACTGAATTTTTTTCTGGCCAAGGAGTATTCGAAACTTGGGCTTTATATACATACTCGTTGACTCTTTCTGATGTTGGGTCAACCAGACAGAAGTCCATTTATGACCCAAGGAATATATTTCTGGCCAAAGAGTCCTCGATCTTGGGCTTTCTATACATACTCATAGACTCCTTCTGATGCTTCAAAAGCCATATAGATGTCCATATCTGACCTTTTGAACTTATTTGTGGTTTAAGTGTCCTCAAACTTTTTCAAACTATATAAAGTTATAGAATCCTTTTTATATAAATCA
This sequence comes from Squalius cephalus, assembly GCF_949319135.1. Taxonomy (NCBI): domain Eukaryota; kingdom Metazoa; phylum Chordata; class Actinopteri; order Cypriniformes; family Leuciscidae; genus Squalius; species Squalius cephalus. The sequence goes on from NC_137130.1 coordinate 30,935,032, forward strand.
GCTATTCAGAGGTCCCAATTTGACCTCCTGAACATATTTCTGGCCAAAGAGTCCTCGATCTTGGGCTTTCTATACATACTCATAGACTCCTTCTGATGCTTCATGAGCCATATAAATGTCCATATCTGACCTTTTGAACTTATTTGTGGTCAAAGTGTCCTCAAAATTTTTCAAACTATATAAAGTTATAGAATCCTTTTGATGATAAATCAGCTTTTTAGAGGTTTGGACCTCTTGAACATATTTCTGGCCAAAGAGTCCTCGATCTTTGTATTGTATCAATTGAATCTTATTGTATTAATCTTTTAGGACTCTTTGGCCAGAAATCTGTTCAGTAGGTCAAAAGGGGAACTCTGAATTGCTGATTTATCATCAGAAAGAGTCTATAACTTTATATTATTTGAAAAATTTTGAGGACACTTTGACCACAAATAAGTTCAAAAGGTCAGATATGGACATATATATGGCTTATGAAGCATCAGAAGGAGTCTATGAGTATGTATAGAAAGCCCAAGATCGAGGACTTTTGTCAGGAGGATATAACATCCGAAGATATCAGTCTGAATGTATTGTATTAATCTTTTAGGACTCTTTGGCCAGAAATATGTTCAGTAGGTCAAAAGGGGACCTCTGAATAGCTGATTTATCATCAGAAAGTCTCTAACTTTACATAGTTTGAAAAATTTTGAGGACCCTTGACCATAAATAAGTTAAAATGATCAGATATGGACATCTACATGGTTTTTGAAGCATCAGAGGGAGTCTATGAGTATATATAGAAAGCCCAAGATCGAGGACTCTTTGGCCAGAAATATGTTCAGGAGGTCAAAAGGGGACCTCTGAATAGCTGATTTATCATCAAAATAATTCTATATCCTTATATAGTTTGAAAAATTTTGAGGACACTTTGACAACAATTAAGTTCAAAAGGTCAGATATGGACATCTATATGGCTTATGAAGCATCAGAAGGAGTCTATGAGTATGTATAGAAAGCCTAAGATCGAGGACTCTTTGGCCAGAAATATGTTCAGGAGGTCAAAAAGGGACCTCTGAATAGCTGATTTATCATCAAAAAGAGTCTATAACTTTATATAGGTTGAAAAATGTTGAGAACACTTTGACCACAAATAAGTTCAAAAGGTCAGATATGGACATCTATATGGCTTATGAAGCATCAGAAGGAGTCTATGAGTATGTATAGAAAGCCCAAGATCGAGGACTCTTTGGCCAGAAATATGTTCAGGAGGTCAAAAAGGGACCTCTGAATAGCTGATTTATCATCGAAAGAATATATAACTTTATATAGTTTGAAAAATTTTGAGTACACTTTGACCACAAATAAGTTCAAAAGGTCAGATATGGACATCTATATGGCTTATGATGCATCAGAAGGAGTCTATGAGTATGTATAGAAAGCCCAAGATCGAGGACTCTTTGGCCAGAAATATGTTCAGGAGGTCAAAACCTCTGAATAGCTGATTTAACATCAAAAGTAGTCTATACATTTTTAAAGTTTGAAAAATTTTGAGGACACTTTGACCACAAATAAGTTCAAAAGGTCAGATATGGACATCTATATGGCTTATGAAGCATCAGAAGGAGTCTATGAGTATGTATAGAAAGGCCAACATCGAGGACTCTTTGGCCAGAAATATGTTCAGGAGGTCAAAAAGGGACCTCTGAATAGCTGATTTATCATCGAAAGAATCTATAACTTTATATAGTTTGAAAAATTTTGAGTACACTTTGACCACAAATGAGTTCAAACGGTCAGATATGGACATCTATATGGCTTATGATGCATCAGAAGGAGTCTATGAGTATGTATAGAAAGCCCAAGATCGAGTACTCTTTGGCCAGAAATATCTTCAGAGGTCAAAACCTCTGAATAGCTGTTTTAACATCAAAAGGAGTCTATAACTTTATATAGTTTGAAAAATTTTGAGGACATTTTGACCACAAATAAGTTCAAAAGGTCAGATATGGACATCTATATGGCTTATGATGCATCAGAAGGAGTCTATGAGTATGTATAGAAAGCCCAAGACCGAGGACTCTTTGGCCAGAAATATGTTCAGGAGGTCAAAACCTCTGAATTAGCTGATCATCAAAAGGATTCTATAACTTTATATAGTTTGAAAAAGTTTGAGGACACTTAAACCACAAATAAGTTCAAAAGGTCAGATATGGACATCTATATGGCTTATGAAGCATCAGAAGCAGTCTATGAGTATGTATAGAAAGCCCAAGATCGAGGACACTTTGACCACAAATAAGTTCAAAAGGTCAGATATGGACATATATATGGCTTATGAAGCATCAGAAGCAGTATGTATAGAAAGCCCAAGTTTCGAATACTCGTTGGTCAGAAAAAGATTCAGTATGTCAAATATGGACTTTTGTCAGGAGGATATAACATCCGAAGATATCAGTCTGAAAGTATTGTATTAATATTTTAGGACTCTTTGGCCAGAAATGTGTTCAGTAGGTTAAAAGGGGACCTCTGAATAGCTGATTTATCATCAGAAAGAGTCTATAACTTTATATAGTTTGAAAAATTTTGAGGACCCTTGACCAGAAATAAGTACAAATGATCAGATATGGACATCTATATGGGTTTTGAAGCATCAGAGAGAGTCTATGAGTATATATAGAAAGCCCAAGAACGAGGACTCTTTGGCCAGAAATATGTTCAGGAGGTCAAAAGGGGACCTCTGAATAGCTGATTTATCATCAAAAGAATTCTATAACTTTATATAGTTTGAAAACTTTTGAGGACACTTTGACCACAAATAAGTTCAAAAGGTCAGATATGGACATCTATATGGCTTATGATGCATCAGAAGGAGTCTATGAGTATGTATAGAAAGCCCAAGATCGAGGACTCTATGGCCAGAAAAATGTTCAGGAGGTCAAAACCTCTGAATAGCTGATTTATCATCAAAAGGATTCTATAACTTTATACAGTTTGAAAAATTTTGAGGACACTTTGACCACAAATAAGTTCAAAAGGTCAGATATGGACATATATATGGCTTATGAAGCATCAGAAGGAGTATGTATAGAAAGCCCAAGTTTCGAATACTCCTTAGCCAAAAAGAAATTCAGTATGTCAAATATGGACTTTTGTCAGGAGGATATAACATCCGAAGATATCAGTCTGAATGTATTGTATTAATCTTTTAGGACTCTTTGGCCAGAAATATGTTCAGTAGGTCAAAAGGGGACATCTGAATAGCTGATTTATCATCAGAAAGTCTCTAACTTTATATAGTTTGAAAAATTTTGAGGACCCTTTGACCAGAAATAAGTTCATAAGATCAGATATGGACATCTATATGGGTTTTGAAGCATCAGAGGGAGTCTATGAGTATATATAGAAAGCCCAAGATCGAGGACTCTTTGGCCAGAAATATGTTCAGGAAGTCAAAAGGGGACCCATAAATAGCTTATTTATCATCAAAAGGAGTCTATAACTTTATATAGTTTGAAAAATTTTGAGGACACTTTGACCACAAATAAGTTCAAAAGGTCAGATATTGACATCTATATTGCTTATGAAGCATCAGAAGGAGTCTATGAGTATGTATAGAAAGCCCAAGATCGAGGACTCTTTGGCCAGAAATATGTTCAGGAGGTCAAACGGGGACGTCTGAATAGCTGATTTATCATCAAAAGAATTCTATAACTTTATATAGATTGAAAAATTTTGAGGACACTTTGACCACAAATAAGTTCAAAAGGTCAGATATGGACATCTATATGGCTTATGATGCATCAGAAGGAGTCTATGAGTATGTATAGAAAGCCCAAGATGGAGTACTCTTTGGCCAGAAATATCTTCAGGAGGTAAAAACCTCTGAATAGCTGATTTAACATCAAAAGGAATCTATAACTTTATATAGTTTGAAAAATTTTGAGGACACTTTGACCACAAATAAGTTCAAAAGGTCAGATATTGACATCTATATTGCTTATGAAGCATCAGAAGGAGTCTATGAGTATGTATAGAAAGCCCAAGATCGAGGACTCTTTGGCCAGAAATATCTTCAGGAGGTCAAAACCTCTGAATAGCTGATTTATCATCAAAAGGATTCTATAACTTTATACAGTTTGAAAAATGTTGAGGACACTTTGACCAAAAATAAGTTCAAAAGGTCAGATATGGACATCTATATGGCTTATGAAGCATCAGAAGGAGTCTATGAGTATGTATAGAAAGCCCAAGATCGAGTACTCTTTGGCCAGAAATATGTTCAGAGGTCAAAACCTCTGAATAGCTGTTTTAACATCGAAAGGAGTCTATAACTTTAGTTTGAAAAATTTTGAGGACACTTTGACCACAAATAAGTTCAAAAGGTCAGATATGGACATCTATATGGCTTATGATGCATCAGAAGGAGTCTATGAGTATGTATAGAATGCCCAAGACCGAGGACTCTTTGGCCAGAAATATGTTCAGGAGGTCAAAACCTCTGAATTAGCTGATCATCAAAAGGATTCTATAACTTTATATAGTTTGAAAAATTTTGAGGACACTTTGACCACAAATAAGTTCAAAAGGTCAGATATGGACATATATATGGCTTATGAAGCATCAGAAGGAGTATGTATAGAAAGCCCAAGTTTCGAATACTCCTTGAAAAAAATTCAGTATGTCAAATATGGACTTTTGTCAGGAGGATATAACATCCGAAGATATCAGTCTGAAAGTATTGTATTAATCTTTAAGGACTCTTTGGCCAGAAATATGTTCAGTAGGTTAAAAGGGGACCTCAAAATAGCTGATTTATCATCAGAAAGAGTCTATAACTTTATATAGTTTGAAAAATTTTGAGGACCCTTGACCAGAAATAAGTTCAAATGATCAGATATGGACATCTATATGGGTTTTGAAGCATCAGAGAGAGTCTATGAGTATATATAGAAAGCCCAAGAATCGAGGACTCTTTGGCCAGAAATATGTTCAGGAGGTCAAAAGGGGACCCATGTATAGCTGATTTATCATCAAAAGGAGTCTATAACTTTATATAGTTTGAAAAATTTTGAGGACATTTTGACCAGAAATAAGTTCAAAAGGTCAGATATGGACATCTATATGGCTTATGAGTCATCAGAAGGAGTCTATGAGTATGTATAGAAAGCCCAAGATCGAGGACTCTTTGGCCAGAAATATGTTCAGGAGGTCAAAAGGGGACGTCTGAATAGCTGATTTATCATCAAAAGAATTCTATAACTTTATATAGATTGAAAAATTTTGAGGACACTTTGACCACAAATAAGTTCAAAAGTCAGATATGGAAATCTATATGGCTTATGATGCATCAGAAGGAGTCTATGAGTATGTATAGAAAGCCCAAGATCGAGTACTCTTTGGCCAGAAATATCTTCAGGAGGTCAAAACCTCTGAATAGCTGATTTAACATCAAAAGGAGTCTATAACTTTATATAGTTTGAAAAATTTTGAGGACACTTTGACCACAAATAAGTTCAAAAGGTCAGATATTGACATCTATATGGCTTATGAAGCATCAGAAGGAGTCTATGAGTATGTATAGAAAGGCCAACATCGAGGACTCTTTGGCCAGAAATATGTTCAGGAGGTCAAAAAGGGACCTCTGAATAGCTGATTTATCATCGAAAGAATCTATAACTTTATATAGTTTGAAAAATTTTGAGTACACTTTGACCACAAATGAGTTCAAACGGTCAGATATGGACATCTATATGGCTTATGATGCATCAGAAGGAGTCTATGAGTATGTATAGAAAGCCCAAGATCGAGTACTCTTTGGCCAGAAATATCTTCAGAGGTCAAAACCTCTGAATAGCTGTTTTAACATCAAAAGGAGTCTATAACTTTATATAGTTTGAAAAATTTTGAGGACATTTTGACCACAAATAAGTTCAAAAGGTCAGATATGGACATCTATATGGCTTATGATGCATCAGAAGGAGTCTATGAGTATGTATAGAAAGCCCAAGACCGAGGACTCTTTGGCCAGAAATATGTTCAGGAGGTCAAAACCTCTGAATTAGCTGATCATCAAAAGGATTCTATAACTTTATATAGTTTGAAAAAGTTTGAGGACACTTAAACCACAAATAAGTTCAAAAGGTCAGATATGGACATCTATATGGCTTATGAAGCATCAGAAGCAGTCTATGAGTATGTATAGAAAGCCCAAGATCGAGGACACTTTGACCACAAATAAGTTCAAAAGGTCAGATATGGACATATATATGGCTTATGAAGCATCAGAAGCAGTATGTATAGAAAGCCCAAGTTTCGAATACTCGTTGGTCAGAAAAAGATTCAGTATGTCAAATATGGACTTTTGTCAGGAGGATATAACATCCGAAGATATCAGTCTGAAAGTGTTGTATTAATATTTTAGGACTCTTTGGCCAGAAATGTGTTCAGTAGGTTAAAAGGGGACCTCTGAATAGCTGATTTATCATCAGAAAGAGTCTATAACTTTATATAGTTTGAAAAATTTTGAGGACCCTTGACCAGAAATAAGTACAAATGATCAGATATGGACATCTATATGGGTTTTGAAGCATCAGAGAGAGTCTATGAGTATATATAGAAAGCCCAAGAACGAGGACTCTTTGGCCAGAAATATGTTCAGGAGGTCAAAAGGGGACCTCTGAATAGCTGATTTATCATCAAAAGAATTCTATAACTTTATATAGTTTGAAAACTTTTGAGGACACTTTGACCACAAATAAGTTCAAAAGGTCAGATATGGACATCTATATGGCTTATGATGCATCAGAAGGAGTCTATGAGTATGTATAGAAAGCCCAAGATCGAGGACTCTATGGCCAGAAAAATGTTCAGGAGGTCAAAACCTCTGAATAGCTGATTTATCATCAAAAGGATTCTATAACTTTATACAGTTTGAAAAATTTTGAGGACACTTTGACCACAAATAAGTTCAAAAGGTCAGATATGGACATATATATGGCTTATGAAGCATCAGAAGGAGTATGTATAGAAAGCCCAAGTTTCGAATACTCCTTAGCCAAAAAGAAATTCAGTATGTCAAATATGGACTTTTGTCAGGAGGATATAACATCCGAAGATATCAGTCTGAATGTATTGTATTAATCTTTTAGGACTCTTTGGCCAGAAATATGTTCAGTAGGTCAAAAGGGGACATCTGAATAGCTGATTTATCATCAGAAAGTCTCTAACTTTATATAGTTTGAAAAATTTTGAGGACCCTTTGACCAGAAATAAGTTCATAAGATCAGATATGGACATCTATATGGCTTATGATGCATCAGAAGGAGTCTATGAATATGTATAGAAAGCCCAAGATCGAGGACTCTTTGGCCAGAAATATGTTCAGGAGGTCAATTATGGACTTATGTAAGGCTGATTTAATATCAAAAGGAGTCTGTATTCGTTTATGGTAGACAACATCCTTTTGAGAACTCTTTTGTCAATGATTTATTATTAGGAGACTATAACTTTATATAGTTTGAAAAATTTTGAGGACACTTTTGAGGAGCAGAAATAAGTTCAAAAGGTAAGCCATAAGCCATATATAGATATCCATATCTGTATGGATATCAATATGGCTTATCAATGCATCGGGAGTCAATGCGTATGTATAGAAATCGAGGACTCTTTGACCAGAATTATGTTACTTTGGTCAAATATGGACTTTTGTATGGCTGGATTAGGAGTCGAAGAGTGTGTATAGAAAGTTAACATCAGCTGACTGAATAGATTAATTAATGTGCAGTAAAGGAAAATCATTGCACTGGCTTTTGCTTCACAATGGACACAATTAACTCATTCCGTTGGACAACGATAGAATGCACTGAAGAATAAACATATAGATAATGCTCTTTTCGCATTGCATTGCACACCAGATCAAACTCCTTCCCATGTTCAGTAAAGAGATAATATGTTGCATTGCATTGCACAAACGATCTAACGTTGTGCATTGAAGAATAACATACAGGCTAAATGCATGCATTGTATTGCATTGCACACCCGAACTAACTCCTTCACATGTTCATTAAAGAGATAACATATGTTATGCAACATTGCATTGCTTTGCACAAACGATCTAACGTTGTCCACTGAACAATAACATATAGGCTATGCACTTCTTGGATTGCATTGCATTGCACAGTAGATCTAATTTATTCCCATGTTCATTAAAGAGATAACAAGTGTTGTTGCATTGTATTGTACAAACGATCTATCGTTGTGCATCACTGAAGAAAAACATATGCACTTCTATCCCTGCATTGCACACCAGAACTAACTCCTTCCCATGTTCATTAAAGAGATAACATCTGTTGTTGCACAAACGATCTAACGTTGTGCAATGAAGAGTAACATAGGCCATGCACTTTTTGCATTGCATTGCATTGCACACCAGATCAAACTCCTTCCCATGTTCAGTAAAGAGATAATATGTTGCATTGCATTGCACAAACGATCTAACGTTGTGCATTGAATAATAACATACAGGTAAATGCATGCATTGTATTGCATTGCACACCCGAACTAACTCCTTCACATGTTCATTAAAGAGATAACATGTTGCATTGCATTGCATTGCATTGCAGAAACGATCTAACGATGTGCACTGAAAAATAACATTTATGCACATTTTGCATTGCATTGCACACCAGAAATAACTCCTACCCATGTTCATTAAAGAGATAATATTTTGCATTGCATTGCACAAAACGTTCATTTGTCTCAACGATCAATGTTGTGCATTAAAGAACAACATATAGGCTAAATGCATGCATTGTATTGCATTGCACACCAGAACTAACTCCTTCCCATGATCATTAAAATGATAACACAATGTTGTATTGCATTGTATTGCATTGCAGAAACGATCTAACGTTGGTGCATTGAAGAATAACATTTACGCACTTTTTGCATTGCATTGCATTGCACACTGAAACTAACTCCTTCCCATGTTCAGTAAAGATATAACATGTTGCATTGCATTGAATTGCATTGCATTGCATTGCAGAAACGATCTAACGTTGTGCACTGAAGAATAACATTTAGGGTATGCACTTTTGGCTTTGCATTGCATTGCACACCAGATCTTACTCCTTCAAATGTTTATTAAAGAGATAACATTGGCCATGCACTTTTTGAATTGCATTGCACATTAGAACTAACTCCTTCAAATGTTCATTAAAGAGATAATATTTTGCATTGCATTGCACAAAACGTTCGTTTGTCTCAACGATCAATGTTGTGCATTAAAGAATAACATATAGGCTAAATGCATGCATTGTATTGCATTGCACACCAGAACTAACTCCTTCCCATGATCATTAAAGAGATAACATGTTGCATTGCATTGCATTGTATTGCAGAAACGATCTAACGTTGTGCATTGAAGAATAACATTTACGCACTTTTTGCATTGCATTGCATACTGAAACTAACTCCTTCCCATGTTCAGTAAAGATATAACATGTTGCATTGCATTGAAATGCATTGCATTGCAGAAACGATCTAACGTTGTGCACTGAAGAATAACATTTAGGGTATGCACTTTTGGCTTTGCATTGCATTGCACACCAGATCTTACTCCTTCAAATGTTTATTAAAGAGATAACATTTTGCATTGCATTGCGCAAACGATCTAACATTGTGCATTGAAGAGTAACACAGACCATGCACTTTTTGCATTGCATTGAATTGCACACCAGAACTAACTCTTTCCCATGTTCACTAAAGAGATAACATGTTGCATTGCATTGCATTGCAGAAACGATCTAATGTGCACTGAATAATAACATTTATGCACTTTTTGCATTGCATTGCATTGCACACCAGAACTAACTCCTTCAAATGTTAGAAAAGTTAGTTCTGGTGTGCAATGCAATACAATGCATGAATTTAGCCTATATGTTACTCTTCAATGCAAACGTTAGATCGTTTGTGCAATACAATGCAAAACGTTATCTCTTTAATAAACATTTGAAGGAGTTAGTTCTGGTGTGCAATGCAATGCAATGCATAAAGTGCATAAATGTTATTCAGTGCACAGCCTTAAATCGTTTGTGCAAAGCAATGCAATGTTGCATAACATATGATATATTTTTATTGAACATGGGAAGGAGTTAGTTCGGCTGTACCTGCAACACAATCCATGCATTTAGCCTATATGTCATTCTTCAATGCACAACTTTAGAACGTTTGTGCAATGCAATGCAAAATGTTATCTCTTTAATAAACATGGGAAGTAGTTAGTTCTGGAGTGCAATGCAATGCAAAGAGTGCATAGCCTATATGTTATTCTTCAGTGCACAGCCTTAGATCATTTGTGCAATGCAATGCAATGCAATGCAATGCAATGCAATGCAATGCAACATGTTATCCCTTTAATGAACATGGGAAAGAGTTAGTTCTGGTGTGCAATGCAATACAATGCATGCATTTAGCCTATATGTTATTCTTCAATGCACAACGTTAGATCGTTTGTGCAATGCAATGCAAAATGTTATCTCTTTAATAAACATGGGAAGTAGTTAGTTCTGGAGTGCAATGCAATGCAATGCAAAGAGTGCATAGCCTATATGTTATTCTTCAGTGCACAGCCTTAGATCATTTGTGCAATGCAATGCAATGCAATGCAACATGTTATCCCTTTAATGAACATTAGAAGGAGTTAGATCTGGTGTGCAATGCAATACAATGCATGCATTTAGCCTATATGTTATTCTTCAATGCACAACGTTAGATCGTTTGAGCAATGCAAAGCAAAATGTTATCTCTTTAATTAACATTTGAAGGAGTTAGTTTTGGTGTGCAATGCAATGCAAAAAATGCATAAATGTTATTCTTTAGTGCACAGTGTTAGATCGTTTGTGCAAAGCAATGCAATGTTGCATAACATGTTGCATAACATGTTGCATAACTCTTCAATGAACATGGGAACGAGTTAGTTCGGGTGTACAATGCAACACAATGCATGCATTTAGCCTATATGTCATTCTTCAATGCACAACGTTAGATCGTTTGTGCAATGCAACAGGTTATCTCTTTAATAAACATTTGAAGGAGTTAGTTCTGGTGTGCAATGCAATGCAATGCAAAAAGTGCATAAATGTTATTCTTTAGTGCACAGCGTTAGATCGTTTGTGCAATGCAATGCAACAACATTGCAACTTATCTCTTTAAAGAAAATGGGAATGAGTTCGTTCTTGTGTGCAATGCAATGCAAGAATTGCATAGCCTATATTATTCTTCAATGCACAAAGTTAGATCGTTTATGCAATGCAATGCAAAATGTTATCTCTTTAATAAACATTTGAAGGAGATTGTTCTGGTGTGCAATGCAATGCAATGCAAAAAGTGCATAAATGTTATTCTTTAGTGCACAGCGTTAGATCGTTTGTGCAATGCAACGCAACAACATTGCAACTTATCTCTTTAAAGAAAATGGGAATGAGTTCGTTCTTGTGTGCAATGCAATGCAAGAATTGCATAGCCTATATTATTCTTCAATGCACAAAGTTAGATCGTTTATGCAATGCAATGCAAAATGTTATCTCTTTAATAAACATTTGAAGGAGATAGTTCTGGTGTGCAATGCAATGCAATGCATAAAGTGCATAGCCTATATTATTCTTCAATGCACAAAGTTAGATCGTTTATGCAATGCAATGCAAAATGTTATCTCTTTAATAAACATTTGAAGGAGATAGTTCTGGTGTGCAATGCAATGCAATGCATAAAGTGCATAGCCTGTATGTTATTCTTCAATGCACAACGTAAGATCGTTTGTGCAATGCAATGCAACAACACTTGTTATCTCTTTAATGAACATGGGAATAAATTAGATCTACTGTGCAATGCAATGCAATGCAATCCAAGAAGTGCATAGCCTATATGTTATTGTTCAGTGGACAACGTTAGATCCTTTGTGCAATGCAATGCAACAACATAAATGTTATATCTTTAATGAACATGGGAAGGAGTTAGCTCTGGCCTGCAATGCAATCCGAAAAGTGCTTTATCTATATGTTTATTCTTCAGTGCATTCTATCGTTGCCCAACGGAATGAGTTAATTGTGTCCATTGTAAAGCAACAGCTAGTGCAATGAATTTCCTTCACTGCACATTAACCTACTTATACATTCAGTCAACTGATGTTAACTTTCTATACATATTCTTCGACTCCTGATGTACGTAAGTACATATTTGACCAAAGTAACATTTTTTTATTTTTTTATTTTTATATATTTACTTTTTAACAACATATATTACACACACACCAGGAACAAAAATACAAAATGCAGTATAGACACATATTGATGTCTTCGCATCATTACAACTTAGCATATCTCAATTTATACAGGACTCACATCCTCAAGACTAATGAACAAAGTAACATATTTCTGGCCAAACAGTCCTCCATTTCTATACATACGCATTGACTCCCGATGCATTGATAAGCCAATATAGATATTCATGGCTTATGGCTTACCTGCTCAAAGTGTCCTCAAAATTTTTCAAACTATGTAAAGTTATAGTCTCCTTCTGATGATAAATCAGATATACAGAGGTCCCCTTTTGACCTGCTGAACATATTTCTGGCCAAAGAGTCCTCGATCTTGGGCTTTCTATACATACTCATAGACTCCTTCTGATGCTTCATAAGCCATATAGATGTCCATATCCGACCTTTTGAACTTATTTGTGGTCAAAGTGTCCTCAAAATTTTTCAAACTATATAAAGTTATAGAATTCTTTTGATGATAAATCAGCTATTCAGAGGTTTTGACCTCCTGAACATATTTCTGGCCAAAGAGTCCTCGATCTTGGGCTTTCTATACATACTCATAGACTCCTTCTGATGCATCACAAGCCATATAGATGTCCATATCTGACCTTTTGAACCTATTTGTGGTCAAAGTGTCCTCAAAATTGTTCTAAATATAAAGTTATAGAATTCTTTTGATGATAAATCAGCTATTCACACGTCCCCTTTTGACCTTCTGAACATATTTCTGGCCAAAGAGTCCTCGATCTTTGGCTTTTTATACATACTCATAGACTCCTTCTGATGCATCTTAAGCCATATAGATGTCCATATCTGACCTTTTGAACCTATTTGTGGTCAAAGTGTCCTCAAAATTGTTCTAAATATAAAGTTATAGAATTCTTTTGATGATAAATCAGCTATTCACACGTCCCCTTTTGACCTTCTGAACATATTTCTGGCCAAAGAGTCCTCGATCTTTGGCTTTTTATACATACTCATAGACTCCTTCTGATGCATCTTAAGCCATATAGATGTCCATATCTTCCCTTTTGAACTTATTTGTGGTCAAAGTGTCCTCAAAATTTTTCAAACTATATAAAGTTATAGAATTCTTCTGATGATAAATCAGCTATTCAGAGGTCCCCTTTTGACCTCCTGAACATATTTCTGGCCAAAGAGTCCTCGATCTTGGGCTTTCTATATATACTCATAAACTCCCTCTGGTGCTTCAAAAGCCATATAGATGTCCATATTTGACCTTTTGAACTTATTTCTAGTCAAAGGGTCCTTAAAAGTTTTCAAACTATATAAAGTTATAGACTCTATCTGATGATATATCAGCTATTCAGAGGTCCCCTTTTGACCTACTGAACATATTTCTGGCCAAAGAGTCCTAAAAGATTAATACAATAAATTCAGACTGATATCTTCGGATGTTATATCCTCCTGACAAAAGTCCATATTTGACATACTGAATTTTTTTCTTTCCAAGGAGTATTCGAAACTTGGGCTTTCTAAACATACTCCTTCTGATGCATCATAAGCCATATATATGTCCATATCTGACCTTTTGAACTTATTTGTGGTCAAAGGGTCCTCAAAATGTTTTAAACTATATAAAGTTATAGAATCCTTTTGATGATAAATCAGCTATTCAGAGATTTTGACCTCCTGAACATATTTCTGGCCAAAGAGTCCTCGATCTTGGGCTTTCTATACATACTCATAGACTGCTTCTGATGCTTCATAAGCCATATAAATGTCCATACCTGACCTTTTGAACTTATTTGTGGTCAAAGTGTCCTCAAAATTTTTCAAACTATATAAAGTTATAGAATCCTTTTGATGATAAATCAGCTATTCAGAGGTTTTGACCTCCTGAACATATTTCTGGCCAAAGTGTCCTCGATCTTGGGCTTTCTATACATACTCATAGACTCCTTCTGATGCATCATATGCCATATAGATGTCCATATCTGACCTTTTGAACTTATTTTTGGTCAAAGTGTCCTCAAAATTTTTCAAACTATATAAAGTTATAGAATCCTTTTGATGATAAATCAGCTATTCAGAGGTTTTGACCTCCTGAACATATTTCTGGCCAAAGAGTCCTCGATCTTGGGCTTTCTATACATACTCATAGACTCCTTCTGATGCATCACAAGCCATATAGATGTCCATATCTGACCTTTTGAACCTATTTGTGGTCAAAGTGTCCTCAAAATTTTTCAAAATATAAAGTTATAGAATTCTTTTGATGATAAATCAGCTATTCAGAAGTCCCCTTTTGACCTCCTGAACATATTTCTGGCCAAAGAGTCCTCGATCTTGGGCTTTCTATACATACCCATAGACTCCTTCTGATGCTTCATAAGCCATATAAATGTCCATATCTGACCTTTTGAACTTATTTGTGGTCAAAGTGTCCTCAAAATTTTTCAAACTGTATAAAGTTATAGAATCCTTTTGATGATAAATCAGCTATTCAGAGGTTTTGACCTCCTGAACATATTTCTGGCCAAAGTGTCCTCGATCTTGGGCTTTCCTTACATACTCATAGACTCCTTCTGATGCATCATATGCCATATAGATGTCCATATCTGACCTTTTGAACTTATTTTTGGTCAAAGTGTCCTCAAAATTTTTCAAACTATATAAAGTTATAGAATCCTTTTGATGATAAATCAGCTATTCAGAAGTTTTGACCTCCTGAACATATTTCTGGCCAAAGAGTCCTCGATCTTGGGCTTTCTATACATACTCATAGACTCCTTCTGATGCATCACAAGCCATATAGATGTCCATATCTGACCTTTTGAACCTATTTGTGGTCAAAGTGTCCTCAAAATTTTTCAAAATATAAAGTTATAGAATTCTTTTGATGATAAATCAGCTATTCAGAAGTCCCCTTTTGACCTCCTGAACATATTTCTGGCCAAAGAGTCCTCGATCTTGGGCTTTCTATACATACTCATAGACTCCTTCTGATGCTTCATAAGCCATATAAATGTCCATATCTGACCTTTTGAACTTATTTGTGGTCAAAGTGTCCTCAAAATTTTTCAAACTGTATAAAGTTATAGAATCCTTTTGATGATAAATCAGCTATTCAGAGGTTTTGACCTCCTGAACATATTTCTGGCCAAAGTGTCCTCGATCTTGGGCTTTCTATACATACTCATAGACTCCTTCTGATGCATCATATGCCATATAGATGTCCATATCTGACCTTTTGAACTTATTTGTAGTCAAAGTGTCCTCAAAATTTTTCAAACTATATAAAGTTATAGAATCCTTTTGATGATAAATCAGCTATTCAGAGGTTTTGACCTCCTGAACATATTTCTGGCCAAAGAGTCCTCGATCTTGGGCTTTCTATACATACTCATAGACTCCTTCTGATGCATCACAAGCCATATAGATGTCCATATCTGACCTTTTGAACCTATTTGTGGTCAAAGTGTCCTCAAAATTTTTCAAAATATAAAGTTATAGAATTCTTTTGATGATAAATCAGCTATTCAGAAGTCCCCTTTTGACCTCCTGAACATATTTCTGGCCAAAGAGTCCTCGATCTTGGGCTTTCTATACATACTCATAGACTCCTTCTGATGCTTCATAAGCCATATAAATGTCCATACCTGACCTTTTGAACTTATTTGTGGTCAAAGTGTCCTCAAAATTTTTCAAACTGTATAAAGTTATAGAGTCCTTTTGATTATAAATCAGCTATTCAGAGGTTTTGACCTCCTGAACATATTTCTGGCCAAAGTGTCCTCGATCTTGGGCTTTCTATACATACTCATAGACTCCTTCTGATGCATCATATGCCATATAGATGTCCATATCTGACCTTTTGAACTTATTTGTGGTCAAAGTGTCCTCAAAATTTTTCAAACTATATAAAGTTATAGAATCCTTTTGATGATAAATCAGCTATTCAGAGGTTTTGAATTCCTGAACATATTTCTGGCCAAAGAGTCCTCGATCTTTGGCTTTCTATACATACTCATAGACTCCTTCTGATGCTTTATAAGCCATATATGTGTCCATATCTGACCTTTTGAACTTATTTGTGGTAAAAGTGTCCTCAAAATTTTTCAAACTATATAAAGTTATAGAAACCTTTTGATGATAAATCAGCTATTCAGAGATTTTGACCTCCTGAACATATTTCTGGCCAAAGAGTCCTCGATCTTGGGCTTTCTATACATACTCATAGACTGCTTCTGATGCTTCATAAGCCATATAAATGTCCATACCTGACCTTTTGAACTTATTTGTGGTCAAAGTGTCCTCAAAATTTTTCAAACTATATAAAGTTATAGAATCCTTTTGATGATAAATCAGCTATTCAGAGGTTTTGACCTCCTGAACATATTTCTGGCCAAAGTGTCCTCGATCTTGGGCTTTCTATACATACTCATAGACTCCTTCTGATGCATCATATGCCATATAGATGTCCATATCTGACCTTTTGAACTTATTTGTGGTCAAAGTGTCCTCAAAATTTTTCAAACTATATAAAGTTATAGAATCCTTTTGATGATAAATCAGCTATTCAGAGGTTTTGACCTCCTGAACATATTTCTGGCCAAAGAGTCCTCGATCTTGGGCTTTCTATACATACTCATAGACTCCTTCTGATGCATCACAAGCCATATAGATGTCCATATCTGACCTTTTGAACCTATTTGTGGTCAAAGTGTCCTCAAAATTTTTCAAAATATAAAGTTATAGAATTCTTTTGATGATAAATCAGCTATTCAGAAGTCCCCTTTTGACCTCCTGAACATATTTCTGGCCAAAGAGTCCTCGATCTTGGGCTTTCTATACATACTCATAGACTCCTTCTGATGCTTCATAAGCCATATAAATGTCCATATCTGACCTTTTGAACTTATTTGTGGTCAAAGTGTCCTCAAAATTTTTCAAACTGTATAAAGTTATAGAATCCTTTTGATGATAAATCAGCTATTCAGAGGTCCCATTTTGACCTACTGAACATATTTCTGGCCAAAGAGTCCTAAAAGATTAATACAATAAATTCAGACTGATATCTTCGGATGTTATATCCTCCTGACAAAAGTCCATATTTGACATACTGAATTTTTTTCTGGCCAAGGAGTATTCGAAACTTGGGCTTTCTATACATACTCCTTCTGATGCTTCATAAGCCATATGTATGTCCATATCTGACCTTTTGAACTTATTTGTGGTCAAAGGGTCCTCAAAATTTTTTAAACTATATAAAGTTATAGAATCCTTTTGATGATAAATCAGCTATTCAGAGGTTTTGACCTCCTGAACATATTTCTGGCCAAAGAGTCCTCGATCTTGGGCTTTCTACACATACTCATAGACTCCTTCTGATGCTTCATAAGCCATATAAATGTCCTTATCTGACCTTTTGAACTTATTTGTGGTCAAAGTGTCCTCAAAATTTTTCAAACTATATAAAGTTATAGAATCCTTTTGATGATAAATCAGCTTTTTAGTGGTTTTGACACCTTGAACATATTTCTGGCCAAAGAGTCCTCAATCTCTGGCTTTTTATACATACTCATAGACTCCTTCTGATGTATCTTAAGCCATATATATGTACATATCTGACCTTTTGAACTTATTTGTAGTCAAAGTGTCCTCAAAATTTTTCAAACTATATAAAGTTATAGAATTCTTCTGATGATAAATCAGCTATTCAGAGGTCCCCTTTTGACCTCCTGAACATATTTCTGGCCAAAGAGTCCTCGATCTTGGGCTTTCTATATATACTCATAGACTCCCTCTGATGCTTCAAAAGCCATATAGATGTCCATATCTGACCTTTTGAACTTATTTCTGGTCAAAGGGTCCTCAAAAGTTTTCAAACTATATAAAGTTATAGACTCTTTCTGATGATTAATCAGCTATTCAGAGGTCCCCTTTTGACCTACTAAACATATTTCAGTCCAAAGAGTCCTAAAAGATTAATACAATAAATTCAGACTGATATCTTCGGATGTTATATCCTCCTGACAAAAGTCCATATTTGACATACTCAATTTTTTTCTGGCCAAGGAGCATTCGAAACTCGGGGTTTCTATACACACTCCTTCTGATGCTTCATAAGCCATATATATATGTCCATATCTGACCTTTTGAACTTATTTGTGGTCAAAGCGTCCTCAAAATGTTTTAAACTATATAAAGTTATAGAATCCTTTTGATGATAAATCAGCTATTCAGAGGTCGCCTTTTGACCTCCTGAACATATTTCTGGCCAAAGAGTCCTCGATCTTGGGCTTTCTATATATACTCATAGACTCCCTCTGATGCTTCAAAATCCATAAAGATGTCCATATCTGACCTTTTGAACTTATTTCTGGTCAAAGGGTCCTCAACATTTTTCAAACTATATAAAGTTATAGAATCATTTTGATGATAAATCAGCTATTCAGAAGTTTTGACCTCCTGAACATATTTCTGGCCAAAGAGTCCTCGATCTTGGGCTTTCTATACATAGTCATAGACTCCTTCTGATGCTTTATAAGCCATATAGATGTCCATATCTGACCTTTTGAACTTAATTGTGGGCAATGTGTCCTCAAAATTTTTCAAACTATATAAAGTTATAGACTATTTCTGATGATAAATCAGCAATTCAGAGGTCCCCTTTTGACCTACTGAACATATTTCTGGCCAAAGAGTCCTTAAAAGATTAATACAAAACATTCAGACTGATATCTTTGGATGTTATATCCTCCTGACAAAAGTCCATATTTGACATACTGAATTTTTTTCTGGCCAAGGAGTATTCGAAACTTGGGCTTTCTATACATACTCGTTGACTCTTTCTGATGTTGGGTCAACCAGACAGAAGTCCATTTATGACCCAAGGAATATATTTCTGGCCAAAGAGTCCTCGATCTTGGGCTTTCTATACATACTCATAGACTCCTTCTGATGCTTCGTAAGCCATATAGATGTCCATATCTGACCTTTTGAACTTATTTGTGGTTTAAGTGTCCTCAAACTTTTTCAAACTATATAAAGTTATAGAATCCTTTTGATGATAAATCAGCTATTCAGAGGTTTTGAATTCCTGAACATATTTCTGGCCAAAGAGTCCTCGATCTTGGGCTTTCTATACATACTCATAGACTCCTTCTGATGCATCACAAGCCATATAGATGTCCATATCTGACCTTTTGAACCTATTTGTGGTCAAAGTGTCCTCAAAATTTTTCAAAATATAAAGTTATAGAATTCTTTTGATGATAAATCAGCTATTCAGACGTCCCCTTTTGACCTCCTGAACATATTTCTGGCCAAAGAGTCCTCGATCTTGGGCTTTCTATACATACTCATAGACTCCTTCTGATGCTTCATAAGCCATATAGATGTCCATATCTGACCTTTTGAACTTATTTGTGGTAAAAGTGTCCTCAAAATTTTTCAAACTATATAAAGTTATAGAAACCTTTTGATGATAAATCAGCTATTCAAAGGTTTTGACCTCCTGAACATATTTCTGGCCAAAGAGTCCTCGATCTTGGGCTTTCTATACATACTCATAGACTACTTCTGATGCATCATATGCCATATAGATGTCCATATCTGACCTTTTGTACTTATTTGTGGTCAAAGTGTCCTCAAAATTTTTCAAACTATATAAAGTTATAGACTCTTTCTGATGATAAATCAGCTATTCAGAGGTCCCATTTTGACCTACTGAACATATTTCTGGCCAAAGAGTCCTAAAAGATTAATACAATAAATTCAGACTGATATCTTCGGATGTTATATCCTCCTGACAAAAGTCCATATTTGACATACTGAATTTTTTTCTGGCCAAGGAGTATTCGAAACTTGGGCTTTCTATACATACTCCTTCTGATGCTTCATAAGCCATATGTATGTCCATATCTGACCTTTTGAACTTATTTGTGGTCAAAGGGTCCTCAAAATTTTTTAAACTATATAAAGTTATAGAATCCTTTTGATGATAAATCAGCTATTCAGAGGTTTTGACCTCCTGAACATATTTCTGGCCAAAGAGTCCTCGATCTTGGGCTTTCTACACATACTCATAGACTCCTTCCGATGCTTCATAAGCCATATAAATGTCCTTATCTGACCTTTTGAACTTATTTGTGGTCAAAGTGTCCTCAAAATTTTTCAAACTATATAAAGTTATAGAATCCTTTTGATGATAAATCAGCTTTTTAGTGGTTTTGACACCTTGAACATATTTCTGGCCAAAGAGTCCTCAATCTCTGGCTTTTTATACATACTCATAGACTCCTTCTGATGTATCTTAAGCCATATATATGTACATATCTGACCTTTTGAACTTATTTGTAGTCAAAGTGTCCTCAAAATTTTTCAAACTATATAAAGTTATAGAATTCTTCTGATGATAAATCAGCTATTCAGAGGTCCCCTTTTGACCTCCTGAACATATTTCTGGCCAAAGAGTCCTCGATCTTGGGCTTTCTATATATACTCATAGACTCCCTCTGATGCTTCAAAAGCCATATAGATGTCCATATCTGACCTTTTGAACTTATTTCTGGTCAAAGGGTCCTCAAAAGTTTTCAAACTATAAAGTTATAGACTCTTTCTGATGATTAATCAGCTATTCAGAGGTCCCCTTTTGACCTACTAAACATATTTCAGTCCAAAGAGTCCTAAAAGATTAATACAATAAATTCAGACTGATATCTTCGGATGTTATATCCTCCTGACAAAAGTCCATATTTGACATACTGAATTTTTTTCTGGCCAAGGAGTATTCGAAACTCGGGGTTTCTATACACACTCCTTCTGATGCTTCATAAGCCATATATATGTCCATATCTGACCTTTTGAACTTATTTGTGGTCAAAGCGTCCTCAAAATGTTTTAAACTATATAAAGTTATAGAATCCTTTTGATGATAAATCAGCTATTCAGAGGTCGCCTTTTGACCTCCTGAACATATTTCTGGCCAAAGAGTCCTCGATCTTGGGCTTTCTATATATACTCATAGACTCCCTCTGATGCTTCAAAATCCATAAAGATGTCCATATCTGACCTTTTGAACTTATTTCTGGTCAAAGGGTCCTCAACATTTTTCAAACTATATAAAGTTATAGAATCATTTTGATGATAAATCAGCTATTCAGAAGTTTTGACCTCCTGAACATATTTCTGGCCAAAGAGTCCTCGATCTTCGGCTTTCTATACATAGTCATAGACTCCTTCTGATGCTTTATAAGCCATATAGATGTCCATATCTGACCTTTTGAACTTAATTGTGGTCAATGTGTCCTCAAAATTTTTCAAACTATATAAAGTTATAGACTATTTCTGATGATAAATCAGCAATTCAGAGGTCCCCTTTTGACCTACTGAACATATTTCTGGCCAAAGAGTCCTAAAATATTAATACAATACATTCAGACTGATATCTTCGGATGTTATATCCTCCTGACAAAAGTCCTCGATCTTGGGCTTTCTATACATACTCATAGACTCCTTCTGATGCTTCATAAGCCATATAGATGTCCATATCTGACCTTTTGAACTTATTTGTGGTCAAATTGTCCTCAAAATTTTTCAAACTATATGAAGTTATAGAATTCTTTTGATGATAAATCAGCTATTCAGATGTCCCCTTTTGACCTCCTGAACATATTTCTGGCCAAAGAGTCCTCGATCTTGGTCTTTCTATACATACTCATAGACTCCTTCTGATGCATCATATGCCATATAGATGTCCATATCTGACCTTTTGAACTTCTTTGTGGTCAAAGTGTCCTCAAAATTTTTCAAACTATATAAAGTTATAGAATTCTTTTGATGATAAATCAGCTATTCAGAGGTCCCTTTTTGACCTACTGAACATATTTCTGGCCAAAGAGTCCTTAAAAGATTAATACAAAACATTCAGACTGATATCTTTGGATGTTATATCCTCCTGACAAAAGTCCATATTTGACATACTGAATTTTTTTCTGGCCAAGGAGTATTCGAAACTTGGGCTTTCTATACATACTCGTTGACTCTTTCTGATGTTGGGTCAACCAGACAGAAGTCCATTTATGACCCAAGGAATATATTTCTGGCCAAAGAGTCCTCGATCTTGGGCTTTCTATACATACTCATAGACTCCTTCTGATGCTTCATAAGCCATATAGATGTCCATATCTGACCTTTTGAACTTATTTGTGGTTTAAGTGTCCTCAAACTTTTTCAAACTATATAAAGTTATAGAATCCTTTTGATGATAAATCAGCTATTCAGAGGTTTTGAATTCCTGAACATATTTCTGGCCAAAGAGTCCTCGATCTTGGGCTTTCTATACATACTCATAGACTCCTTCTGATGCATCACAAGCCATATAGATGTCCATATCTGACCTTTTGAACCTATTTGTGGTCAAAGTGTCCTCAAAATTTTTCAAAATATAAAGTTATAGAATTCTTTTGATGATAAATCAGCTATTCAGACGTCCCCTTTTGACCTCCTGAACATATTTCTGGCCAAAGAGTCCTCGATCTTGGGCTTTCTATACATACTCACAGACTCCTTCTGATGCTTCATAAGCCATATAGATGTCCATATCTGACCTTTTGAACTTATTTGTGGTAAAAGTGTCCTCAAAATTTTTCAAACTATATAAAGTTATAGAAACCTTTTGATGATAAATCAGCTATTCAAAGGTTTTGACCTCCTGAACATATTTCTGGCCAAAGAGTCCTCGATCTTGGTCTTTCTATACATACTCATAGACTCCTTCTGATGCATCATATGCCATATAGATGTCCATATCTGACCTTTTGAACTTCTTTGTGGTCAAAGTGTCCTCAAAATTTTTCAAACTATATAAAGTTATAGAATTCTTTTGATGATAAATCAGCTATTCAGAGGTCCCCTTTTGACCTACTGAACATATTTCTGGCCAAAGAGTCCTTAAAAGATTAATACAAAACATTCAGACTGATATCTTTGGATGTTATATCCTCCTGACAAAAGTCCATATTTGACATACTGAATTTTTTTCTGGCCAAGGAGTATTCGAAACTTGGGCTTTCTATACATACTCGTTGACTCTTTCTGATGTTGGGTCAACCAGACAGAAGTCCATTTATGACCCAAGGAATATATTTCTGGCCAAAGAGTCCTCGATCTTGGGCTTTCTATACATACTCATAGACTCCTTCTGATGCTTCATAAGCCATATAGATGTCCATATCTGACCTTTTGAACTTATTTGTGGTTTAAGTGTCCTCAAACTTTTTCAAACTATATAAAGTTATAGAATCCTTTTTATATAAATCAGCTATTCAGAGGTCCCAATTTGACCTCCTGAACATATTTCTGGCCAAAGTGTCCGCGATCTTGGGCTTTCTATACATACTCATAGACTCCTTCTGATGCATCATATGCCATATAGATGTCCATATCTGACCTTTTGAACTTATTTGTGGTCAAAGTGTCCTCAAAATGTTTCAAACTATATAAAGTTATAGAATCCTTTTGATGATAAATCAGCTTTTTAGTGGTTTTGACCTCTTGAACATATTTCTGGCCAAAGAGTCCTAGATCTTTGGCTTTTTATACATACTCATAGACTCCTTCTGATGCTTTATAAGCCATATATGTGTCCATATCTGACCTTTTGAACTTATTTGTGGTCAAAGTGTCCTCAAAATTTTTCAAACTATATAAAGTTATAGAATTCTTTTGATGATAAATCAGCTATTCAGAGGTCCCCTTTTGACCTCCTGAACATATTTCTGGCCAAAGAGCCCTCGATCTTGGGCTTTCTATACATACTCATAGACTCCTTCTGATGCATCATATGCCATATAGATGTCCATATCTGACCTTTTGAACTTATTTGTGGTCAAAGTGTCCTCAAAATTTTTCAAACTATATAAAGTTATAGAATCCTTTTGATGATAAATCAGCTTTTTAGAGGTTTGGACCTCTTGAACATATTTCTGGCCAAAGAGTCCTCGATCTTTGTATTGTATCAATTGAATCTTATTGTATTAATCTTTTAGGACTCTTTGGCCAGAAATCTGTTCAGTAGGTCAAAAGGGGACCTCTGAATTGCTGATTTATCATCAGAAAGAGTCTATAACTTTATATTATTTGAAAAATTTTGAGGACACTTTGACCACAAATAAGTTCAAAAGGTCAGATATGGACATATATATGGCTTATGAAGCATCAGAAGGAGTCTATGAGTATGTATAGAAAGCCCAAGATCGAGGACTTTTGTCAGGAGGATATAACATCCGAAGATATCAGTCTGAATGTATTGTATTAATCTTTTAGGACTCTTTGGCCAGAAATATGTTCAGTAGGTCAAAAGGGGACCTCTGAATAGCTGATTTATCATCAGAAAGTCTCTAACTTTACATAGTTTGAAAAATTTTGAGGACCCTTGACCATAAATAAGTTAAAATGATCAGATATGGACATCTACATGGTTTTTGAAGCATCAGAGGGAGTCTATGAGTATATATAGAAAGCCCAAGATCGAGGACTCTTTGGCCAGAAATATGTTCAGGAGGTCAAAAGGGGACCTCTGAATAGTTGATTTATCATCAAAATAATTCTATATCCTTATATAGTTTGAAAAATTTTGAGGACACTTTGACAACAATTAAGTTCAAAAGGTCAGATATGGACATCTATATGGCTTATGAAGCATCAGAAGGAGTCTATGAGTATGTATAGAAAGCCCAAGATCGAGGACTCTTTGGCCAGAAATATGTTCAGGAGGTCAAAAAGGGACCTCTGAATAGCTGATTTATCATCAGAAAGTCTCTAACTTTACATAGTTTGAAAAATTTTGAGGACCCTTGACCATAAATAAGTTAAAATGATCAGATATGGACATCTACATGGTTTTTGAAGCATCAGAGGGAGTCTATGAGTATATATAGAAAGCCCAAGATCGAGGACTCTTTGGCCAGAAATATGTTCAGGAGGTCAAAAGGGGACCTCTGAATAGTTGATTTATCATCAAAATAATTCTATATCCTTATATAGTTTGAAAAATTTTGAGGACACTTTGACAACAATTAAGTTCAAAAGGTCAGATATGGACATCTATATGGCTTATGAAGCATCAGAAGGAGTCTATGAGTATGTATAGAAAGCCCAAGATCGAGGACTCTTTGGCCAGAAATATGTTCAGGAGGTCAAAAAGGGACCTCTGAATAGCTGATTTATCATCAAAAAGAGTCTATAACTTTATATAGGTTGAAAAATGTTGAGAACACTTTGACCACAAATAAGTTCAAAAGGTCAGATATGGACATCTATATGGCTTATGAAGCATCAGAAGGAGTCTATGAGTATGTATAGAAAGCCCAAGATCGAGGACTCTTTGGCCAGAAATATGTTCAGGAGGTCAAAAAGGGACCTCTGAATAGCTGATTTATCATCGAAAGAATATATAACTTTATATAGTTTGAAAAATTTTGAGTACACTTTGACCACAAATAAGTTCAAAAGGTCAGATATGGACATCTATATGGCTTATGATGCATCAGAAGGAGTCTATGAGTATGTATAGAAAGCCCAAGATCGAGTACTCTTTGACCAGAAATATCTTCAGAGGTCAAAACCTCTGAATAGCTGATTTAACATCAAAAGGAGTCTATAACTTTATATAGTTTGAAAAATTTTGAGGACACTTTGACCACAAATAAGTTCAAAAGGTCAGATACGGACATCTATATGGCTTGTGAAGCATCAGAAGGAGTTGTGGTGGATTTTAATTAATCAACGTTAATTAATCAACTAACATTTGTTTTTCTTGCAGGAATAACATTCATATGCTTTTAATGTGTCAAAACTCTTTGGGGAAAAACTTGTGACTTTGAGTAGTGTCTATGGGTAAAAATAACATAGTTAGGGGAAGTAAAACTAGACAAGTCTGTTAGAACAAATTAAGTCATCGTTAAAACCTTGTGATAAGTAATCACAAGATAAAAGTTTGCTTTACCTAGTAACAGAGGGGTTTGCATATGAAGAACCAATCAAATAGTGGGGAAATTATGTAATGCAGCATGAAATTTATGCCATACCCTGATTCTATAAAAACTCTTGTATATGTATTTTTCGGTGGGATTCTCAATGGAATTTGTCTGAGATCCTCCGGCCTTGCTTCTTGGGAGAGATTCCCTGAGAACTGCTCGGGAAGATCTCCTGGCCGTGATTAAAGCATTTAAAGGATATTTGCAGGTCTGTTTGTCAATTTATTCCTGCGCAGGAAGCTAGTTTAGGTAGGAAGCTAGTTTAGGTAGGAAGCTAGTTTAGAAAACTAATTAGTTAGAGGAACAAGTTAGACTAGGTAAGATATCCAAGTGAGGACGTCGCCAGGAGACGAGACTCAGATATCAGGTGGGGACGTCGCCAGGAGACGAGACCCAGGTACCCAAGTGGGGACGTCGCCAGGAGACGAGACCCAGGTACAGATAGTTAGTTTAGGGAATAATCTACCCGAGTGGGGACGTCGCCAGTAGACGAGACCCAGATAGTTAGGTTTAGGGAAAAATATCCACGACAGAGTCTATGAGTATGTATAGACAGCCCAAGATCGAGTACTCTTTGGCCAGAAATATGTTCAGGAGGTCAAAAGGGGAAGTCTGAATAGCTGATTTATCATCAAAAGAATTCTATAACTTTATATAGATTGAAAAATTTTGAGGACACTTTGACCACAAATAAGTTCAAAAGGTCAGATATGGACATCTATATGGCTTATGATGCATCAGAAGGAGTCTATGAGTATGTATAGAAAGCCCAAGATCGAGTACTCTTTGGCCAGAAATATGTTCAGGAGGTCAAAACCTCTGAATAGCTGATTTAACATCAAAAGTAGTCTATAAATTTTTAAAGTTTGAAAAATTTTGAGGACACTTTGACCACAAATAAGTTCAAAAGGTCAGATATGGACATCTATATGGCTTATGAAGCATCAGAAGGAGTCTATGAGTATGTATAGAAAGGCCAACATCGAGGACTCTTTGGCCAGAAATATGTTCAGGAGGTCAAAAAGGGACCTCTGAATAGCTGATTTATCATCGAAAGAATCTATAACTTTATATAGTTTGAAAAATTTTGAGTACACTTTGACCACAAATGAGTTCAAACGGTCAGATATGGACATCTATATGGCTTATGATGCATCAGAAGGAGTCTATGAGTATGTATAGAAAGCCCAAGATCGAGTACTCTTTGGCCAGAAATATCTTCAGAGGTCAAAACCTCTGAATAGCTGTTTTAACATCAAAAGGAGTCTATAACTTTATATAGTTTGAAAAATTTTGAGGACATTTTGACCACAAATAAGTTCAAAAGGTCAGATATGGACATCTATATGGCTTATGATGCATCAGAAGGAGTCTATGAGTATGTATAGAAAGCCCAAGACCGAGGACTCTTTGGCCAGAAATATCTTCAGAGGTCAAAACCTCTGAATAGCTGTTTTAACATCAAAAGGAGTCTATAACTTTATATAGTTTGAAAAGTTTTGAGGACATTTTGACCACAAATAAGTTCAAAAGGTCAGATATGGACATATATATGGCTTATGAAGCATCAGAAGCAGTATGTATAGAAAGCCCAAGTTTCGAATACTCGTTGGTCAGAAAAAAATTCAGTATGTCAAATATGGACTTTTGTCAGGAGGATATAACATCCGAAGATATCAGTCTGAAAGTATTGTATTAATCTTTTAGGACTCTTTGGCCAGAAATGTGTTCAGAAGGTTAAAAGGGGACCTCTGAATAGCTGATTTATCATCAGAAAGAGTCTATAACTTTATATAGTTTGAAA
Organism: Squalius cephalus; assembly: GCF_949319135.1. Lineage (NCBI taxonomy): Eukaryota > Metazoa > Chordata > Actinopteri > Cypriniformes > Leuciscidae > Squalius > Squalius cephalus. The sequence continues at coordinate 30,963,137 of NC_137130.1, forward strand.
AATTTTGAGGACCCTTGACCAGAAATAAGTTCAAATGATCAGATATGGACATCTATATGGGTTTTGAAGCATCAGAGGGAGTCTATGAGTATATATGGAAAGCCCAAGATCGAGGACTCTTTGGCCAGAAATATGTTCAGGAGGTCAAACGGGGACGTCTGAATAGCTGATTTATCATCAAAAGAATTCTATAACTTTATATAGATTGAAAAATTTTGAGGACACTTTGACCACAAATAAGTTCAAAAGGTCAGATATGGACATCTATATGGCTTATGATGCATCAGAAGGAGTCTATGAGTATGTATAGAAAGCCCAAGATCGAGTACTCTTTGGCCAGAAATATCTTCAGGAGGTAAAAACCTCTGAATAGCTGATTTAACATCAAAAGGAGTCTATAACTTTATATAGTTTGAAAAATTTTGAGGACACTTTGACCACAAATAAGTTCAAATGGTCAGATATTGACATCTATATTGCTTATGAAGCATCAGAAGGAGTCTATGAGTATGTATAGAAAGCCCAAGATCGAGGACTCTTCGGCCAGAAATATCTTCAGGAGGTCAAAACCTCTGAACAGCTGATTTATCATCAAAAGGATTCTATAACTTTATACAGTTTGAAAAATGTTGAGGACACTTTGACCACAAATAAGTTCAAAAGGTCAGATATGGACATCTATATGGCTTATGAAGCATCAGAAGGAGTCTATGAGTATGTATAGAAAGGCCAAGATCGAGGACTCTTTGGCCAGAAATATGTTCAGGAGTTCAAAAAGGGACCTCTGAATAGCTGATTTATCACCGAAAGAATCTATAACTTTATATAGTTTGAAAAATTTTGAGTACACTTTGACCACAAATGAGTTCAAAAGGTCAGATATGGACATCTATATGGCTTATGATGCATCAGAAGGAGTTTATGAGTATGTATAGAAAGCCCAAGATCAAGTACTCTTTGGCCAGAAATATCTTCAGAGGTCAAAACCTCTGAATAGCTGTTTTAACATCAAAAGGAGTCTATAACTTTATATAGTTTGAAAAATTTTGAGGACATTTTGACCACAAATAAGTTCAAAAGGTCAGATATGGACATCTATATGGCTTATGATGCATCAGAAGGAGTCTATGAGTATGTATAGAAAGCCCAAGACCGAGGACTCTTTGGCCAGAAATATCTTCAGAGGTCAAAACCTCTGAATAGCTGTTTTAACATCAAAAGGAGTCTATAACTTTATATAGTTTGAAAAGTTTTGAGGACATTTTGACCACAAATAAGTTCAAAAGGTCAGATATGGACATATATATGGCTTATGAAGCATCAGAAGCAGTATGTATAGAAAGCCCAAGTTTCGAATACTCGTTGGTCAGAAAAAAATTCAGTATGTCAAATATGGACTTTTGTCAGGAGGATATAACATCCGAAGATATCAGTCTGAAAGTATTGTATTAATCTTTTAGGACTCTTTGGCCAGAAATGTGTTCAGAAGGTTAAAAGGGGACCTCTGAATAGCTGATTTATCATCAGAAAGAGTCTATAACTTTATATAGTTTGAAAAATTTTGAGGACCCTTGACCAGAAATAAGTTCAAATGATCAGATATGGACATCTATATGGGTTTTGAAGCATCAGAGGGAGTCTATGAGTATATATGGAAAGCCCAAGATCGAGGACTCTTTGGCCAGAAATATGTTCAGGAGGTCAAACGGGGACGTCTGAATAGCTGATTTATCATCAAAAGAATTCTATAACTTTATATAGATTGAAAAATTTTGAGGACACTTTGACCACAAATAAGTTCAAAAGGTCAGATATGGACATCTATATGGCTTATGATGCATCAGAAGGAGTCTATGAGTATGTATAGAAAGCCCAAGATCGAGTACTCTTTGGCCAGAAATATCTTCAGGAGGTAAAAACCTCTGAATAGCTGATTTAACATCAAAAGGAGTCTATAACTTTATATAGTTTGAAAAATTTTGAGGACACTTTGACCACAAATAAGTTCAAATGGTCAGATATTGACATCTATATTGCTTATGAAGCATCAGAAGGAGTCTATGAGTATGTATAGAAAGCCCAAGATCGAGGACTCTTCGGCCAGAAATATCTTCAGGAGGTCAAAACCTCTGAATAGCTGATTTATCATCAAAAGGATTCTATAACTTTATACAGTTTGAAAAATGTTGAGGACACTTTGACCACAAATAAGTTCAAAAGGTCAGATATGGACATCTATATGGCTTATGAAGCATCAGAAGGAGTCTATGAGTATGTATAGAAAGGCCAAGATCGAGGACTCTTTGGCCAGAAATATGTTCAGGAGTTCAAAAAGGGACCTCTGAATAGCTGATTTATCACCGAAAGAATCTATAACTTTATATAGTTTGAAAAATTTTGAGTACACTTTGACCACAAATGAGTTCAAAAGGTCAGATATGGACATCTATATGGCTTATGATGCATCAGAAGGAGTTTATGAGTATGTATAGAAAGCCCAAGATCGAGTACTCTTTGGCCAGAAATATCTTCAGAGGTCAAAACCTCTGAATAGCTGTTTTAACATCAAAAGGAGTCTATAACTTTATATAGTTTGAAAAATTTTGAGGACACTTTGACCACAAATAAGTTCAAAAGGTCAGATATGGACATCTATATGGCTTATGATGCATCAGAAGGAGTCTATGAGTATGTATAGAATGCCCAAGACCGAGGACTCTTTGGCCAGAAATATGTTCAGGAGGTCAAAACCTCTGAATTAGCTGATCATCAAAAGGATTCTATAACTTTATATAGTTTGAAAAATTTTGAGGACACGTTGACCACAAATAAGTTCAAAAGGTCAGATATGGACATATATATGGCTTATGAAGCATCAGAAGGAGTATGTATAGAAAGCCCAAGTTTCGAATACTCCTTGGTCAGAAAAAAATTCAGTATGTCAAATATGGACTTTTGTCAGGATGATATAACATCCGAAGATATCAGTCTGATAGTATTGTATTAATCTTTAAGGACTCTTTGGCCAGTAATATGTTCAGTAGGTTAAAAGGGGACCTCAGAATAGCTGATTTATCATCAGAAAGAGTCTATAACTTTATATAGTTTGAAAAATTTTGAGGACCCTTGACCAGAAATAAGTTCAAATGATCAGATATGGACATCTATATGGGTTTTGAAGCATCAGAGAGAGTCTATGAGTATATATAGAAAGCCCAAGAATCGAGGACTCTTTGGCCAGAAATATGTTCAGGAGTTCAAAAGGGGACCCATGTATAGCTGATTTATCATCAAAAGGAGTCTATAACTTTATATAGTTTGAAAAATTTTGAGGACATTTTGACCAGAAATAAGTTCAAAAGGTCAGATATGGACATCTATATGGCTTATGATGCATCAGAAGGAGTCTATGAGTATGTATAGAAAGCCCAAGATCGAGTACTCTTTGACCAGAAATATCTTCAGAGGTCAAAACCTCTGAATAGCTGATTTAACATCAAAAGGAGTCTATAACTTTATATAGTTTGAAAAATTTTGAGGACACTTTGACCACAAATAAGTTCAAAAGGTCAGATACGGACATCTATATGGCTTGTGAAGCATCAGAAGGAGTTGTGGTGGATTTTAATTAATCAACGTTAATTAATCAACTAACATTTGTTTTTCTTGCAGGAATAACATTCATATGCTTTTAATGTGTCAAAACTCTTTGGGGAAAAACTTGTGACTTTGAGTAGTGTCTATGGGTAAAAATAACATAGTTAGGGGAAGTAAAACTAGACAAGTCTGTTAGAACAAATTAAGTCATCGTTAAAACCTTGTGATAAGTAATCACAAGATAAAAGTTTGCTTTACCTAGTAACAGAGGGGTTTGCATATGAAGAACCAATCAAATAGTGGGGAAATTATGTAATGCAGCATGAAATTTATGCCATACCCTGATTCTATAAAAACTCTTGTATATGTATTTTTCGGTGGGATTCTCAATGGAATTTGTCTGAGATCCTCCGGCCTTGCTTCTTGGGAGAGATTCCCTGAGAACTGCTCGGGAAGATCTCCTGGCCGTGATTAAAGCATTTAAAGGATATTTGCAGGTCTGTTTGTCAATTTATTCCTGCGCAGGAAGCTAGTTTAGGTAGGAAGCTAGTTTACGTAGGAAGCTAGTTTAGAAAACTAATTAGTTAGAGGAACAAGTTAGACTAGGTAAGATATCCAAGTGAGGACGTCGCCAGGAGACGAGACTCAGATATCAGGTGGGGACGTCGCCAGGAGACGAGACCCAGGTACCCAAGTGGGGACGTCGCCAGGAGACGAGACCCAGGTACAGATAGTTAGTTTAGGGAATAATCTACCCGAGTGGGGACGTCGCCAGTAGACGAGACCCAGATAGTTAGGTTTAGGGAAAAATATCCACGACAGAGTCTATGAGTATGTATAGACAGCCCAAGATCGAGTACTCTTTGGCCAGAAATATGTTCAGGAGGTCAAAAGGGGAAGTCTGAATAGCTGATTTATCATCAAAAGAATTCTATAACTTTATATAGATTGAAAAATTTTGAGGACACTTTGACCACAAATAAGTTCAAAAGGTCAGATATGGACATCTATATGGCTTATGATGCATCAGAAGGAGTCTATGAGTATGTATAGAAAGCCCAAGATCGAGTACTCTTTGGCCAGAAATATGTTCAGGAGGTCAAAACCTCTGAATAGCTGATTTAACATCAAAAGTAGTCTATAAATTTTTAAAGTTTGAAAAATTTTGAGGACACTTTGACCACAAATAAGTTCAAAAGGTCAGATATGGACATCTATATGGCTTATGAAGCATCAGAAGGAGTCTATGAGTATGTATAGAAAGGCCAACATCGAGGACTCTTTGGCCAGAAATATGTTCAGGAGGTCAAAAAGGGACCTCTGAATAGCTGATTTATCATCGAAAGAATCTATAACTTTATATAGTTTGAAAAATTTTGAGTACACTTTGACCACAAATGAGTTCAAACGGTCAGATATGGACATCTATATGGCTTATGATGCATCAGAAGGAGTCTATGAGTATGTATAGAAAGCCCAAGATCGAGTACTCTTTGGCCAGAAATATCTTCAGAGGTCAAAACCTCTGAATAGCTGTTTTAACATCAAAAGGAGTCTATAACTTTATATAGTTTGAAAAATTTTGAGGACATTTTGACCACAAATAAGTTCAAAAGGTCAGATATGGACATCTATATGGCTTATGATGCATCAGAAGGAGTCTATGAGTATGTATAGAAAGCCCAAGACCGAGGACTCTTTGGCCAGAAATATCTTCAGAGGTCAAAACCTCTGAATAGCTGTTTTAACATCAAAAGGAGTCTATAACTTTATATAGTTTGAAAAGTTTTGAGGACATTTTGACCACAAATAAGTTCAAAAGGTCAGATATGGACATATATATGGCTTATGAAGCATCAGAAGCAGTATGTATAGAAAGCCCAAGTTTCGAATACTCGTTGGTCAGAAAAAAATTCAGTATGTCAAATATGGACTTTTGTCAGGAGGATATAACATCCGAAGATATCAGTCTGAAAGTATTGTATTAATCTTTTAGGACTCTTTGGCCAGAAATGTGTTCAGAAGGTTAAAAGGGGACCTCTGAATAGCTGATTTATCATCAGAAAGAGTCTATAACTTTATATAGTTTGAAAAATTTTGAGGACCCTTGACCAGAAATAAGTTCAAATGATCAGATATGGACATCTATATGGGTTTTGAAGCATCAGAGGGAGTCTATGAGTATATATGGAAAGCCCAAGATCGAGGACTCTTTGGCCAGAAATATGTTCAGGAGGTCAAACGGGGACGTCTGAATAGCTGATTTATCATCAAAAGAATTCTATAACTTTATATAGATTGAAAAATTTTGAGGACACTTTGACCACAAATAAGTTCAAAAGGTCAGATATGGACATCTATATGGCTTATGATGCATCAGAAGGAGTCTATGAGTATGTATAGAAAGCCCAAGATCGAGTACTCTTTGGCCAGAAATATCTTCAGGAGGTAAAAACCTCTGAATAGCTGATTTAACATCAAAAGGAGTCTATAACTTTATATAGTTTGAAAAATTTTGAGGACACTTTGACCACAAATAAGTTCAAATGGTCAGATATTGACATCTATATTGCTTATGAAGCATCAGAAGGAGTCTATGAGTATGTATAGAAAGCCCAAGATCGAGGACTCTTCGGCCAGAAATATCTTCAGGAGGTCAAAACCTCTGAACAGCTGATTTATCATCAAAAGGATTCTATAACTTTATACAGTTTGAAAAATGTTGAGGACACTTTGACCACAAATAAGTTCAAAAGGTCAGATATGGACATCTATATGGCTTATGAAGCATCAGAAGGAGTCTATGAGTATGTATAGAAAGGCCAAGATCGAGGACTCTTTGGCCAGAAATATGTTCAGAAGTTCAAAAAGGGACCTCTGAATAGCTGATTTATCACCGAAAGAATCTATAACTTTATATAGTTTGAAAAATTTTGAGTACACTTTGACCACAAATGAGTTCAAAAGGTCAGATATGGACATCTATATGGCTTATGATGCATCAGAAGGAGTTTATGAGTATGTATAGAAAGCCCAAGATCAAGTACTCTTTGGCCAGAAATATCTTCAGAGGTCAAAACCTCTGAATAGCTGTTTTAACATCAAAAGGAGTCTATAACTTTATATAGTTTGAAAAATTTTGAGGACATTTTGACCACAAATAAGTTCAAAAGGTCAGATATGGACATCTATATGGCTTATGATGCATCAGAAGGAGTCTATGAGTATGTATAGAAAGCCCAAGACCGAGGACTCTTTGGCCAGAAATATCTTCAGAGGTCAAAACCTCTGAATAGCTGTTTTAACATCAAAAGGAGTCTATAACTTTATATAGTTTGAAAAGTTTTGAGGACATTTTGACCACAAATAAGTTCAAAAGGTCAGATATGGACATATATATGGCTTATGAAGCATCAGAAGCAGTATGTATAGAAAGCCCAAGTTTCGAATACTCGTTGGTCAGAAAAAAATTCAGTATGTCAAATATGGACTTTTGTCAGGAGGATATAACATCCGAAGATATCAGTCTGAAAGTATTGTATTAATCTTTTAGGACTCTTTGGCCAGAAATGTGTTCAGAAGGTTAAAAGGGGACCTCTGAATAGCTGATTTATCATCAGAAAGAGTCTATAACTTTATATAGTTTGAAAAATTTTGAGGACCCTTGACCAGAAATAAGTTCAAATGATCAGATATGGACATCTATATGGGTTTTGAAGCATCAGAGGGAGTCTATGAGTATATATGGAAAGCCCAAGATCGAGGACTCTTTGGCCAGAAATATGTTCAGGAGGTCAAACGGGGACGTCTGAATAGCTGATTTATCATCAAAAGAATTCTATAACTTTATATAGATTGAAAAATTTTGAGGACACTTTGACCACAAATAAGTTCAAAAGGTCAGATATGGACATCTATATGGCTTATGATGCATCAGAAGGAGTCTATGAGTATGTATAGAAAGCCCAAGATCGAGTACTCTTTGGCCAGAAATATCTTCAGGAGGTAAAAACCTCTGAATAGCTGATTTAACATCAAAAGGAGTCTATAACTTTATATAGTTTGAAAAATTTTGAGGACACTTTGACCACAAATAAGTTCAAATGGTCAGATATTGACATCTATATTGCTTATGAAGCATCAGAAGGAGTCTATGAGTATGTATAGAAAGCCCAAGATCGAGGACTCTTCGGCCAGAAATATCTTCAGGAGGTCAAAACCTCTGAATAGCTGATTTATCATCAAAAGGATTCTATAACTTTATACAGTTTGAAAAATGTTGAGGACACTTTGACCACAAATAAGTTCAAAAGGTCAGATATGGACATCTATATGGCTTATGAAGCATCAGAAGGAGTCTATGAGTATGTATAGAAAGGCCAAGATCGAGGACTCTTTGGCCAGAAATATGTTCAGGAGTTCAAAAAGGGACCTCTGAATAGCTGATTTATCACCGAAAGAATCTATAACTTTATATAGTTTGAAAAATTTTGAGTACACTTTGACCACAAATGAGTTCAAAAGGTCAGATATGGACATCTATATGGCTTATGATGCATCAGAAGGAGTTTATGAGTATGTATAGAAAGCCCAAGATCGAGTACTCTTTGGCCAGAAATATCTTCAGAGGTCAAAACCTCTGAATAGCTGTTTTAACATCAAAAGGAGTCTATAACTTTATATAGTTTGAAAAATTTTGAGGACACTTTGACCACAAATAAGTTCAAAAGGTCAGATATGGACATCTATATGGCTTATGATGCATCAGAAGGAGTCTATGAGTATGTATAGAATGCCCAAGACCGAGGACTCTTTGGCCAGAAATATGTTCAGGAGGTCAAAACCTCTGAATTAGCTGATCATCAAAAGGATTCTATAACTTTATATAGTTTGAAAAATTTTGAGGACACGTTGACCACAAATAAGTTCAAAAGGTCAGATATGGACATATATATGGCTTATGAAGCATCAGAAGGAGTATGTATAGAAAGCCCAAGTTTCGAATACTCCTTGGTCAGAAAAAAATTCAGTATGTCAAATATGGACTTTTGTCAGGATGATATAACATCCGAAGATATCAGTCTGATAGTATTGTATTAATCTTTAAGGACTCTTTGGCCAGTAATATGTTCAGTAGGTTAAAAGGGGACCTCAGAATAGCTGATTTATCATCAGAAAGAGTCTATAACTTTATATAGTTTGAAAAATTTTGAGGACCCTTGACCAGAAATAAGTTCAAATGATCAGATATGGACATCTATATGGGTTTTGAAGCATCAGAGAGAGTCTATGAGTATATATAGAAAGCCCAAGAATCGAGGACTCTTTGGCCAGAAATATGTTCAGGAGTTCAAAAGGGGACCCATGTATAGCTGATTTATCATCAAAAGGAGTCTATAACTTTATATAGTTTGAAAAATTTTGAGGACATTTTGACCAGAAATAAGTTCAAAAGGTCAGATATGGACATCTATATGGCTTATGATGCATCAGAAGGAGTCTATGAGTATGTATAGAAAGCCCAAGACCGAGGACTCTTTGGCCAGAAATATCTTCAGAGGTCAAAACCTCTGAATAGCTGTTTTAACATCAAAAGGAGTCTATAACTTTATATAGTTTGAAAAGTTTTGAGGACATTTTGACCACAAATAAGTTCAAAAGGTCAGATATGGACATATATATGGCTTATGAAGCATCAGAAGCAGTATGTATAGAAAGCCCAAGTTTCGAATACTCGTTGGTCAGAAAAAAATTCAGTATGTCAAATATGGACTTTTGTCAGGAGGATATAACATCCGAAGATATCAGTCTGAAAGTATTGTATTAATCTTTTAGGACTCTTTGGCCAGAAATGTGTTCAGAAGGTTAAAAGGGGACCTCTGAATAGCTGATTTATCATCAGAAAGAGTCTATAACTTTATATAGTTTGAAAAATTTTGAGGACCCTTGACCAGAAATAAGTTCAAATGATCAGATATGGACATCTATATGGCTTATGAGTCATCAGAAGGAGTCTATGAATATGTATAGAAAGCCCAAGATCGAGGAGTCTTTGGCCAGAAATATGTTCAGGAGGTCAGAACCTCTGAATAGCTGATCTATAATCAAAAGGAGTCTATAACTTTATATAGTTTGAAAAATTTTGAGGACACTTTGACCACAAATAAGTTCAAAAGGTCAGATATTGACATCTATATGGCTTATGAAGCATCAGAAGGAGTCTATGAGTATGTATAGAAAGGCCAAGATCGAGGACTCTTTGGCCAGAAATATGTTCAGGAGGTCAAAAGGGGACCTCTGAATAGCTGATTTATCATCGAAAGAATCTATAACTTTATATAGTTTGAAACATTTTTAGTACACTTTGACCACAAATAAGTTCAAAAGGTCAGATATGGACATCTATATGGCTTATGATGCATCAGAAGGAGTCTATGAGTATGTATAGAAAGCCCAAGATCGAGTACTCTTTGGCCAGAAATATCTTCAGGAGGTCAAAACCTCTGAATAGCTCATTTAACATCAAAAGGAGTCTATAACTTTATATAGTTTGAAAAATTTTGAGGACACTTTGACCACAAACAAGTTCAAAAGGTCAGATATTGACATCTATATGGCTTATGAAGCATCAGAAGGAGTCTATGAGTATGTATAGAAAGGCCAAGATCGAGGACTCTTTGGCCAGAAATATGTTCAGGAGGTCAAAAGGGGACCTCTGAATAGCTGATTTATCATCGAAAGAATCTATAACTTTATATAGTTTGAAAAATGTTTAGTACACTTTGACCACAAATAAGTTCAAAAGGTCAGATATGGACATCTATATGGCTTATGATGCATCAGAAGGAGTCTATGAGTATGTATAGAAAGCCCAAGATCGAGTACTCTTTGGCCAGAAATATCTTCAGAGGTCAAAACCTCTGAATTAGAAGATCATCAAAAGGATTCTATAACTTTATATAGTATGAAAAATTTTGAGGACACTTTGACCACAAATAAGTTCAAAAGGTCAGATATGGACATATATATGGCTTATGAAGCATCAGAAGGAGTATGTATAGAAAGCCCAAGTTTCGAATACTCCTTGGTCAGAAAAAAATTCTGTATGTCAAATATGGACTTTTGTCAGGAGGATATAACATCCGAAGATATCAGTCTGAAAGAATTGTATTAATCTTTTAGGACTCTTTGGCCAGAAATATGGTCAGTAGGTTAAAAGGGGACCTCTGAATAGCTGATTTATCATCAGAAAAAGTCTATAACTTTATATAGTTTGAAAAATGTTGATTACCCTTGACCAGAAATAAGTTCAAATGATCAGATATGGACATCTATATGGGTTTTGAAGCATCAGAGAGAGTCTATGAGTATATATAGAAAGCCCAAGATCGAGGACTCTTTGGCCAGAAATATGTTCAGGAGGTCAAAAGGGGACCTCTGAATAGCTGATTTATCATCAGAAGAATTCTATAACTTTATATAGTTTGAACATTATTGACGACACTTTGACCACAAATAAGTTCAAAAGGTCAGAGATGGACATCTATATGGCTTATGATGCATCAAAAGGAGTCTATGAGTATGTATAGAAAGCCCAAGATCGAGGACTCTTTGGCCAGAAATATGTTCAGGAGGTCAATTATGGACTTATGTAAGGCTGATTTAATATCAAAAGGAGTCTGTATTCGTTTATGGTAGACAACATCCTTTTGAGAACTCTTTTGTCAATGATTTATTATTAGAAGGAGACTATAACTTTATATAGTTTGAAAAATTTTGAGGACACTTTGAGCAGAAATAAGTTCAAAAGGTAAGCCATAAGCCATATATAGATATCCATATCTGTATGGATATCAATATGGCTTATGAAGCATCAGGAGTCATTGTAGAAATCGAGGACTCTTTGGCCAGAATTATGTTACTTTGGTCAAATATGGACTTCTTTATGGCTGGATTAGGAGCCGAAGAGTGTGTATAGAAAGTTAACATCAGCTGACTGAATAGATTAATTAATGTGCAGTAAAGGAAAATCATTGCACTGGCTTTTGCTTCACAATGGACACAATTAACTCATTCCGTTGGACAACGATAGAATGCACTGAAGAATAAACATATAGATAATGCTCTTTTCGCATTGCATTGCACACCAGAACTAACTCCTTCCCATGTTCACTAAAGAGATAACATTTATGTTGTTGCATTGCATTGCACAAACGATCTAACGTTGTCCACTGAACAATAACATAGGCCATGCACTTTTTGCATTGCATTGCATTGCACACCAGATCGAACTCCTTCCCATGTTCAGTAAAGAGATAATATGTTGCATTGCATTGCACAAACGATCTAACGTTGTGCATTGAAGAATAACATACAGGCTAAATGCATGCATTGTATTGCATTGCACACCCGAACTAACTCCTTCACATGTTCATTAAAGAGATAACATATGTTATGCAACATTGCATTGCTTTGCATAAACGATCTAACGTTGTCCACTGAACAATAACATATAGGCTATGCACTTCTTGGATTGCATTGCATTGCACAGTAGATCTAATTTATTCCCATGTTCATTAAAGAGATAACAAGTGTTGTTGCATTGTATTGTACAAACGATCTATCGTTGTGCATCACTGAAGAAAAACATATGCACTTCTATCCCTGCATTGCACACCAGAACTAACTCCTTCCCATGTTCATTAAAGAGATAACATCTGTTGTTGCACAAACGATCTAACGTTGTGCAATGAAGAGTAACATAGGCCATGCACTTTTTGCATTGCATTGCATTGCACACCAGATCAAACTCCTTCCCATGTTCAGTAAAGAGATAATATGTTGCATTGCATTGCACAAACGATCTAACGTTGTGCATTGAAGAATAACATACAGGCTAAATGCATGCATTGTATTGCATTGCACACCCGAACTAACTCCTTCACATGTTCATTAAAGAGATAACATATGTTATGCAACATTGCATTGCTTTGCACAAACGATCTAACGATGTGCACTGAAAAATAACATTTATGCACATTTTGCATTGCATTGCACACCAGAAATAACTCCTACCCATTTTCATTAAAGAGATAATATTTTGCATTGCATTGCACAAAACGTTCATTTGTCTCAACGATCAATGTTGTGCATTAAAGAACAACATATAGGCTAAATGCATGCATTGTATTGCATTGCACACCAGAACTAACTCCTTCCCATGATCATTAAAATGATAACACATGTTGTATTGCATTGTATTGCATTGCACAAACGATCTAACGTTGGTGCATTGAAGAATAACATTTACGCACTTTTTGCATTGCATTGCATTGCACACTGAAACTAACTCCTTCCCATGTTTAGTAAAGATATAACATGTTGCATTGCATTGAATTGCATTGCATTGCAGAAACGATCTAACGTTGTGCACTGAAGAATAACATTTAGGGTATGCACTTTTGGCTTTGCATTGCATTGCACACCAGATCTTACTCCTTCAAATGTTTATTAAAGAGATAACATTGGCTATGCACTTTTTGAATTGCATTGCACATTAGAACTAACTCCTTCAAATGTTAATTGAAGAGATAACATTTTGCATGGCATTGCGCAAACGATCTAACGTTGTGCATTGAAGAGTAACATAGACCATGCACTTTTTGCATTGCATTGCATTGCACACCAGATCAAACTCCTTCCCATGTTCAGTAAAGAGATAATATGTTGCATTGCATTGCACAAACGATCTAACGTTGTGCATTGAAGAATAACATACAGGCTAAATGCATGGATTGTATTGCATTGCACACCCGAACTAACTCCTTCACATGTTCATTAAAGAGATAACATATGTTTATGCAATATTGCATTGCTTTGCACAAACGATCTAACGATGTGCACTGAAAAATAACATTTATGCACTTTTTGCATTGCACACCAGAACTAACTCCTTCCCATGTTCATTAAAGAGATAATATTTTGCATTGCATTGCACAAAACGTTCGTTTGTCTCAACGATCAATGTTGTACATTAAAGAATAACATATAGGCTAAATGCATGCATTGTATTGCATTGCACACCAGAACTAACTCCTTCCCATGATCATTAAAGAGATAACATGTTGCATTGCATTGCATTGCATTGCAGAAACGATCTAACGTTGTGCATTGAAGAATAACATTTACGCACTTTTTGCATTGCATTGCATACTGAAACTAACTCCTTCCCATGTTCAGTAAAGATATAACATGTTGCATTGCATTGAATTGCATTGCATTGCAGAAACGATCTAACGTTGTGCACTGAAGAATAACATTTAGGGTATGCACTTTTGGCTTTGCATTGCATTGCACACCAGATCTTACTCCTTCAAATGTTTATTAAAGAGATAACATAGGCCATGCACTTGTTGAATTGCATTGCACATTAGAACTAACTCCTTCAAATGTTAATTGAAGAGATAACATTTTGCATTGCATTGCGCAAACGATCTAACGTTGTGCATTGAAGAGTAACACAGACCATGCACTTTTTGCATTGCATTGAATTGCACACCAGAACTAATTCTTTCCCATGTTCACTAAAGAGATAACATGTTGCATTGCATTGCATTGCAGAAACGATCTAATGTTGTGCACTGAATAATAACATTTATGCACTTTTTGCATTGCATTGCATTGCACACCAGAACTAAATCCTTCAAATGTTAGAAAAGTTAGTTATGGTGTGCAATGCAATGCAATGCAAAAAGTGAAGAGCCAATGTTACTCTTCAATGCAAACGTTAGATCGTTTGTGCAATACAATGCAAAATGTTATCTCTTTAATAAACATTTGAAGGAGTTAGTTCTGGTGTGCAATGCAATGCAATGCATAAAGTACATAAATGTTATTCAGTGCACAGCCTTAAATCGTTTGTGCAAAGCAATGCAATGTTGCATAACATATGATATATTTTTAATGAACATGGGAAGGAGTTAGTTCGGCTGTACCTGCAACACAATCCATGCATTTAGCCTATATGTCATTCTTCAATGCACAACTTTAGAACGTTTGTGCAATGCAATGCAAAATGTTATCTCTTTAATAAACATGGGAAGTAGTTAGTTCTGGAGTGCAATGCAATGCAAAGAGTGCATAGCCTATATGTTATTCTTCAGTGCACAGCCTTAGATCATTTGTGCAATGCAATGCAATGCAATGCAACATGTTATCCCTTTAATGAACATGGGAAAGAGTTAGTTCTGGTGTGCAATGCAATACAATGCATGCATTTAGCCTATATGTTATTCTTCAATGCACAACGTTAGATCGTTTGTGCAATGCAATGCAAAATGTTATCTATTTAATAAACATGGGAAGTAGTTAGTTCTGGAGTGCAATGCAATGCAATGCAAAGAGTGCATAGCCTATATGTTATTCTTCAGTGCACAGCCTTAGATCATTTGTGCAATGCAATGCAATGCAATGCAACATGTTATCCCTTTAATGAACATTAGAAGGAGTTAGTTCTGGTGTGCAATGCAATACAATGCATGCATTTAGACTATATGTTATTCTTCAATGCACAACGTTAGATCGTTTGAGCAATGCAATGCAAAATGTTATCTCTTTAATAAACATTTGAAGGAGTTAGTTCTGGTGTGCAATGCAATGCAAAAAGTGCATAGCCTATATGTTATTCTTCAATACACAACGTTAAATCGTTTGTGCAATGCAAAGCAAAATGTTATCTCTTTAATTAACATTTGAAGGAGTTAGTTTTGGTGTGCAATGCAACACAATGCATGCATTTAGCCTATATGTCATTCTTCAATGCACAACGTTAGATCGTTTGTGCAATGCAACAGGTTATCTCTTTAATAAACATTTGAAGGAGTTAGTTCTGGTGTGCAATGCAATGCAATGCAAAAAGTGCATAAATGTTATTCTTTAGTGCACAGCGTTAGATCGTTTGTGCAATGCAATGCAACAACATTGCAACTTATCTCTTTAAAGAAAATGGGAATGAGTTCGTTCTTGTGTGCAATGCAATGCAAGAATTGCATAGCCTATATTATTCTTCAATGCACAAAGTTAGATCGTTTATGCAATGCAATGCAAAATGTTATCTCTTTAATAAACATTTGAAGGAGATAGTTCTGGTGTGCAATGCAATGCATAAAGTGCATAGCCTGTATGTTATTCTTCAATGCACAACGTAAGATCGTTTGTGCAAAGCAGTGCAAAATGTTATCTCTTTAATAAACATTTGAAGGAGTTAGTTCTGGTGTGCAATGCAATGCAATGCAAAAAGTGCATAAATGTTATTCTTTAGTGCACAGCGTTAGATCGTTTGTGCAATGCAATGCAACAACATTGCAACTTATCTCTTTAAAGAAAATGGGAATGAGTTAGTTCTTGTGTGCAATGCCATGCAAGAATTGCATAGCCTATATTATTCTTCAATACACAAAGTTAGATCGTTTATGCAATGCAATGCAAAATGTTATCTCTTTAATAAACATTTGAAGGAGATAGTTCTGGTGTGCAATGCAATGCAATGCATAAAGTGCATAGCCTGTATGTTATTCTTCAATGCACAACGTTAGATCCTTTGTGCAATGCAATGCAACAACACTTGTTATCTCTTTAATGAACATGGGAATAAATTAGATCTACTGTGCAATGCAATGCAATCCAAGAAGTGCATAGCCTATATGCTATTGTTCAGTGGACAACGTTAGATCCTTTGTGCAATGCAATGCAACAACATAAATGTTATATCTTTAATGAACATGGGAAGGAGTTAGCTCTGGCCTGCAATGCAATCCGAAAAGTGCTTTATCTATATGTTTATTCTTCAGTGCATTCTATCGTTGCCCAACGGAATGAGTTAATTGTGTCCATTGTAAAGCAACAGCTAGTGCAATGAATTTCCTTCACTGCACATTAACCTACTTATACATTCAGTCAACTGATGTTAACTTTCTATACATATTCTTCGACTCCTGATGTACGTAAGTACATATTTGACCAAAGTAACATTTTTTTATTTTTTATTTTTATATATTTACTTTTTAACAACATATATTACACACACACCAGGAACAAAAATACAAAATGCAGTATAGACACATATTGATGTCTTCGCATCATTACAACTTAGCATATCTCAATTTGTACAGGACTCACATCCTCAAGACTAATGAACAAAGTAACATATTTCTGGCCAAACAGTCCTCCATTTCTATACATACGCATTGACTCCCGATGCATTGATAAGCCAATGTAGATATTCATGGCTTATGGCTTACCTGCTCAAAGTGTCCTCAAAATTTTTCAAACTATGTAAAGTTATAGTCTCCTTCTGATGATAAATCAGATATACAGAGGTCCCCTTTTGACCTGCTGAACATATTTCTGGCCAAAGAGTCCTCGATCTTGGGCTTTCTATACATACTCATAGACTCCTTCTGATGCTTCATAAGCCATATAGATGTCCATATCCGACCTTTTGAACTTATTTGTGGTCAAAGTGTCCTCAAAATTTTTCAAACTATATAAAGTTATAGAATTCTTTTGATGATAAATCAGCTATTCAGAGGTTTTGACCTCCTGAACATATTTCTGGCCAAAGAGTCCTCGATCTTTGGCTTTCTATGCATACTCATAGACTCCTTCTGATGCATCTTAAGCCATATAGATGTCCATATCTGACCTTTTGAACTTATTTGTGGTCAAAGTGTCTTCAAAATTTTTCAAACTATAAAAAGTTATAGAATTCTTTTGATGATAAATCAGCTATTCAGAGGTCCCCTTTAGACCTCCTGAACATATTACTGGCCAAAGAGTCCTCGATCTTGGGCTTTCTATATATACTCATAGACTCCCTCTGATGCTTCAAAAGCCATATAGATGTCCATATCTGACCTTTTGAACATATTTGTGGTCAAAGTGTTCTCAAAATTTTTCAAACTATATAAAGTTATAGACTCTTTCTTATGATAAATCAGCTATTCAGAGGTCCCCTTTTGACCTACTGAACATATTTCTGGCCAAAGAGTCCTAAAAGATTAATACAATACATTCAGACTGATATCTTCGGATGTTATATCCTCCTGACAAAAGTCCATATTTGACATACTGAATTTTTTTCTGGCCATGGAGTATTCGAAACTTGGGCTTTCTATACATACTCGTTAACTCTTTCTGATGTTAGGTCAACCAGACAGAAGTCCATTTTTGACCCAAGGAATATATTTCTGGCAAAAGAGTCCTCGATCGTGGGCTTTCTATACATACTCATAGACTCCTTCTGATGCTTCATAAGCCATAAATATGTCCATATCTGACCTTTTGAACTTATTTGTGGTCAAAGTGTCCTCAAAATTTTTCAAACTATATAAAGTTATAGAATTCTTTTTATGATAAATCAGCTATTCAGAGGTCGCCTTTTGACCTCCTGAACATATTTCTGGCCAAAGAGTCCTCGATCTTGGGCTTTCTATTCATACTCATAGACTCCTTCTGATGCATCTTAAGCCATATAGATGTCCATATCTGACCTTTTGAACCTATTTGTGGTCAAAGTGTCCTCAAAATTGTTCTAAATATAAAGTTCTAGAATTCTTTTGATGATAAATCAGCTATTCACACGTCCCCTTTTGACCTTCTGAACATATTTCTGGCCAAAGAGTCCTCGATCTTTGGCTTTTTATACATACTCATAGACTCCTTCTGATGCATCTTAAGCCATATAGATGTCCATATCTTCCCTTTTGAACTTATTTGTGGTCAAAGTGTCCTAAAAAATTTTCAAACTATATAAAGTTATAGAATTCTTCTGATGATAAATCAGCTATTCAGAGGTCCCCTTTTGACCTCTTGAACATATTTCTGGCCAAAGAGTCCTCGATCATGGGCTTTCTATATATACTCATAAACTCCCTCTGGTGCTTCAAAAGCCATATAGATGTCCATATCTGACCTTTTGAACTTATTTCTGGTCAAAGGGTCCTCAAAAGTTTTCAAACTATATAAAGTTATAGACTCTTTCTGATGATTAATCAGCTATTCAGAGGTCCCCTTTAGACCTAGTAAACATATTTCAGTCCAAAGAGTCCTAAAAGATTAATACAATCAATTCAGACTGATATCTTCGGATGTTACATCCTCCTGACAAAAGTCCATTTTTGACATACTGAATTTTTTTCTGGCCAAGTAGTATTCGAATCTTGGGCTTTCAATACATACTCGTTGACTCTTTCTGATGTTACGTCAACCATACAGAAGTCCATTTTTGACCCAAGGAATATATTTCTGGCCAAAGAGTCCTCGATCTTGGGCTTTCTATACATACTCATACTCCTTTTGATGCTTCATAAGCCATATATATGTCCATATCTGACCTTTTGAACTTATTTGTGGTCAAAGTGTCCTCAAAATTTTTCAAACTATATAAAGTTATAGAATCCTTTTGATGATAAATCAGCTTTTTAGAGGTTTTGACCTCTTGAACATATTTCTGGCCAAAGAGTCCTCGATCTGTGGCTTTCTGTACATACTCATAGACTCCTTCAGATGCATCTTAAGCCATATAGATGTCCATATCTGACCTTTGGAATTTATTTGTGGTCAAAGTGTCCTCAAAATTTTTCAAACTATATAAAGTTATAGAATCCTTTTGATGATAAATCAGCTTTTTAGAGGTTTTGACCTCTTGAATATATTTCTGGCCAAAGAGTCCTCGATCTTTGGCTTTATATACATACTCATAGACTCCTTCTGATGCTTCATAAGCCATATAGATGTCCATATCTGACCTTTTGAACTTATTTGTGGTCAAAGTGTCCTAAAATTTTTTCAAGCTATATAAAGTTATAGAATTCTTTTGATGATAAATAGCTATTCAGAGGTCCCCTTTTGACCTCCTGAACATATTTCTGGCCAAAGAGTCCTCGATCTTGGGCTTTCTATACATACTCATAGACTCCGTCTGATGCTTCATAAGCCACATATGTGTCCATATCTGACCTTTTGAACTTATTTGTGGTCAAAGTGTCCTCAAAATTTTTCAAACTATATAAAGTCACAGAATTCATTTGATGATATATCAGCTATTCAGAGGTCCCCTTTTGACCTCCTGAACATATTTCTGGCCAAAGAGTCCTCGATCTTGGGCTTTCTTTATATACTCATAGACTCCCTCTGATGCTTCAAAAGCCATATAGATGTCCATATCTGACCGTTTGAACTTATTTCTGGTCAAAGGGTCCTCAAAAGTTTTCAAACTATATAAAGTTATAGACTCTTTCTGATGATTAATCAGCTATTCAGAGGTCCCCTTTTGACCTAGTAAACATATTTCAGTCCAAAGAGTCCTAAAAGATTAATACAATAAATTCAGACTGATATCTTCGGATGTTATATCCTCCTGACAAAAGTCAATTTTTGACATACTGAATTTTTTTCTGGCCAAGTAGTATTCGAATCTTGGGCTTTCAATACATACTCGTTGACTCTTTCTGATGTTACGTCAACCATACAGAAGTCCATTTTTGACCCAAGGAATATATTTCTGGCCAAAGAGTCCTCGATCTTGGGCTTTCTATACATACTCATACTCCTTCTGATGCTTCATAAGCCATATATATGTCCATATCTGACCTTTTTAACTTATTTTTGGTCAAAGTGTCCTCAAAATTTTTCAAACTATATAAAGTTATAAAATTCTTTTTATGATAAATCAGCTATTCAGAGGTCCCCTTTTGACCTCCTGAACATATTTCTGGCCAAAGAGTCCTCGATCTCTGGCTTTCTATACATACTCATAGACTCCTTCTGATGCTTCATAAGCCATATAGATGTCCATATCTGACCTTTTGAACTTATTTGTGGTCAAAGTGTCCTCAAAATTTTTCAAACTATATAAAGTTATAGAATCCTTTTGATGATAAATCAGCTTTTTAGAGGTTTTGACCTCTTGAACATATTTCTGGCCAAAGAGTCCTCGATCTGTGGCTTTCTATACATACTCATAGACTCCTTCAGATGCATCTTAAGCCATATAGATGTCCATATCTGACCTTTGGAACTTATTTGTGGTCAAAGTGTCCTCAAAATTTTTCAAACTATATAAAGTTATAGAATCCTTTTGATGATAAATCAGCTTTTTAGAGGTTTTGACCTCTTGAATATATTTCTGGCCAAAGAGTCCTCGATCTTTGGCTTTCTATACATACTCATAGACTCCTTCTGATGCTTCATAAGCCATATAGATGTCCATATCTGACCTTTTGAACTTATTTGTGGTCAAAGTGTCCTAAAAAATTTTCAAGCTATATAAAGTTATAGAATTCTTTTGATGATAAATCAGCTATTCAGAGGTCCCCTTTTGACCTCCTGAACATATTTCTGGCCAAAGAGTCCTCGATCTTGGGCTTTCTATACATACTCATAGACTCCGTCTGATGCTTCATAAGCCACATATGTGTCCATATCTGACCTTTTGAACTTATTTGTGGTCAAAGTGTCCTCAAAATTTTTCAAACTATATAAAGTTATAGAATCCTTTTGATGATAAATCAGCTATTCAGAGGTTTTGACCTCCTGAACATATTTCTGGCCAAAGAGTCCTCGATCTTGGGCTTTCTATACATACTCATAGACTCCTTCTGATGCTTCATAAGCCACATATATGTCCATATCTGACCTTTTGAACTTAATTGTGGTCAAAGTGTCCTCAAAATTTTTCAAACTATATAAAGTCACAGAATTCATTTGATGATATATCAGCTATTCAGAGGTCCCCTTTTGACCTCCTGAACATATTTCTGGCCAAAGAGTCCTCGATCTTTGGCTTTCTATATATACTCATAGACTCCCTCTGATGCTTCAAAAGCCATATAGATGTCCATATCTGACCTTTTGAACTTATTTCTGGTCAAAGGGTCCTCAAAAGTTTTCAAACTATATAAAGTTATAGACTCTTTCTGATGATTAATCAGCTATTCAGAGGTCCCCTTTTGACCTAGTAAACATATTTCAGTCCAAAGAGTCCTAAAAGATTAATACAATAAATTCAGACTGATATCTTCGGATGTTATATCCTACTGACAAAAGTCCATTTTTGACATACTGAATTTTTTTCTGGCCAAGTAGTATTCGAATCTTGGGCTTTCAATACATACTCCTCGACTCTTTCTGATGTTACGTCAACCATACAGAAGTCCATTTTTGACCCAAGGAATATATTTCTGGCCAAAGAGTCCTCGATCTTGGGCTTTCTATACATACTCATACTCCTTCTGATGCTTCATAAGCCATATATATGTCCATATCTGACCTTTTTAACTTATTTTTGGTCAAAGTGTCCTCAAAATTTTTCAAACTATATAAAGTTATAAAATTCTTTTTATGATAAATCAGCTATTCAGAGGTCCCCTTTTGACCTCCTGAACATATTTCTGGCCAAAGAGTCCTCGATCTCTGGCTTTCTATACATACTCATAGACTCCTTCTGATGCTTCATAAGCCATATAGATGTCCATATCTGACCTTTTGAACTTATTTGTGGTCAAAGTGTCCTCAAAATTTTTCAAACTATATAAAGTTATAGAATCCTTTTGATGATAAATCAGCTTTTTAGAGGTTTTGACCTCTTGAACATATTTCTGGCCAAAGAGTCCTCGATCTGTGGCTTTCTATACATACTCATAGACTCCTTCAGATGCATCTTAAGCCATATAGATGTCCATATCTGACCTTTGGAACTTATTTGTGGTCAAAGTGTCCTCAAAATTTTTCAAACTATATAAAGTTATAGAATCCTTTTGATGATAAATCAGCTTTTTAGAGGTTTTGA
This sequence comes from Squalius cephalus, assembly GCF_949319135.1. Lineage (NCBI taxonomy): Eukaryota > Metazoa > Chordata > Actinopteri > Cypriniformes > Leuciscidae > Squalius > Squalius cephalus. Next base: position 30,985,581 of record NC_137130.1, read on the forward strand.
CCTCTTGAACATATTTCTGGCCAAAGAGTCCTCGATCTTTGGCTTTCTATACATACTCATAGACTCCTTCTGATGCTTCATAAGCCATATAGATGTCCATATCTGACCTTTTGAACTTATTTGTGGTCAAAGTGTCCTCAAAATTTTTCAAGCTATATAAAGTTATAGAATTCTTTTGATGATAAATCAGCTATTCAGAGGTCCCCTTTTGACCTCCTGAACATATTTCTGGCCAAAGAGTCCTCGATCTTGGTCTTTCTATACATACTCATAGACTCCTTCTGATGCATCATATGCCATATAGATGTCCATATCTGACCTTTTTAACTTATTTTTGGTCAAAGTGTCCTCAAAATTTTTCAAACTATATAAAGTTATAAAATTCTTTTTATGATAAATCAGCTATTCAGAGGTCCCCTTTTGACCTCCTGAACATATTTCTGGCCAAAGAGTCCTCGATCTCTGGCTTTCTATACATACTCATAGACTGCTTCTGATGCTTCATAAGCCATATAAATGTCCATACCTGACCTTTTGAACTTATTTGTGGTCAAAGTGTCCTCAAAATTTTTCAAACTATATAAAGTTATAGAATCCTTTTGATGATAAATCAGCTATTCAGAGGTTTTGACCTCCTGAACATATTTCTGGCCAAAGTGTCCTCGATCTTGGGCTTTCTATACATACTCATAGACTCCTTCTGATGCATCATATGCCATCATATCTGACCTTTTGAACTTATTTTTGGTCAAAGTGTCCTCAAAATTTTTCAAACTATATAAAGTTATAGAATCCTTTTGATGATAAATCAGCTTTTTAGAGGTTTTGACCTCTTGAACATATTTCTGGCCAAAGAGTCCTCGATCTGTGGCTTTCTATACATACTCATAGACTCCTTCAGATGCATCTTAAGCCATATAGATGTCCATATCTGACCTTTGGAACTTATTTGTGGTCAAAGTGTCCTCAAAATTTTTCAAACTATATAAAGTTATAGAATCCTTTTGATGATAAATCAGCTTTTTAGAGGTTTTGACCTCTTGAACATATTTCTGGCCAAAGAGTCCTCGATCTTTGGCTTTCTATACATACTCATAGACTCCTTCTGATGCTTCATAAGCCATATAGATGTCCATATCTGACCTTTTGAACTTATTTGTGGTCAAAGTGTCCTCAAAATTTTTCAAGCTATATAAAGTTATAGAATTCTTTTGATGATAAATCAGCTATTCAGAGGTCCCCTTTTGACCTCCTGAACATATTTCTGGCCAAAGAGTCCTCGATCTTGGTCTTTCTATACATACTCATAGACTCCTTCTGATGCATCATATGCCATATAGATGTCCATATCTGACCTTTTTAACTTATTTTTGGTCAAAGTGTCCTCAAAATTTTTCAAACTATATAAAGTTATAAAATTCTTTTTATGATAAATCAGCTATTCAGAGGTCCCCTTTTGACCTCCTGAACATATTTCTGGCCAAAGAGTCCTCGATCTCTGGCTTTCTATACATACTCATAGACTGCTTCTGATGCTTCATAAGCCATATAAATGTCCATACCTGACCTTTTGAACTTATTTGTGGTCAAAGTGTCCTCAAAATTTTTCAAACTATATAAAGTTATAGAATCCTTTTGATGATAAATCAGCTATTCAGAGGTTTTGACCTCCTGAACATATTTCTGGCCAAAGTGTCCTCGATCTTGGGCTTTCTATACATACTCATAGACTCCTTCTGATGCATCATATGCCATCATATCTGACCTTTTGAACTTATTTTTGGTCAAAGTGTCCTCAAAATTTTTCAAACTATATAAAGTTATAGAATCCTTTTGATGATAAATCAGCTTTTTAGAGGTTTTGACCTCTTGAACATATTTCTGGCCAAAGAGTCCTCGATCTGTGGCTTTCTATACATACTCATAGACTCCTTCAGATGCATCTTAAGCCATATAGATGTCCATATCTGACCTTTGGAACTTATTTGTGGTCAAAGTGTCCTCAAAATTTTTCAAACTATATAAAGTTATAGAATCCTTTTGATGATAAATCAGCTTTTTAGAGGTTTTGACCTCTTGAACATATTTCTGGCCAAAGAGTCCTCGATCTTTGGCTTTCTATACATACTCATAGACTCCTTCTGATGCTTCATAAGCCATATAGATGTCCATATCTGACCTTTTGAACTTATTTGTGGTCAAAGTGTCCTAAAAATTTTTCAAGCTATATAAAGTTATAGAATTCTTTTGATGATAAATCAGCTATTCAGAGGTCCCCTTTTGACCTCCTGAACATATTTCTGGCCAAAGAGTCCTCGATCTTGGGCTTTCTATACATACTCATAGACTCCGTCTGATGCTTCATAAGCCACATATGTGTCCATATCTGACCTTTTGAACTTATTTGTGGTCAAAGTGTCCTCAAAATTTTTCAAACTATATAAAGTTATAGAATCCTTTTGATGATAAATCAGCTATTCAGAGGTTTTGACCTCCTGAACATATTTCTGGCCAAAGAGTCCTCGATCTTGGGCTTTCTATACATACTCATAGACTCCTTCTGATGCTTCATAAGCCACATATATGTCCATATCTGACCTTTTGAACTTAATTGTGGTCAAAGTGTCCTCAAAATTTTTCAAACTATATAAAGTCACAGAATTCATTTGATGATATATCAGCTATTCAGAGGTCCCCTTTTGACCTCCTGAACATATTTCTGGCCAAAGAGTCCTCGATCTTTGGCTTTCTATATATACTCATAGACTCCCTCTGATGCTTCAAAAGCCATATAGATGTCCATATCTGACCTTTTGAACTTATTTCTGGTCAAAGGGTCCTCAAAAGTTTTCAAACTATATAAAGTTATAGACTCTTTCTGATGATTAATCAGCTATTCAGAGGTCCCCTTTTGACCTAGTAAACATATTTCAGTCCAAAGAGTCCTAAAAGATTAATACAATAAATTCAGACTGATATCTTCGGATGTTATATCCTCCTGACAAAAGTCCATTTTTGACATACTGAATTTTTTTCTGGCCAAGTAGTATTCGAATCTTGGGCTTTCAATACATACTCCTCGACTCTTTCTGATGTTACGTCAACCATACAGAAGTCCATTTTTGACCCAAGGAATATATTTCTGGCCAAAGAGTCCTCGATCTTGGGCTTTCTATACATACTCATACTCCTTCTGATGCTTCATAAGCCATATATATGTCCATATCTGACCTTTTGAACTTATTTTTGGTCAAAGTGTCCTCAACATTTTTCAAACTATATAAAGTTATAAAATTCTTTTTATGCTAAATCAGCTATTCAGATGTCCCCTTTTGACCTCCTGAACATATTTCTGGCCAAAGAGTCCTCGATCTCTGGCTTTCTATACATACTCATAGACTCCTTCTGATGCTTCATAAGCCATATAGATGTCCATATCTGACCTTTTGAACTCATTTGTGGTCAAAGTGTCCTCAAAATTTTTCAAACTATATAAAGTTATAGAATCCTTTTGATGATAAATCAGCTTTTTAGAGGTTTTGACCTCTTGAACATATTTCTGGCCAAAGAGTCCTCGATCTGTGGCTTTCTATACATACTCATAGACTCCTTCAGATGCATTTTAAGCCATATAGATGTCCATATCTGACCTTTGGAACTTATTTGTGGTCAAAGTGTCCTCAAAATTTTTCAAGCTATATAAAGTTATAGAATTCTTTTTATGATAAATCAGCTATTCAGAGGTCCCCTTTTGACCTCCCGAACATATTTCTGGCCAAAGAGTCCTCGATCTTGGTCTTTCTATACATACTCATAGACTCCTTCTGATGCATCATATGCCATATAGATGTCCATATCTGACCTTTGGAACTTATTTGTGGTCAAAGTGTCCTCAAAATTTTTCAAACTATATAAAGTTATAGAATCCTTTTGATGATAAATCAGCTTTTTAGAGGTTTTGACCTCTTGAACATATTTCTGGCCAAAGAGTCCTCGATCTATGGCTTTCTTTACATACTCATAGACTCCTTCTGATGCTTCATAAGCCATATAGATGTCCATATCTGACCTTTTGAACTTATTTGTGGTCAAAGTGTCCTCAAAATTTTTCAAACTATATAAAGTCACAGAATTCATTTGATGATATATCAGCTATTCAGAGGTCCCCTTTTGACCTCCTGAACATATTTCTGGCCAAAGACTCCTCGATCTTGGGCATTCTAAACATACTCATAGACTCCTTCTGATGGTTCATAAGCCATATAGATGTCCATAACTGACCTTTTGAACTTATTTGGGGTCAAAGTGTCCTCAAAATTTTTCAAACTATATAAAGTTATAGAATTCTTTTTATGATAAATCAGCTATTCAGAGGTCCCCTTTTGACCTCCTGAACATATTTCTGGCCAAAGAGTCCTCGATCTTGGGCTTTCTATACATACTCATAGACTCCTTCTGATGCTTCATAAGCCATATAGGTGTCCATATCTTCCCTTTTGAACTTATTTGTGGTCAAAGTGTCCTCAAAATGTTTTAAACTATATAAAGTTATAGAATCCTTTTGATGATAAATCAGCTATTCAGAGGTTTTGACCTCCTGAACATATTTCTGGCCAAAGAGTCCTCAATCTTGGGCTTTCTATACATACTCATAGACTCCTTCTGATGCATCTTAAGCCATATAGATGTCCATATCTTCCCTTTTGAACTTTTTTGTGGTCAAAGTGTCCTCAAAATTTTTCAAACTATATACATTTATAGAATTCTTCTGATTATAAATCAGCTATTCAGATGTCCCCTTTTGACCTCCTAAACATATTTCTGGCCAAAGAGTCCTCGATCTTGGGCTTTCTATACATACTCATAGACTCCTTCTGATGCATCACAAGCCATATAGATGTCCATATCTGACCTTTTGAACCTATTTGTGGTCAAAGTGTCCTCAAAATTTTTCAAAATATAAAGTTATAGAATTCTTTTGATGATAAATCAGCTATTCAGACGTCCCCTTTTGACCTCCTGAACATATTTCTGGCCAAAGAGTCCTCGATCTTGGGCTTTCTATACATACTCATAGACTCCTTCTGATGCTTCATAAGCCATATAGATGTCCATATCTGACCTTTTGAACTTATTTGTGGTAAAAGTGTCCTCAAAATTTTTCAAACTATATAAAGTTATAGAATCCTTTTGATGATAAATCAGCTATTCAAAGGTTTTGACCTCCTGAACATATTTCTGGCCAAAGAGTCCTCGATCTTGGGCTTTCTATACATACTCATAGACTACTTCTGATGCATCATATGCCATATAGATGTCCATATCTGACCTTTTGTATTTATTTGTGGTCAAAGTGTCCTCAAAATTTTTCAAACTATATAAAGTTATAGAATCCTTTTGATGATAAATCAGCTTTTTAGAGGTTTTGACCTCCTGAACATATTTCTGGCCAAAGAGTCCTCGATCTTGGGCTTTCTATACATACTCATAGACTCCTTCTGATGCTTCATAAGCCACATATATGTCCATATCTGACCTTTTGGACTTATTTGTGGTCAAAGTGTCCTCAAAATTTTTCAAACTATATAAAGTCAAAGAATTCATTTGATGATATATCAGCTATTCAGAGGTCCCCTTTTGACCTCCTGAACATATTTCTGGCCAAAGAGTCCTCGATCTTGGGCATTCTAAACATACTCATAGACTCCTTCTGATGGTTCATAAGCCATATAGATGTCCATAACTGACCTTTTGAACTTATTTCTGGTCAAAGGGTCCTCAAAAGTTTTCAAACTATATAAAGTTATAGACTCTTTCTGATGATAAATCAGCTATTCAGAGGTCCCATTTTGACCTACTGAACATATTTCTGGCCAAAGAGTCCTAAAAGATTAATACAATAAATTCAGACTGATATCTTCGGATGTTATATCCTCCTGACAAAAGTCCATATTTGACATACTGAATTTTTTTCTGGCCAAGGAGTATTCGAAACTTGTGCTTTCTATACATACTCCTTCTGATGCTTCATAAGCCATATGTATGTCCATATCTGACCTTTTGAACTTATTTGTGGTCAAAGGGTCCTCAAATTTTTTTAAACTATATAAAGTTATAGAATCCTTTTGATGATAAATCAGCTATTCAGAGGTTTTGACCTCCTGAACGTATTTCTGGCCAAAGAGTCCTCGATCTTGGTCTTTCTATACATACTCATAGACTCCTTCTGATGCATCATATGCCATATAGATGTCCATATCTGACCTTTTGAACTTATTTGTGGTCAAAGTGTCCTCAAAATTTTTCAAACTATATAAAGTTATACAATCCTTTTGATGATAAATCAGCTTTTTAGAGGTTTTGACCTCTTGAACATATTTCTGGCCAAAGAGTCCTCGATCTTTGGCTTTCTATACATACTCATAGACTCCTTTAGATGCATCTTAAGCCATATAGATGTCCATATCTGACCTTTTGAACTTATTTGTGGTCAAAGTGTCCTAAAAATTTTTCAAGCTATATAAATTTATAGAATTCTTTTTATGATAAATCAGCTATTCAGAGGTCCCATTTTGACCTCCTGAACATATTTCTGGCCAAAGAGTCCTCGATCTTGGGCTTTCTAAACATACTCATAGACACCGTCTGATGCTTCAAAACCCATGTCCATATCTGACCTTTTGAACTGATTTGTGGTCAAAGTGTTCTCAAAATGTTTCAAACTATATAAAGTTATAGACTCTTTTTGATGATAAATCAGCTATTCAGAGGTCCCCTTTTGACCTACTGAACATATTTCTGGCCAAAGAGTCCTAAAAGATTAATACAATACATTCAGACTGATTTCATCGGATGTTATATCCTCCTGACAAAAGTCCATATTTGACATACTGGATTTTTTTCTGGCCAAGGAGTATTCGAATCTTGGGCTTTCAATACATACTCGTTGACTCTTTCTGATGTTACGTCAACCATACAGAAGTCCATTTTTGACCCAAGGAATATATTTCTGGCCAAAGAGTCCTCGATCTTGGGCTTTCTATACATACTCATACTTCTTCTGATGCTTCATAAGCCATATATATGTCCATATCTGACCTTTTGAACTTATTTGGGGTCAAATTGTCCTCAAACTGTTTCAAACTATATAAAGTTATAGAATTCTTTTTATGATAAATCAGCTATTCAGAGGTCCCCTTTTGACCTCCTGAACATATTTCTGGCCAAAGAGTCCTCGATCTCTGGCTTTCTATACATACTCATAGACTCCTTCTGATGCTTCATAAGCCATATAGATGTCCATATCTGACCTTTTGAACTTCTTTGTGGTCAAAGTGTCCTCAAAATTTTTCAAACTATATAAAGTTATAGAATTCTTTTGATGATAAATCAGCTATTCAGAGGTCCCTTTTTGACCTACTGAACATATTTCTGGCCAAAGAGTTCTTAAAAGATTAATACAAAACATTCAGACTGATATCTTCGGATGTTATATCCTCCTGACAAAAGTCCATATTTGACATACTGAATTTTTTTCTGGCCAAGGAGTATTCGAAACTTGGGCTTTATATACATACTCGTTGACTCTTTCTGATGTTGGGTCAACCAGACAGAAGTCCATTTATGACCCAAGGAATATATTTCTGGCCAAAGAGTCCTCGATCTTGGGCTTTCTATACATACTCATAGACTCCTTCTGATGCTTCAAAAGCCATATAGATGTCCATATCTGACCTTTTGAACTTATTTGTGGTTTAAGTGTCCTCAAACTTTTTCAAACTATATAAAGTTATAGAATCCTTTTTATATAAATCAGCTATACAGAGGTCCCAATTTGACCTCCTGAACATATTTCTGGCCAAAGAGTCCTCGATCTTGGGCTTTCTATATATACTCATAGACTCCTTCTGATGCTTCATGAGCCATATAAATGTCCATATCTGACCTTTTGAACTTATTTGTGGTCAAAGTGTCCTCAAAATTTTTCAAACTATATAAAGTTATAGAATCCTTTTGATGATAAATCAGCTTTTTAGAGGTTTGGACCTCTTGAACATATTTCTGGCCAAAGAGTCCTCGATCTTTGTATTGTATCAATTGAATCTTATTGTATTAATCTTTTAGGACTCTTTGGCCAGAAATCTGTTCAGTAGGTCAAAAGGGGACCTCTGAATTGCTGATTTATCATCAGAAAGAGTCTATAACTTTATATTATTTGAAAAATTTTGAGGACACTTTGACCACAAATAAGTTCAAAAGGTCAGATATGGACATATATATGGCTTATGAAGCATCAGAAGGAGTCTATGAGTATGTATAGAAAGCCCAAGATCGAGGACTTTTGTCAGGAGGATATAACATCCGAAGATATCAGTCTGAATGTATTGTATTAATCTTTTAGGACTCTTTGGCCAGAAATATGTTCAGTAGGTCAAAAGGGGACCTCTGAATAGCTGATTTATCATCAGAAAGTCTCTAACTTTACATAGTTTGAAAAATTTTGAGGACCCTTGACCATAAATAAGTTAAAATGATCAGATATGGACATCTACATGGTTTTTGAAGCATCAGAGGGAGTCTATGAGTATATATAGAAAGCCCAAGATCGAGGACTCTTTGGCCAGAAATATGTTCAGGAGGTCAAAAGGGGACCTCTGAATAGCTGATTTATCATCAAAATAATTCTATATCCTTATATAGTTTGAAAAATTTTGAGGACACTTTGACAACAATTAAGTTCAAAAGGTCAGATATGGACATCTATATGGCTTATGAAGCATCAGAAGGAGTCTATGAGTATGTATAGAAAGCCTAAGATCGAGGACTCTTTGGCCAGAAATATGTTCAGGAGGTCAAAAAGGGACCTCTGAATAGCTGATTTATCATCAAAAAGAGTCTATAACTTTATATAGGTTGAAAAATGTTGAGAACACTTTGACCACAAATAAGTTCAAAAGGTCAGATATGGACATCTATATGGCTTATGAAGCATCAGAAGGAGTCTATGAGTATGTATAGAAAGCCCAAGATCGAGGACTCTTTGGCCAGAAATATGTTCAGGAGGTCAAAAAGGGACCTCTGAATAGCTGATTTATCATCGAAAGAATATATAACTTTATACAGTTTGAAAAATTTTGAGTACACTTTGACCACAAATAAGTTCAAAAGGTCAGATATGGACATCTATATGGCTTATGAAGCATCAGAAGGAGTCTATGAGTATGTATAGAAAGCCCAAGATCGAGGACTCTTTGGCCAGAAATATGTTCAGGAGGTCAAAAAGGGACCTCTGAATAGCTGATTTATCATCGAAAGAATCTATAACTTTATATAGTTTGAAAAATTTTGAGTACACTTTGACCACAAATGAGTTCAAACGGTCAGATATGGACATCTATATGGCTTATGATGCATCAGAAGGAGTCTATGAGTATGTATAGAAAGCCCAAGATCGAGTACTCTTTGGCCAGAAATATCTTCAGAGGTCAAAACCTCTGAATAGCTGTTTTAACATCGAAAGGAGTCTATAACTTTAGTTTGAAAAATTTTGAGGACACTTTGACCACAAATAAGTTCAAAAGGTCAGATATGGACATCTATATGGCTTATGATGCATCAGAAGGAGTCTATGAGTATGTATAGAATGCCCAAGACCGAGGACTCTTTGGCCAGAAATATGTTCAGGAGGTCAAAACCTCTGAATTAGCTGATCATCAAAAGGATTCTATAACTTTATATAGTTTGAAAAATTTTGAGGACACTTTGACCACAAATAAGTTCAAAAGGTCAGATATGGACATATATATGGCTTATGAAGCATCAGAAGGAGTATGTATAGAAAGCCCAAGTTTCGAATACTCCTTGAAAAAAATTCAGTATGTCAAATATGGACTTTTGTCAGGAGGATATAACATCCGAAGATATCAGTCTGAAAGTATTGTATTAATCTTTAAGGACTCTTTGGCCAGAAATATGTTCAGTAGGTTAAAAGGGGACCTCAAAATAGCTGATTTATCATCAGAAAGAGTCTATAACTTTATATAGTTTGAAAAATTTTGAGGACCCTTGACCAGAAATAAGTTCAAATGATCAGATATGGACATCTATATGGGTTTTGAAGCATCAGAGAGAGTCTATGAGTATATATAGAAAGCCCAAGAATCGAGGACTCTTTGGCCAGAAATATGTTCAGGAGGTCAAAAGGGGACCCATGTATAGCTGATTTATCATCAAAAGGAGTCTATAACTTTATATAGTTTGAAAAATTTTGAGGACATTTTGACCAGAAATAAGTTCAAAAGGTCAGATATGGACATCTATATGGCTTATGAGTCATCAGAAGGAGTCTATGAGTATGTATAGAAAGCCCAAGATCGAGGACTCTTTGGCCAGAAATATGTTCAGGAGGTCAAAAGGGGACGTCTGAATAGCTGATTTATCATCAAAAGAATTCTATAACTTTATATAGATTGAAAAATTTTGAGGACACTTTGACCACAAATAAGTTCAAAAGGTCAGATATGGAAATCTATATGGCTTATGATGCATCAGAAGGAGTCTATGAGTATGTATAGAAAGCCCAAGATCGAGTACTCTTTGGCCAGAAATATCTTCAGGAGGTCAAAACCTCTGAATAGCTGATTTAACATCAAAAGGAGTCTATAACTTTATATAGTTTGAAAAATTTTGAGGACACTTTGACCACAAATAAGTTCAAAAGGTCAGATATTGACATCTATATGGCTTATGAAGCATCAGAAGGAGTCTATGAGTATGTATAGAAAGGCCAAGATCGAGGACTCTTTGGCCAGAAATATGTTCAGGAGGTCAAAAGGGGACCTCTGAATAGCTGATTTATCATCGAAAGAATCTATAACTTTATATAGTTTGAAAAATTTTTAGTACACTTTGACCACAAATAAGTTCAAAAGGTCAGATATGGACATCTATATGGCTTATGATGCATCAGAAGGAGTCTATGAATATGTATAGAAGATCGAGGACTCTTTGGCCAGAAATATGTTCAGGAGGTCAATTATGGACTTATGTAAGGCTGATTTAATATCAAAAGGAGTCTGTATTCGTTTATGGTAGACAACATCCTTTTGAGAACTCTTTTGTCAATGATTTATTATTAGAAGGAGACTATAACTTTATATAGTTTGAAAAATTTTGAGGACACTTTGAGCAGAAATAAGTTCAAAAGGTAAGCCATAAGCCACATATAGATATCCATATCTGTATGGATATCAATATGGCTTATCAATGCATCGGGAGTCAATGCGTATGTATAGAAATCGAGGACTCTTTGGCCAGAATTATGTTACTTTGGTCAAATATGGACTTTTTTATGGCTGGATTAGGAGTCGAAGAGTGTGTATAGAAAGTTAACATCAGCTGACTGAATAGATTAATTAATGTGCAGTAAAGGAAAATCATTGCACTGGCTTTTGCTTCACAATGGACACAATTAACTCATTCCGTTGGACAACGATAGAATGCACTGAAGAATAAACATATAGATAATGCTCTTTTCGCATTGCATTGCACACCAGATCAAACTCCTTCCCATGTTCAGTAAAGAGATAATATGTTGCATTGCATTGCACAAACGATCTAACGTTGTGCATTGAAGAATAACATACAGGCTAAATGCATGCATTGTATTGCATTGCACACCCGAACTAACTCCTTCACATGTTCATTAAAGAGATAACATATGTTATGCAACATTGCATTGCTTTGCACAAACGATCTAACGTTGTCCACTGAACAATAACATATAGGCTATGCACTTCTTGGATTGCATTGCATTGCACAGTAGATCTAATTTATTCCCATGTTCATTAAAGAGATAACAAGTGTTGTTGCATTGTATTGTACAAACGATCTATCGTTGTGCATCACTGAAGAAAAACATATGCACTTCTATCCCTGCATTGCACACCAGAACTAACTCCTTCCCATGTTCATTAAAGAGATAACATCTGTTGTTGCACAAACGATCTAACGTTGTGCAATGAAGAGTAACATAGGCCATGCACTTTTTGCATTGCATTGCATTGCACACCAGATCAAACTCCTTCCCATGTTCAGTAAAGAGATAATATGTTGCATTGCATTGCACAAACGATCTAACGTTGTGCATTGAATAATAACATACAGGTAAATGCATGCATTGTATTGCATTGCACACCCGAACTAACTCCTTCACATGTTCATTAAAGAGATAACATGTTGCATTGCATTGCATTGCATTGCAGAAACGATCTAACGATGTGCACTGAAAAATAACATTTATGCACATTTTGCATTGCATTGCACACCAGAAATAACTCCTACCCATGTTCATTAAAGAGATAATATTTTGCATTGCATTGCACAAAACGTTCATTTGTCTCAACGATCAATGTTGTGCATTAAAGAACAACATATAGGCTAAATGCATGCATTGTATTGCATTGCACACCAGAACTAACTCCTTCCCATGATCATTAAAATGATAACACTTTTTGCATTGCATTGCATTGCACACTGAAACTAACTCCTTCCCATGTTCAGTAAAGATATAACATGTTGCATTGCATTGAATTGCATTGCATTGCATTGCAGAAACGATCTAACGTTGTGCACTGAAGAATAACATTTAGGGTATGCACTTTTGGCTTTGCATTGCATTGCACACCAGATCTTACTCCTTCAAATGTTTATTAAAGAGATAACATTGGCCATGCACTTTTTGAATTGCATTGCACATTAGAACTAACTCCTTCAAATGTTCATTAAAGAGATAATATTTTGCATTGCATTGCACAAAACGTTCGTTTGTCTCAACGATCAATGTTGTGCATTAAAGAATAACATATAGGCTAAATGCATGCATTGTATTGCATTGCACACCAGAACTAACTCCTTCCCATGATCATTAAAGAGATAACATGTTGCATTGCATTGCATTGTATTGCAGAAACGATCTAACGTTGTGCATTGAAGAATAACATTTACGCACTTTTTGCATTGCATTGCATACTGAAACTAACTCCTTCCCATGTTCAGTAAAGATATAACATGTTGCATTGCATTGAAATGCATTGCATTGCAGAAACGATCTAACGTTGTGCACTGAAGAATAACATTTAGGGTATGCACTTTTGGCTTTGCATTGCATTGCACACCAGATCTTACTCCTTCAAATGTTTATTAAAGAGATAACATTTTGCATTGCATTGCGCAAACGATCTAACATTGTGCATTGAAGAGTAACACAGACCATGCACTTTTTGCATTGCATTGAATTGCACACCAGAACTAACTCTTTCCCATGTTCACTAAAGAGATAACATGTTGCATTGCATTGCATTGCAGAAACGATCTAATGTGCACTGAATAATAACATTTATGCACTTTTTGCATTGCATTGCATTGCACACCAGAACTAACTCCTTCAAATGTTAGAAAAGTTAGTTCTGGTGTGCAATGCAATACAATGCATGAATTTAGCCTATATGTTACTCTTCAATGCAAACGTTAGATCGTTTGTGCAATACAATGCAAAACGTTATCTCTTTAATAAACATTTGAAGGAGTTAGTTCTGGTGTGCAATGCAATGCAATGCATAAAGTGCATAAATGTTATTCAGTGCACAGCCTTAAATCGTTTGTGCAAAGCAATGCAATGTTGCATAACATATGATATATTTTTATTAAACATGGGAAGGAGTTAGTTCGGCTGTACCTGCAACACAATCCATGCATTTAGCCTATATGTCATTCTTCAATGCACAACTTTAGAACGTTTGTGCAATGCAATGCAAAATGTTATCTCTTTAATAAACATGGGAAGTAGTTAGTTTGGAGTGCAATGCAATGCAAAGAGTGCATAGCCTATATGTTATTCTTCAGTGCACAGCCTTAGATCATTTGTGCAATGCAATGCAATGCAATGCAATGCAACATGTTATCCCTTTAATGAACATGGGAAAGAGTTAGTTCTGGTGTGCAATGCAATACAATGCATGCATTTAGCCTATATGTTATTCTTCAATGCACAACGTTAGATCGTTTGTGCAATGCAATGCAAAATGTTATCTCTTTAATAAACATGGGAAGTAGTTAGTTCTGGAGTGCAATGCAATGCAATGCAAAGAGTGCATAGCCTATATGTTATTCTTCAGTGCACAGCCTTAGATCATTTGTGCAATGCAATGCAATGCAATGCAACATGTTATCCCTTTAATGAACATTAGAAGGAGTTAGTTTTGGTGTGCAATGCAATGCAAAAAATGCATAAATGTTATTCTTTAGTGCACAGCGTTAGATCGTTTGTGCAAAGCAATGCAATGTTGCATAACATGTTGCATAACATGTTGCATAACTCTTCAATGAACATGGGAACGAGTTAGTTCGGGTGTACAATGCAACACAATGCATGCATTTAGCCTATATGTCATTCTTCAATGCACAACGTTAGATCGTTTGTGCAATGCAACAGGTTATCTCTTTAATAAACATTTGAAGGAGTTAGTTCTGGTGTGCAATGCAATGCAATGCAAAAAGTGCATAAATGTTATTCTTTAGTGCACAGCGTTAGATCGTTTGTGCAATGCAATGCAACAACATTGCAACTTATCTCTTTAAAGAAAATGGGAATGAGTTCGTTCTTGTGTGCAATGCAATGCAAGAATTGCATAGCCTATATTATTCTTCAATGCACAAAGTTAGATCGTTTATGCAATGCAATGCAAAATGTTATCTCTTTAATAAACATTTGAAGGAGATAGTTCTGGTGTGCAATGCAATGCAATGCATAAAGTGCATAGCCTATATTATTCTTCAATGCACAAAGTTAGATCGTTTATGCAATGCAATGCAAAATGTTATCTCTTTAATAAACATTTGAAGGAGATAGTTCTGGTGTGCAATGCAATGCAATGCATAAAGTGCATAGCCTGTATGTTATTCTTCAATGCACAACGTAAGATCGTTTGTGCAATGCAATGCAACAACACTTGTTATCTCTTTAATGAACATGGGAATAAATTAGATCTACTGTGCAATGCAATGCAATGCAATCCAAGAAGTGCATAGCCTATATGTTATTGTTCAGTGGACAACGTTAGATCCTTTGTGCAATGCAATGCAACAACATAAATGTTATATCTTTAATGAACATGGGAAGGAGTTAGCTCTGGCCTGCAATGCAATCCGAAAAGTGCTTTATCTATATGTTTATTCTTCAGTGCATTCTATCGTTGCCCAACGGAATGAGTTAATTGTGTCCATTGTAAAGCAACAGCTAGTGCAATGAATTTCCTTCACTGCACATTAACCTACTTATACATTCAGTCAACTGATGTTAACTTTCTATACATATTCTTCGACTCCTGATGTACGTAAGTACATATTTGACCAAAGTAACATTTTTTAATTTTTTTATTTTTATATATTTACTTTTTAACAACATATATTACACACACACCAGGAACAAAAATACAAAATGCAGTATAGACACATATTGATGTCTTCGCATCATTACAACTTAGCATATCTCAATTTGTACAGGACTCACATCCTCAAGACTAATGAACAAAGTAACATATTTCTGGCCAAACAGTCCTCCATTTCTATACATACGCATTGACTCCCGATGCATTGATAAGCCAATATAGATATTCATGGCTTATGGCTTACCTGCTCAAAGTGTCCTCAAAATTTTTCAAACTATGTAAAGTTATAGTCTCCTTCTGATGATAAATCAGATATACAGAGGTCCCCTTTTGACCTGCTGAACATATTTCTGGCCAAAGAGTCCTCGATCTTGGGCTTTCTATACATACTCATAGACTCCTTCTGATGCTTCATAAGCCATATAGATGTCCATATCCGACCTTTTGAACTTATTTGTGGTCAAAGTGTCCTCAAAATTTTTCAAACTATATAAAGTTATAGAATTCTTTTGATGATAAATCAGCTATTCAGAGGTTTTGACCTCCTGAACATATTTCTGGCCAAAGAGTCCTCGATCTTGGGCTTTCTATACATACTCATAGACTCCTTCTGATGCATCACAAGCCATATAGATGTCCATATCTGACCTTTTGAACCTATTTGTGGTCAAAGTGTCCTCAAAATTGTTCTAAATATAAAGTTATAGAATTCTTTTGATGATAAATCAGCTATTCACACGTCCCCTTTTGACCTTCTGAACATATTTCTGGCCAAAGAGTCCTCGATCTTTGGCTTTTTATACATACTCATAGACTCCTTCTGATGCATCTTAAGCCATATAGATGTCCATATCTTCCCTTTTGAACTTATTTGTGGTCAAAGTGTCCTCAAAATTTTTCAAACTATATAAAGTTATAGAATTCTTCTGATGATAAATCAGCTATTCAGAGGTCCCCTTTTGACCTCCTGAACATATTTCTGGCCAAAGAGTCCTCGATCTTGGGCTTTCTATATATACTCATAAACTCCCTCTGGTGCTTCAAAAGCCATATAGATGTCCATATTTGACCTTTTGAACTTATTTCTAGTCAAAGGGTCCTTAAAAGTTTTCAAACTATATAAAGTTATAGACTCTATCTGATGATATATCAGCTATTCAGAGGTCCCCTTTTGACCTACTGAACATATTTCTGGCCAAAGAGTCCTAAAAGATTAATACAATAAATTCAGACTGATATCTTCGGATGTTATATCCTCCTGACAAAAGTCCATATTTGACATACTGAATTTTTTTCTTTCCAAGGAGTATTCGAAACTTGGGCTTTCTAAACATACTCCTTCTGATGCATCATAAGCCATATATATGTCCATATCTGACCTTTTGAACTTATTTGTGGTCAAAGGGTCCTCAAAATGTTTTAAACTATATAAAGTTATAGAATCCTTTTGATGATAAATCAGCTATTCAGAGATTTTGACCTCCTGAACATATTTCTGGCCAAAGAGTCCTCGATCTTGGGCTTTCTATACATACTCATAGACTGCTTCTGATGCTTCATAAGCCATATAAATGTCCATACCTGACCTTTTGAACTTATTTGTGGTCAAAGTGTCCTCAAAATTTTTCAAACTATATAAAGTTATAGAATCCTTTTGATGATAAATCAGCTATTCAGAGGTTTTGACCTCCTGAACATATTTCTGGCCAAAGTGTCCTCGATCTTGGGCTTTCTATACATACTCATAGACTCCTTCTGATGCATCATATGCCATATAGATGTCCATATCTGACCTTTTGAACTTATTTTTGGTCAAAGTGTCCTCAAAATTTTTCAAACTATATAAAGTTATAGAATCCTTTTGATGATAAATCAGCTATTCAGAGGTTTTGACCTCCTGAACATATTTCTGGCCAAAGAGTCCTCGATCTTGGGCTTTCTATACATACTCATAGACTCCTTCTGATGCATCACAAGCCATATAGATGTCCATATCTGACCTTTTGAACCTATTTGTGGTCAAAGTGTCCTCAAAATTTTTCAAAATATAAAGTTATAGAATTCTTTTGATGATAAATCAGCTATTCAGAAGTCCCCTTTTGACCTCCTGAACATATTTCTGGCCAAAGAGTCCTCGATCTTGGGCTTTCTATACATACTCATAGACTCCTTCTGATGCTTCATAAGCCATATAAATGTCCATATCTGACCTTTTGAACTTATTTGTGGTCAAAGTGTCCTCAAAATTTTTCAAACTGTATAAAGTTATAGAATCCTTTTGATGATAAATCAGCTATTCAGAGGTTTTGACCTCCTGAACATATTTCTGGCCAAAGTGTCCTCGATCTTGGGCTTTCTATACATACTCATAGACTCCTTCTGATGCATCATATGCCATATAGATGTCCATATCTGACCTTTTGAACTTATTTTTGGTCAAAGTGTCCTCAAAATTTTTCAAACTATATAAAGTTATAGAATCCTTTTGATGATAAATCAGCTATTCAGAGGTTTTGACCTCCTGAACATATTTCTGGCCAAAGAGTCCTCGATCTTGGGCTTTCTATACATACTCATAGACTCCTTCTGATGCATCACAAGCCATATAGATGTCCATATCTGACCTTTTGAACCTATTTGTGGTCAAAGTGTCCTCAAAATTTTTCAAAATATAAAGTTATAGAATTCTTTTGATGATAAATCAGCTATTCAGAAGTCCCCTTTTGACCTCCTGAACATATTTCTGGCCAAAGAGTCCTCGATCTTGGGCTTTCTATACATACTCATAGACTCCTTCTGATGCTTCATAAGCCATATAAATGTCCATACCTGACCTTTTGAACTTATTTGTGGTCAAAGTGTCCTCAAAATTTTTCAAACTGTATAAAGTTATAGAGTCCTTTTGATTATAAATCAGCTATTCAGAGGTTTTGACCTCCTGAACATATTTCTGGCCAAAGTGTCCTCGATCTTGGGCTTTCTATACATACTCATAGACTCCTTCTGATGCATCATATGCCATATAGATGTCCATATCTGACCTTTTGAACTTATTTGTGGTCAAAGTGTCCTCAAAATTTTTCAAACTATATAAAGTTATAGAAACCTTTTGATGATAAATCAGCTATTCAAAGGTTTTGACCTCCTGAACATATTTCTGGCCAAAGAGTCCTCGATCTTGGGCTTTCTATACATACTCATAGACTACTTCTGATGCATCATATGCCATATAGATGTCCATATCTGACCTTTTGTACTTATTTGTGGTCAAAGTGTCCTCAAAATTTTTCAAACTATATAAAGTTATAGACTCTTTCTGATGATAAATCAGCTATTCAGAGGTCCCATTTTGACCTACTGAACATATTTCTGGCCAAAGAGTCCTAAAAGATTAATACAATAAATTCAGACTGATATCTTCGGATGTTATATCCTCCTGACAAAAGTCCATATTTGACATACTGAATTTTTTTCTGGCCAAGGAGTATTCGAAACTTGGGCTTTCTATACATACTCCTTCTGATGCTTCATAAGCCATATGTATGTCCATATCTGACCTTTTGAACTTATTTGTGGTCAAAGGGTCCTCAAAATTTTTTAAACTATATAAAGTTATAGAATCCTTTTGATGATAAATCAGCTATTCAGAGGTTTTGACCTCCTGAACATATTTCTGGCCAAAGAGTCCTCGATCTTGGGCTTTCTACACATACTCATAGACTCCTTCTGATGCTTCATAAGCCATATAAATTTCCTTATCTGACCTTTTGAACTTATTTGTGGTCAAAGTGTCCTCAAAATTTTTCAAACTATATAAAGTTATAGAATCCTTTTGATGATAAATCAGCTTTTTAGTGGTTTTGACACCTTGAACATATTTCTGGCCAAAGAGTCCTCAATCTCTGGCTTTTTATACATACTCATAGACTCCTTCTGATGTATCTTAAGCCATATATATGTACATATCTGACCTTTTGAACTTATTTGTAGTCAAAGTGTCCTCAAAATTTTTCAAACTATATAAAGTTATAGAATTCTTCTGATGATAAATCAGCTATTCAGAGGTCCCCTTTTGACCTCCTGAACATATTTCTGGCCAAAGAGTCCTCGATCTTGGGCTTTCTATATATACTCATAGACTCCCTCTGATGCTTCAAAAGCCATATAGATGTCCATATCTGACCTTTTGAACTTATTTCTGGTCAAAGGGTCCTCAAAGGTTTTCAAACTATATAAAGTTATAGACTCTTTCTGATGATTAATCAGCTATTCAGAGGTCCCCTTTTGACCTACTAAACATATTTCAGTCCAAAGAGTCCTAAAAGATTAATACAATAAATTCAGACTGATATCTTCGGATGTTATATCCTCCTGACAAAAGTCCATATTTGACATACTCAATTTTTTTCTGGCCAAGGAGCATTCGAAACTCGGGGTTTCTATACACACTCCTTCTGATGCTTCATAAGCCATATATATATGTCCATATCTGACCTTTTGAACTTATTTGTGGTCAAAGCGTCCTCAAAATGTTTTAAACTATATAAAGTTATAGAATCCTTTTGATGATAAATCAGCTATTCAGAGGTCGCCTTTTGACCTCCTGAACATATTTCTGGCCAAAGAGTCCTCGATCTTGGGCTTTCTATATATACTCATAGACTCCCTCTGATGCTTCAAAATCCATAAAGATGTCCATATCTGACCTTTTGAACTTATTTCTGGTCAAAGGGTCCTCAACATTTTTCAAACTATATAAAGTTATAGAATCATTTTGATGATAAATCAGCTATTCAGAAGTTTTGACCTCCTGAACATATTTCTGGCCAAAGAGTCCTCGATCTTGGGCTTTCTATACATAGTCATAGACTCCTTCTGATGCTTTATAAGCCATATAGATGTCCATATCTGACCTTTTGAACTTAATTGTGGGCAATGTGTCCTCAAAATTTTTCAAACTATATAAAGTTATAGACTATTTCTGATGATAAATCAGCAATTCAGAGGTCCCCTTTTGACCTACTGAACATATTTCTGGCCAAAGAGTCCTAAAAGATTAAAACAGACTGATATCTTCGGATGTTATATCCTCCTGACAAAAGTCCTCGATCTTGGGCTTTCTATACATACTCATAGACTCCTTCTGATGCTTCATAAGCCATATAGATGTCCATATCTGACCTTTTGAACTTATTTGTGGTCAAAGTGTCCTCAAAATTTTTTAAACTATATGAAGTTATAGAATTCTTTTGATGATAAATCAGCTATTCAGATGTCCCCTTTTGACCTCCTGAACATATTTCTGGCCAAAGAGTCCTCGATCTTGGTCTTTCTATACATACTCATAGACTCCTTCTGATGCATCATATGCCATATAGATGTCCATATCTGACCTTTTGAACTTCTTTGTGGTCAAAGTGTCCTCAAAATTTTTCAAACTATATAAAGTTATAGAATTCTTTTGATGATAAATCAGCTATTCAGAGGTCCCTTTTTGACCTACTGAACATATTTCTGGCCAAAGAGTCCTTAAAAGATTAATACAAAACATTCAGACTGATATCTTTGGATGTTATATCCTCCTGACAAAAGTCCATATTTGACATACTGAATTTTTTTCTGGCCAAGGAGTATTCGAAACTTGGGCTTTCTATACATACTCGTTGACTCTTTCTGATGTTGGGTCAACCAGACAGAAGTCCATTTATGACCCAAGGAATATATTTCTGGCCAAAGAGTCCTCGATCTTGGGCTTTCTATACATACTCATAGACTCCTTCTGATGCTTCGTAAGCCATATAGATGTCCATATCTGACCTTTTGAACTTATTTGTGGTTTAAGTGTCCTCAAACTTTTTCAAACTATATAAAGTTATAGAATCCTTTTGATGATAAATCAGCTATTCAGAGGTTTTGAATTCCTGAACATATTTCTGGCCAAAGAGTCCTCGATCTTGGGCTTTCTATACATACTCATAGACTCCTTCTGATGCATCACAAGCCATATAGATGTCCATATCTGACCTTTTGAACCTATTTGTGGTCAAAGTGTCCTCAAAATTTTTCAAAATATAAAGTTATAGAATTCTTTTGATGATAAATCAGCTATTCAGACGTCCCCTTTTGACCTCCTGAACATATTTCTGGCCAAAGAGTCCTCGATCTTGGGCTTTCTATACATACTCATAGACTCCTTCTGATGCTTCATAAGCCATATAGATGTCCATATCTGACCTTTTGAACTTATTTGTGGTAAAAGTGTCCTCAAAATTTTTCAAACTATATAAAGTTATAGAAACCTTTTGATGATAAATCAGCTATTCAAAGGTTTTGACCTCCTGAACATATTTCTGGCCAAAGAGTCCTCGATCTTGGGCTTTCTATACATACTCATAGACTACTTCTGATGCATCATATGCCATATAGATGTCCATATCTGACCTTTTGTACTTATTTGTGGTCAAAGTGTCCTCAAAATTTTTCAAACTATATAAAGTTATAGACTCTTTCTGATGATAAATCAGCTATTCAGAGGTCCCATTTTGACCTACTGAACATATTTCTGGCCAAAGAGTCCTAAAAGATTAATACAATAAATTCAGACTGATATCTTCGGATGTTATATCCTCCTGACAAAAGTCCATATTTGACATACTGAATTTTTTTCTGGCCAAGGAGTATTCGAAACTTGGGCTTTCTATACATACTCCTTCTGATGCTTCATAAGCCATATGTATGTCCATATCTGACCTTTTGAACTTATTTGTGGTCAAAGGGTCCTCAGAGGTTTTGACCTCCTGAACATATTTCTGGCCAAAGAGTCCTCGATCTTGGGCTTTCTATACATACTCATAGACTACTTCTGATGCATCATATGCCATATAGATGTCCATATCTGACCTTTTGTACTTATTTGTGGTCAAAGTGTCCTCAAAATTTTTCAAACTATATAAAGTTATAGACTCTTTCTGATGATAAATCAGCTATTCAGAGGTCCCATTTTGACCTACTGAACATATTTCTGGCCAAAGAGTCCTAAAAGATTAATACAATAAATTCAGACTGATATCTTCGGATGTTATATCCTCCTGACAAAAGTCCATATTTGACATACTGAATTTTTTTCTGGCCAAGGAGTATTCGAAACTTGGGCTTTCTATACATACTCCTTCTGATGCTTCATAAGCCATATGTATGTCCATATCTGACCTTTTGAACTTATTTGTGGTCAAAGGGTCCTCAGAGGTTTTGACCTCCTGAACATATTTCTGGCCAAAGAGTCCTCGATCTTGGGCTTTCTACACATACTCATAGACTCCTTCCGATGCTTCATAAGCCATATAAATGTCCTTATCTGACCTTTTGAACTTATTTGTGGTCAAAGTGTCCTCAAAATTTTTCAAACTATATAAAGTTATAGAATCCTTTTGATGATAAATCAGCTTTTTAGTGGTTTTGACACCTTGAACATATTTCTGGCCAAAGAGTCCTCAATCTCTGGCTTTTTATACATACTCATAGACTCCTTCTGATGTATCTTAAGCCATATATATGTACATATCTGACCTTTTGAACTTATTTGTAGTCAAAGTGTCCTCAAAATTTTTCAAACTATATAAAGTTATAGAATTCTTCTGATGATAAATCAGCTATTCAGAGGTCCCCTTTTGACCTCCTGAACATATTTCTGGCCAAAGAGTCCTCGATCTTGGGCTTTCTATATATACTCATAGACTCCCTCTGATGCTTCAAAAGCCATATAGATGTCCATATCTGACCTTTTGAACTTATTTCTGGTCAAAGGGTCCTCAAAAGTTTTCAAACTATATAAAGTTATAGACTCTTTCTGATGATTAATCAGCTATTCAGAGGTCCCCTTTTGACCTACTAAACATATTTCAGTCCAAAGAGTCCTAAAAGATTAATACAATAAATTCAGACTGATATCTTCGGATGTTATATCCTCCTGACAAAAGTCCATATTTGACATACTGAATTTTTTTCTGGCCAAGGAGTATTCGAAACTCGGGGTTTCTATACACACTCCTTCTGATGCTTCATAAGCCATATATATGTCCATATCTGACCTTTTGAACTTATTTGTGGTCAAAGCGTCCTCAAAATGTTTTAAACTATATAAAGTTATAGAATCCTTTTGATGATAAATCAGCTATTCAGAGGTCGCCTTTTGACCTCCTGAACATATTTCTGGCCAAAGAGTCCTCGATCTTGGGCTTTCTATATATACTCATAGACTCCCTCTGATGCTTCAAAATCCATAAAGATGTCCATATCTGACCTTTTGAACTTATTTCTGGTCAAAGGGTCCTCAACATTTTTCAAACTATATAAAGTTATAGAATCATTTTGATGATAAATCAGCTATTCAGAAGTTTTGACCTCCTGAACATATTTCTGGCCAAAGAGTCCTCGATCTTCGGCTTTCTATACATAGTCATAGACTCCTTCTGATGCTTTATAAGCCATATAGATGTCCATATCTGACCTTTTGAACTTAATTGTGGTCAATGTGTCCTCAAAATTTTTCAAACTATATAAAGTTATAGACTATTTCTGATGATAAATCAGCAATTCAGAGGTCCCCTTTTGACCTACTGAACATATGTCTGGCCAAAGAGTCCTAAAAGATTAATACAATACATTCAGACTGATATCTTCGGATGTTATATCCTCCTGACAAAAGTCCTCGATCTTGGGCTTTCTATACATACTCATAGACTCCTTCTGATGCTTCATAAGCCATATAGATGTCCATATCTGACCTTTTGAACTTATTTGTGGTCAAATTGTCCTCAAAATTTTTCAAACTATATGAAGTTATAGAATTCTTTTGATGATAAATCAGCTATTCAGATGTCCCCTTTTGACCTCCTGAACATATTTCTGGCCAAAGAGTCCTCGATCTTGGTCTTTCTATACATACTCATAGACTCCTTCTGATGCATCATATGCCATATAGATGTCCATATCTGACCTTTTGAACTTCTTTGTGGTCAAAGTGTCCTCAAAATTTTTCAAACTATATAAAGTTATAGAATTCTTTTGATGATAAATCAGCTATTCAGAGGTCCCTTTTTGACCTACTGAACATATTTCTGGCCAAAGAGTCCTTAAAAGATTAATACAAAACATTCAGACTGATATCTTTGGATGTTATATCCTCCTGACAAAAGTCCATATTTGACATACTGAATTTTTTTCTGGCCAAGGAGTATTCGAAACTTGGGCTTTCTATACATACTCGTTGACTCTTTCTGATGTTGGGTCAACCAGACAGAAGTCCATTTATGACCCAAGGAATATATTTCTGGCCAAAGAGTCCTCGATCTTGGGCTTTCTATACATACTCATAGACTCCTTCTGATGCTTCATAAGCCATATAGATGTCCATATCTGACCTTTTGAACTTATTTGTGGTTTAAGTGTCCTCAAACTTTTTTAAACTATATAAAGTTATAGAATCCTTTTGATGATAAATCAGCTATTCAGAGGTTTTGAATTCCTGAACATATTTCTGGCCAAAGAGTCCTCGATCTTGGGCTTTCTATACATACTCATAGACTCCTTCTGATGCATCACAAGCCATATAGATGTCCATATCTGACCTTTTGAACCTATTTGTGGTCAAAGTGTCCTCAAAATTTTTCAAAATATAAAGTTATAGAATTCTTTTGATGATAAATCAGCTATTCAGACGTCCCCTTTTGACCTCCTGAACATATTTCTGGCCAAAGAGTCCTCGATCTTGGGCTTTCTATACATACTCATAGACTCCTTCTGATGCTTCATAAGCCATATAGATGTCCATATCTGACCTTTTGAACTTATTTGTGGTAAAAGTGTCCTCAAAATTTTTCAAACTATATAAAGTTATAGAAACCTTTTGATGATAAATCAGCTATTCAAAGGTTTTGACCTCCTGAACATATTTCTGGCCAAAGAGTCCTCGATCTTGGTCTTTCTATACATACTCATAGACTCCTTCTGATGCATCATATGCCATATAGATGTCCATATCTGACCTTTTGAACTTCTTTGTGGTCAAAGTGTCCTCAAAATTTTTCAAACTATATAAAGTTATAGAATTCTTTTGATGATAAATCAGCTATTCAGAGGTCCCCTTTTGACCTACTGAACATATTTCTGGCCAAAGAGTCCTTAAAAGATTAATACAAAACATTCAGACTGATATCTTTGGATGTTATATCCTCCTGACAAAAGTCCATATTTGACATACTGAATTTTTTTCTGGCCAAGGAGTATTCGAAACTTGGGCTTTCTATACATACTCGTTGACTCTTTCTGATGTTGGGTCAACCAGACAGAAGTCCATTTATGACCCAAGGAATATATTTCTGGCCAAAGAGTCCTCGATCTTGGGCTTTCTATACATACTCATAGACTCCTTCTGATGCTTCATAAGCCATATAGATGTCCATATCTGACCTTTTGAACTTATTTGTGGTTTAAGTGTCCTCAAACTTTTTCAAACTATATAAAGTTATAGAATCCTTTTTATATAAATCAGCTATTCAGAGGTCCCAATTTGACCTCCTGAACATATTTCTGGCCAAAGTGTCCGCGATCTTGGGCTTTCTATACATACTCATAGACTCCTTCTGATGCATCATATGCCATATAGATGTCCATATCTGACCTTTTGAACTTATTTGTGGTCAAAGTGTCCTCAAAATGTTTCAAACTATATAAAGTTATAGAATCCTTTTGATGATAAATCAGCTTTTTAGTGGTTTTGACCTCTTGAACATATTTCTGGCCAAAGAGTCCTAGATCTTTGGCTTTTTATACATACTCATAGACTCCTTCTGATGCTTTATAAGCCATATATGTGTCCATATCTGACCTTTTGAACTTATTTGTGGTCAAAGTGTCCTCAAAATTTTTCAAACTATATAAAGTTATAGAATTCTTTTGATGATAAATCAGCTATTCAGAGGTCCCCTTTTGACCTCCTGAACATATTTTTGGCCAAAGAGCCCTCGATCTTGGGCTTTCTATACATACTCATAGACTCCTTCTGATGCATCATATGCCATATAGATGTCCATATCTGACCTTTTGAACTTATTTGTGGTCAAAGTGTCCTCAAAATTTTTCAAACTATATAAAGTTATAGAATCCTTTTGATGATAAATCAGCTTTTTAGAGGTTTGGACCTCTTGAACATATTTCTGGCCAAAGAGTCCTAAAAGATTAATACAATAAGATTCAATTGATACAATACAAAGATCGAGGACTCTTTGGCCAGAAATCTGTTCAGTAGGTCAAAAGGGGACCTCTGAATTGCTGATTTATCATCAGAAAGAGTCTATAACTTTATGTTATTTGAAAAATTTTGAGGACACTTTGACCACAAATAAGTTCAAAAGGTCAGATATGGACATATATATGGCTTATGAAGCATCAGAAGGAGTCTATGAGTATGTATAGAAAGCCCAAGATCGAGGACTTTTGTCAGGAGGATATAACATCCGAAGATATCAGTCTGAATGTATTGTATTAATCTTTTAGGACTCTTTGGCCAGAAATATGTTCAGTAGGTCAAAAGGGGACCTCTGAATAGTTGATTTATCATCAAAATAATTCTATATCCTTATATAGTTTGAAAAATTTTGAGGACACTTTGACAACAATTAAGTTCAAAAGGTCAGATATGGACATCTATATGGCTTATGAAGCATCAGAAGGAGTCTATGAGTATGTATAGAAAGCCCAAGATCGAGGACTCTTTGGCCAGAAATATGTTCAGGAGGTCAAAAAGGGACCTCTGAATAGCTGATTTAACATCAAAAGTAGTCTATAAATTTGTAAAGTTTGAAAAATTTTGAGGACACTTTGACCACAAATAAGTTCAAAAGGTCAGATATGGACATCTATATGGCTTATGAAGCATCAGAAGGAGTCTATGAGTATGTATAGAAAGGCCAACATCGAGGACTCTTTGGCCAGAAATATGTTCAGGAGGTCAAAAAGGGACCTCTGAATAGCTGATTTATCATCGAAAGAATCTATAACTTTATATAGTTTGAAAAATTTTGAGTACACTTTGACCACAAATGAGTTCAAACGGTCAGATATGGACATCTATATGGCTTATGATGCATCAGAAGGAGTCTATGAGTATGTATAGAAAGCCCAAGATCGAGTACTCTTTGGCCAGAAATATCTTCAGAGGTCAAAACCTCTGAATAGCTGTTTTAACATCAAAAGGAGTCTATAACTTTATATAGTTTGAAAAATTTTGAGGACATTTTGACCACAAATAAGTTCAAAAGGTCAGATATGGACATCTATATGGCTTATGATGCATCAGAAGGAGTCTATGAGTATGTATAGAAAGCCCAAGACCGAGGACTCTTTGGCCAGAAATATCTTCAGAGGTCAAAACCTCTGAATAGCTGTTTTAACATCAAAAGGAGTCTATAACTTTATATAGTTTGAAAAGTTTTGAGGACATTTTGACCACAAATAAGTTCAAAAGGTCAGATATGGACATATATATGGCTTATGAAGCATCAGAAGCAGTATGTATAGAAAGCCCAAGTTTCGAATACTCGTTGGTCAGAAAAAAATTCAGTATGTCAAATATGGACTTTTGTCAGGAGGATATAACATCCGAAGATATCAGTCTGAAAGTATTGTATTAATCTTTTAGGACTCTTTGGCCAGAAATGTGTTCAGAAGGTTAAAAGGGGACCTCTGAATAGCTGATTTATCATCAGAAAGAGTCTATAACTTTATATAGTTTGAAAAATTTTGAGGAACCTTGACCAGAAATAAGTTCAAATGATCAGATATGGACATCTATATGGGTTTTGAAGCATCAGAGGGAGTCTATGAGTATATATGGAAAGCCCAAGATCGAGGACTCTTTGGCCAGAAATATGTTCAGGAGGTCAAACGGGGACGTCTGAATAGCTGATTTATCATCAAAAGAATTCTATAACTTTATATAGATTGAAAAATTTTGAGGACACTTTGACCACAAATAAGTTCAAAAGGTCAGATATGGACATCTATATGGCTTATGATGCATCAGAAGGAGTCTATGAGTATGTATAGAAAGCCCAAGATCGAGTACTCTTTGGCCAGAAATATCTTCAGGAGGTAAAAACCTCTGAATAGCTGATTTAACATCAAAAGGAGTCTATAACTTTATATAGTTTGAAAAATTTTGAGGACACTTTGACCACAAATAAGTTCAAATGGTCAGATATTGACATCTATATTGCTTATGAAGCATCAGAAGGAGTCTATGAGTATGTATAGAAAGCCCAAGATCGAGGACTCTTCGGCCAGAAATATCTTCAGGAGGTCAAAACCTCTGAACAGCTGATTTATCATCAAAAGGATTCTATAACTTTATACAGTTTGAAAAATGTTGAGGACACTTTGACCACAAATAAGTTCAAAAGGTCAGATATGGACATCTATATGGCTTATGAAGCATCAGAAGGAGTCTATGAGTATGTATAGAAAGGCCAAGATCGAGGACTCTTTGGCCAGAAATATGTTCAGGAGTTCAAAAAGGGACCTCTGAATAGCTGATTTATCACCGAAAGAATCTATAACTTTATATAGTTTGAAAAATTTTGAGTACATTTTGACCACAAATGAGTTCAAAAGGTCAGATATGGACATCTATATGGCTTATGATGCATCAGAAGGAGTTTATGAGTATGTATAGAAAGCCCAAGATCGAGTACTCTTTGGCCAGAAATATCTTCAGAGGTCAAAACCTCTGAATAGCTGTTTTAACATCAAAAGGAGTCTATAACTTTATATAGTTTGAAAAATTTTGAGGACACTTTGACCACAAATAAGTTCAAAAGGTCAGATATGGACATCTATATGGCTTATGATGCATCAGAAGGAGTCTATGAGTATGTATAGAATGCCCAAGACCGAGGACTCTTTGGCCAGAAATATGTTCAGGAGGTCAAAACCTCTGAATTAGCTGATCATCAAAAGGATTCTATAACTTTATATAGTTTGAAAAATTTTGAGGACACTTTGACCACAAATAAGTTCAAAAGGTCAGATATGGACATATATATGGCTTATGAAGCATCAGAAGGAGTATGTATAGAAAGCCCAAGTTTCGAATACTCCTTGGTCAGAAAAAAATTCAGTATGTCAAATATGGACTTTTGTCAGGATGATATAACATCCGAAGATATCAGTCTGATAGTATTGTATTAATCTTTAAGGACTCTTTGGCCAGTAATATGTTCAGTAGGTTAAAAGGGGACCTCAGAATAGCTGATTTATCATCAGAAAGAGTCTATAACTTTATATAGTTTGAAAAATTTTGAGGACCCTTGACCAGAAATAAGTTCAAATGATCAGATATGGACATCTATATGGGTTTTGAAGCATCAGAGAGAGTCTATGAGTATATATAGAAAGCCCAAGAATCGAGGACTCTTTGGCCAGAAATATGTTCAGGAGTTCAAAAGGGGACCCATGTATAGCTGATTTATCATCAAAAGGAGTCTATAACTTTTTATAGTTTGAAAAATTTTGAGGACATTTTGACCAGAAATAAGTTCAAAAGGTCAGATATGGACATCTATATGGCTTATGAGTCATCAGAAGGAGTCTATGAATATGTATAGAAAGCCCAAGATCGAGGAGTCTTTGGCCAGAAATATGTTCAGGAGGTCATAACCTCTGAATAGCTGATCTATAATCAAAAGGAGTCTATAACTTTATATAGTTTGAAAAATTTTGAGGACACTTTGACCACAAATAAGTTCAAAAGGTCAGATATTGACATCTATATGGCTTATGAAGCATCAGAAGGAGTCTATGAGTATGTATAGAAAGGCCAAGATCGAGGACTCTTTGGCCAGAAATATGTTCAGGAGGTCAAAAGGGGACCTCTGAATAGCTGATTTATCATCGAAAGAATCTATAACTTTATATAGTTTGAAACATTTTTAGTACACTTTGACCACAAATAAGTTCAAAAGGTCAGATATGGACATCTAAATGGCTTATGATGCATCAGAAGGAGTCTATGAGTATGTATAGAAAGCCCAAGATCGAGTACTCTTTGGCCAGAAATATCTTCAGGAGGTCAAAACCTCTGAATAGCTCATTTAACATCAAAAGGAGTCTATAACTTTATATAGTTTGAAAAATTTTGAGGACACTTTGACCACAAACAAGTTCAAAAGGTCAGATATTGACATCTATATGGCTTATGAAGCATCAGAAGGAGTCTATGAGTATGTATAGAAAGGCCAAGATCGAGGACTCTTTGGCCAGAAATATGTTCAGGAGGTCAAAAGGGGACCTCTGAATAGCTGATTTATCATCGAAAGAATCTATAACTTTATATAGTTTGAAAAATGTTTAGTACACTTTGACCACAAATAAGTTCAAAAGGTCAGATATGGACATCTATATGGCTTATGATGCATCAGAAGGAGTCTATGAGTATGTATAGAAAGCCCAAGATCGAGTACTCTTTGGCCAGAAATATCTTCAGAGGTCAAAACCTCTGAATTAGAAGATCATCAAAAGGATTCTATAACTTTATATAGTATGAAAAATTTTGAGGACACTTTGACCACAAATAAGTTCAAAAGGTCAGATATGGACATATATATGGCTTATGAAGCATCAGAAGGAGTATGTATAGAAAGCCCAAGTTTCGAATACTCCTTGGTCAGAAAAAAATTCTGTATGTCAAATATGGACTTTTGTCAGGAGGATATAACATCCGAAGATATCAGTCTGAAAGAATTGTATTAATCTTTTAGGACTCTTTGGCCAGAAATATGGTCAGTAGGTTAAAAGGGGACCTCTGAATAGCTGATTTATCATCAGAAAAAGTCTATAACTTTATATAGTTTGAAAAATTTTGATTACCCTTGACAAGAAATAAGTTCAAATGATCAGATATGGACATCTATATGGGTTTTGAAGCATCAGAGAGAGTCTATGAGTATATATAGAAAGCCCAAGATCGAGGACTCTTTGGCCAGAAATATGTTCAGGAGGTCAAAAGGGGACCTCTGAATAGCTGATTTATCATCAGAAGAATTCTATAACTTTATATAGTTTGAACATTATTGAGGACACTTTGACCACAAATAAGTTCAAAAGGTCAGAGATGGACATCTATATGGCTTATGATGCATCAAAAGGAGTCTATGAGTATGTATAGAAAGCCCAAGATCGAGGACTCTTTGGCCAGAAATATGTTCAGGAGGTCAATTATGGACTTATGTAAGGCTGATTTAATATCAAAAGGAGTCTGTATTCGTTTATGGTAGACAACATCCTTTTGAGAACTCTTTTGTCAATGATTTATTATTAGAAGGAGACTATAACTTTATATAGTTTGAAAAATTTTGAGGACACTTTGAGCAGAAATAAGTTCAAAAGGTAAGCCATAAGCCATATATAGATATCCATATCTGTATGGATATCAATATGGCTTATCAATGCATCGGGAGTCAATGCGTATGTATAGAAATCGAGGACTCTTTGGCCAGAATTATGTTACTTTGGTCAAATATGGACTTTTTTATGGCTGGATTAGGAGTCGAAGAGTGTGTATAGAAAGTTAACATCAGCTGACTGAATAGATTAATTAATGTGCAGTAAAGGAAAATCATTGCACTGGCTTTTGCTTCACAATGGACACAATTAACTCATTCCGTTGGACAACGATAGAATGCACTGAAGAATAAACATATAGATAATGCTCTTTTCGCATTGCATTGCACACCAGATCAAACTCCTTCCCATGTTCAGTAAAGAGATAATATGTTGCATTGCATTGCACAAACGATCTAACGTTGTGCATTGAAGAATAACATACAGGCTAAATGCATGCATTGTATTGCATTGCACACCCGAACTAACTCCTTCACATGTTCATTAAAGAGATAACATATGTTATGCAACATTGCATTGCTTTGCACAAACGATCTAACGTTGTCCACTGAACAATAACATATAGGCTATGCACTTCTTGGATTGCATTGCATTGCACAGTAGATCTAATTTATTCCCATGTTCATTAAAGAGATAACAAGTGTTGTTGCATTGTATTGTACAAACGATCTATCGTTGTGCATCACTGAAGAAAAACATATGCACTTCTATCCCTGCATTGCACACCAGAACTAACTCCTTCCCATGTTCATTAAAGAGATAACATCTGTTGTTGCACAAACGATCTAACGTTGTGCAATGAAGAGTAACATAGGCCATGCACTTTTTGCATTGCATTGCATTGCACACCAGATCAAACTCCTTCCCATGTTCAGTAAAGAGATAATATGTTGCATTGCATTGCACAAACGATCTAACGTTGTGCATTGAATAATAACATACAGGTAAATGCATGCATTGTATTGCATTGCACACCCGAACTAACTCCTTCACATGTTCATTAAAGAGATAACATGTTGCATTGCATTGCATTGCATTGCAGAAACGATCTAACGATGTGCACTGAAAAATAACATTTATGCACATTTTGCATTGCATTGCACACCAGAAATAACTCCTACCCATGTTCATTAAAGAGATAATATTTTGCATTGCATTGCACAAAACGTTCATTTGTCTCAACGATCAATGTTGTGCATTAAAGAACAACATATAGGCTAAATGCATGCATTGTATTGCATTGCACACCAGAACTAACTCCTTCCCATGATCATTAAAATGATAACACATGTTGTATTGCATTGTATTGCATTGCAGAAACGATCTAACGTTGGTGCATTGAAGAATAACATTTACGCACTTTTTGCATTGCATTGCATTGCACACTGAAACTAACTCCTTCCCATGTTCAGTAAAGATATAACATGTTGCATTGCATTGAATTGCATTGCATTGCATTGCAGAAACGATCTAACGTTGTGCACTGAAGAATAACATTTAGGGTATGCACTTTTGGCTTTGCATTGCATTGCACACCAGATCTTACTCCTTCAAATGTTTATTAAAGAGATAACATTGGCCATGCACTTTTTGAATTGCATTGCACATTAGAACTAACTCCTTCAAATGTTCATTAAAGAGATAATATTTTGCATTGCATTGCACAAAACGTTCGTTTGTCTCAACGATCAATGTTGTGCATTAAAGATTAACATCTAGGCTAAATGCATGCATTGTATTGCATTGCACACCAGAACTAACTCCTTCCCATGATCATTAAAGAGATAACATGTTGCATTGCATTGCATTGTATTGCAGAAACGATCTAACGTTGTGCATTGAAGAATAACATTTACGCACTTTTTGCATTGCATTGCATACTGAAACTAACTCCTTCCCATGTTCAGTAAAGATATAACATGTTGCATTGCATTGAAATGCATTGCATTGCAGAAACGATCTAACGTTGTGCACTGAAGAATAACATTTAGGGTATGCACTTTTGGCTTTGCATTGCATTGCACACCAGATCTTACTCCTTCAAATGTTTATTAAAGAGATAACATTTTGCATTGCATTGCGCAAACGATCTAACATTGTGCATTGAAGAGTAACACAGACCATGCACTTTTTGCATTGCATTGAATTGCACACCAGAACTAACTCTTTCCCATGTTCACTAAAGAGATAACATGTTGCATTGCATTGCATTGCAGAAACGATCTAATGTGCACTGAATAATAACATTTATGCACTTTTTGCATTGCATTGCATTGCACACCAGAACTAACTCCTTCAAATGTTAGAAAAGTTAGTTCTGGTGTGCAATGCAATACAATGCATGAATTTAGCCTATATGTTACTCTTCAATGCAAACGTTAGATCGTTTGTGCAATACAATGCAAAACGTTATCTCTTTAATAAACATTTGAAGGAGTTAGTTCTGGTGTGCAATGCAATGCAATGCATAAAGTGCATAAATGTTATTCAGTGCACAGCCTTAAATCGTTTGTGCAAAGCAATGCAATGTTGCATAACATATGATATATTTTTATTAAACATGGGAAGGAGTTAGTTCGGCTGTACCTGCAACACAATCCATGCATTTAGCCTATATGTCATTCTTCAATGCACAACTTTAGAACGTTTGTGCAATGCAATGCAAAATGTTATCTCTTTAATAAACATGGGAAGTAGTTAGTTCTGGAGTGCAATGCAATGCAAAGAGTGCATAGCCTATATGTTATTCTTCAGTGCACAGCCTTAGATCATTTGTGCAATGCAATGCAATGCAATGCAATGCAACATGTTATCCCTTTAATGAACATGGGAAAGAGTTAGTTCTGGTGTGCAATGCAATACAATGCATGCATTTAGCCTATATGTTATTCTTCAATGCACAACGTTAGATCGTTTGTGCAATGCAATGCAAAATGTTATCTCTTTAATAAACATGGGAAGTAGTTAGTTCTGGAGTTCAATGCAATGCAATGCAAAGAGTGCATAGCCTATATGTTATTCTTCAGTGCACAGCCTTAGATCATTTGTGCAATGCAATGCAATGCAATGCAACATGTTATCCCTTTAATGAACATTAGAAGGAGTTAGTTTTGGTGTGCAATGTAATGCAAAAAATGCATAAATGTTATTCTTTAGTGCACAGTGTTAGATCGTTTGTGCAAAGCAATGCAATGTTGCATAACATGTTGCATAACATGTTGCATAACTCTTCAATGAACATGGGAACGAGTTAGTTCGGGTGTACAATGCAACACAATGCATGCATTTAGCCTATATGTCATTCTTCAATGCACAACGTTAGATCGTTTGTGCAATGCAACAGGTTATCTCTTTAATAAACATTTGAAGGAGTTAGTTCTGGTGTGCAATGCAATGCAATGCAAAAAGTGCATAAATGTTATTCTTTAGTGCACAGCGTTAGATCGTTTGTGCAATGCAATGCAACAACATTGCAACTTATCTCTTTAAAGAAAATGGGAATGAGTTCGTTCTTGTGTGCAATGCAATGCAAGAATTACATAGCCTATATTATTCTTCAATGCACAAAGTTAGATCGTTTATGCAATGCAATGCAAAATGTTATCTCTTTAATAAACATTTGAAGGAGATAGTTCTGGTGTGCAATGCAATGCAATGCATAAAGTGCATAGCCTATATTATTCTTCAATGCACAAAGTTAGATCGTTTATGCAATGCAATGTAAAATGTTATCTCTTTAATAAACATTTGAAGGAGATAGTTCTGGTGTGCAATGCAATGCAATGCATGAAGTGCATAGCCTGTATGTTATTCTTCAATGCACAACGTAAGATCGTTTGTGCAATGCAATGCAACACTTGTTATCTCTTTAATGAACATGGGAATAAATTAGATCTACTGTGCAATGCAATGCAATGCAATCCAAGAAGTGCATAGCCTATATGTTATTGTTCAGTGGACAACGTTAGATCCTTTGTGCAATGCAATGCAACAACATAAATGTTATATCTTTAATGAACATGGGAAGGAGTTAGCTCTGGCCTGCAATGCAATCCGAAAAGTGCTTTATCTATATGTTTATTCTTCAGTGCATTCTATCGTTGCCCAACGGAATGAGTTAATTGTGTCCATTGTAAAGCAACAGCTAGTGCAATGAATTTCCTTCACTGCACATTAACCTACTTATACATTCAGTCAACTGATGTTAACTTTCTATACATATTCTTCGACTCCTGATGTACGTAAGTACATATTTGACCAAAGTAACATTTTTTAATTTTTTTATTTTTATATATTTACTTTTTAACAACATATATTACACACACACCAGGAACAAAAATACAAAATGCAGTATAGACACATATTGATGTCTTCGCATCATTACAACTTAGCATATCTCAATTTGTACAGGACTCACATCCTCAAGACTAATGAACAAAGTAACATATTTCTGGCCAAACAGTCCTCCATTTCTATACATACGCATTGACTCCCGATGCATTGATAAGCCAATATAGATATTCATGGCTTATGGCTTACCTGCTCAAAGTGTCCTCAAAATTTTTCAAACTATGTAAAGTTATAGTCTCCTTCTGATGATAAATCAGATATACAGAGGTCCCCTTTTGACCTGCTGAACATATTTCTGGCCAAAGAGTCCTCGATCTTGGGCTTTCTATACATACTCATAGACTCCTTCTGATGCTTCATAAGCCATATAGATGTCCATATCCGACCTTTTGAACTTATTTGTGGTCAAAGTGTCCTCAAAATTTTTCAAACTATATAAAGTTATAGAATTCTTTTGATGATAAATCAGCTATTCACACGTCCCCTTTTGACCTTCTGAACATATTTCTGGCCAAAGAGTCCTCGATCTTTGGCTTTTTATACATACTCATAGACTCCTTCTGATGCATCTTAAGCCATATAGATGTCCATATCTGACCTTTTGAACCTATTTGTGGTCAAAGTGTCCTCAAAATTGTTCTAAATATAAAGTTATAGAATTCTTTTGATGATAAATCAGCTATTCACACGTCCCCTTTTGACCTTCTGAACATATTTCTGGCCAAAGAGTCCTCGATCTTTGGCTTTTTATACATACTCATAGACTCCTTCTGATGCATCTTAAGCCATATAGATGTCCATATCTTCCCTTTTGAACTTATTTGTGGTCAAAGTGTCCTCAAAATTTTTCAAACTATATAAAGTTATAGAATTCTTCTGATGATAAATCAGCTATTCAGAGGTCCCCTTTTGACCTCCTGAACATATTTCTGGCCAAAGAGTCCTCGATCTTGGGCTTTCTATATATACTCATAAACTCCCTCTGGTGCTTCAAAAGCCATATAGATGTCCATATTTGACCTTTTGAACTTATTTCTAGTCAAAGGGTCCTTAAAAGTTTTCAAACTATATAAAGTTATAGACTCTATCTGATGATATATCAGCTATTCAGAGGTCCCCTTTTGACCTACTGAACATATTTCTGGCCAAAGAGTCCTAAAAGATTAATACAATAAATTCAGACTGATATCTTCGGATGTTATATCCTCCTGACAAAAGTCCATATTTGACATACTGAATTTTTTTCTTTCCAAGGATTATTCGAAACTTGGGCTTTCTAAACATACTCCTTCTGATGCATCATAAGCCATATATATGTCCATATCTGACCTTTTGAACTTATTTGTGGTCAAAGGGTCCTCAAAATGTTTTAAACTATATAAAGTTATAGAATCCTTTTGATGATAAATCAGCTATTCAGAGATTTTGACCTCCTGAACATATTTCTGGCCAAAGAGTCCTCGATCTTGGGCTTTCTATACATACTCATAGACTGCTTCTGATGCTTCATAAGCCATATAAATGTCCATACCTGACCTTTTGAACTTATTTGTGGTCAAAGTGTCCTCAAAATTTTTCAAACTATATAAAGTTATAGAATCCTTTTGATGATAAATCAGCTATTCAGAGGTTTTGACCTCCTGAACATATTTCTGGCCAAAGTGTCCTCGATCTTGGGCTTTCTATACATACTCATAGACTCCTTCTGATGCATCATATGCCATATAGATGTCCATATCTGACCTTTTGAACTTATTTTTGGTCAAAGTGTCCTCAAAATTTTTCAAACTATATAAAGTTATAGAATCCTTTTGATGATAAATCAGCTATTCAGAGGTTTTGACCTCCTGAACATATTTCTGGCCAAAGAGTCCTCGATCTTGGGCTTTCTATACATACTCATAGACTCCTTCTGATGCATCACAAGCCATATAGATGTCCATATCTGACCTTTTGAACCTATTTGTGGTCAAAGTGTCCTCAAAATTTTTCAAAATATAAAGTTATAGAATTCTTTTGATGATAAATCAGCTATTCAGAAGTCCCCTTTTGACCTCCTGAACATATTTCTGGCCAAAGAGTCCTCGATCTTGGGCTTTCTATACATACTCATAGACTCCTTCTGATGCTTCATAAGCCATATAAATGTCCATACCTGACCTTTTGAACTTATTTGTGGTCAAAGTGTCCTCAAAATTTTTCAAACTGTATAAAGTTATAGAATCCTTTTGATGATAAATCAGCTATTCAGAGGTTTTGACCTCCTGAACATATTTCTGGCCAAAGTGTCCTCGATCTTGGGCTTTCTATACATACTCATAGACTCCTTCTGATGCATCATATGCCATATAGATGTCCATATCTGACCTTTTGAACTTATTTTTGGTCAAAGTGTCCTCAAAATTTTTCAAACTATATAAAGTTATAGAATCCTTTTGATGATAAATCAGCTATTCAGAGGTTTTGACCTCCTGAACATATTTCTGGCCAAAGAGTCCTCGATCTTGGGCTTTCTATACATACTCATAGACTCCTTCTGATGCATCACAAGCCATATAGATGTCCATATCTGACCTTTTGAACCTATTTGTGGTCAAAGTGTCCTCAAAATTTTTCAAAATATAAAGTTATAGAATTCTTTTGATGATAAATCAGCTATTCAGAAGTCCCCTTTTGACCTCCTGAACATATTTCTGGCCAAAGAGTCCTCGATCTTGGGCTTTCTATACATACTCATAGACTCCTTCTGATGCTTCATAAGCCATATAAATGTCCATACCTGACCTTTTGAACTTATTTGTGGTCAAAGTGTCCTCAAAATTTTTCAAACTGTATAAAGTTATAGAATCCTTTTGATGATAAATCAGCTATTCAGAGATTTTGACCTCCTGAACATATTTCTGGCCAAAGAGTACTCGATCTTGGGCTTTCTATACATACTCATAGACTGCTTCTGATGCTTCATAAGCCATATAAATGTCCATACCTGACCTTTTGAACTTATTTGTGGTCAAAGTGTCCTCAAAATTTTTCAAACTATATAAAGTTATAGAATCCTTTTGATGATAAATCAGCTATTCAGAGGTTTTGACCTCCTGAACATATTTCTGGCCAAAGTGTCCTCGATCTTGGGCTTTCTATACATACTCATAGACTCCTTCTGATGCATCATATGCCATATAGATGTCCATATCTGACCTTTTGAACTTATTTTTGGTCAAAGTGTCCTCAAAATTTTTCAAACTATATAAAGTTATAGAATCCTTTTGATGATAAATCAGCTATTCAGAGGTTTTGACCTCCTGAACATATTTCTGGCCAAAGAGTCCTCGATCTTGGGCTTTCTATACATACTCATAGACTCCTTCTGATGCATCACAAGCCATATAGATGTCCATATCTGACCTTTTGAACC
Source organism: Squalius cephalus (assembly GCF_949319135.1). Classification (NCBI taxonomy): domain Eukaryota; kingdom Metazoa; phylum Chordata; class Actinopteri; order Cypriniformes; family Leuciscidae; genus Squalius; species Squalius cephalus. The sequence continues at coordinate 31,025,247 of NC_137130.1, forward strand.
TATTTGTGGTCAAAGTGTCCTCAAAATTTTTCAAAATATAAAGTTATAGAATTCTTTTGATGATAAATCAGCTATTCAGAAGTCCCCTTTTGACCTCCTGAACATATTTCTGGCCAAAGAGTCCTCGATCTTGGGCTTTCTATACATACTCATAGACTCCTTCTGATGCTTCATAAGCCATATAAATGTCCATACCTGACCTTTTGAACTTATTTGTGGTCAAAGTGTCCTCAAAATTTTTCAAACTGTATAAAGTTATAGAATCCTTTTGATGATAAATCAGCTATTCAGAGGTTTTGACCTCCTGAACATATTTCTGGCCAAAGTGTCCTCGATCTTGGGCTTTCTATACATACTCATAGACTCCTTCTGATGCATCATATGCCATATAGATGTCCATATCTGACCTTTTGAACTTATTTTTGGTCAAAGTGTCCTCAAAATTTTTCAAACTATATAAAGTTATAGAATCCTTTTGATGATAAATCAGCTATTCAGAGGTTTTGACCTCCTGAACATATTTCTGGCCAAAGAGTCCTCGATCTTGGGCTTTCTATACATACTCATAGACTCCTTCTGATGCATCACAAGCCATATAGATGTCCATATCTGACCTTTTGAACCTATTTGTGGTCAAAGTGTCCTCAAAATTTTTCAAAATATAAAGTTATAGAATTCTTTTGATGATAAATCAGCTATTCAGAAGTCCCCTTTTGACCTCCTGAACATATTTCTGGCCAAAGAGTCCTCGATCTTGGGCTTTCTATACATACTCATAGACTCCTTCTGATGCTTCATAAGCCATATAAATGTCCATACCTGACATTTTGAACTTATTTGTGGTCAAAGTGTCCTCAAAATTTTTCAAACTGTATAAAGTTATAGAATCCTTTTGATTATAAATCAGCTATTCAGAGGTTTTGACCTCCTGAACATATTTCTGGCCAAAGTGTCCTCGATCTTGGGCTTTCTATACATACTCATAGACTCCTTCTGATGCATCATATGCCATATAGATGTCCATATCTGACCTTTTGAACTTATTTGTGGTCAAAGTGTCCTCAAAATTTTTCAAACTATATAAAGTTATAGAATCCTTTTGATGATAAATCAGCTATTCAGAGGTTTTGAATTCCTGAACATATTTCTGGCCAAAGAGTCCTCGATCTTGGGCTTTCTATACATACTCATAGACTCCTTCTGATGCATCACAAGCCATATAGATGTCCATATCTGACCTTTTGAACCTATTTGTGGTCAAAGTGTCCTCAAAATTTTTCAAAATATAAAGTTATAGAATTCTTTTGATGATAAATCAGCTATTCAGACGTCCCCTTTTGACCTCCTGAAGATATTTCTGGCCAAAGAGTCCTCGATCTTGGGCTTTCTATACATACTCATAGACTCCTTCTGATGCTTCATAAGCCATATAGATGTCCATATCTGACCTTTTGAACTTATTTGTGGTAAAAGTGTCCTCAAAATTTTTCAAACTATATAAAGTTATAGAAACCTTTTGATGATAAATCAGCTATTCAAAGGTTTTGACCTTCTGAACATATTTCTGGCCAAAGAGTCCTCGATCTTGGGCTTTCTATACATACTCATAGACTACTTCTGATGCATCATATGCCATATAGATGTCCATATCTGACCTTTTGTACTTATTTGTGGTCAAAGTGTCCTCAAAATTTTTCAAACTATATAAAGTTATAGACTCTTTCTGATGATAAATCAGCTATTCAGAGGTCCCATTTTGACCTACTGAACATATTTCTGGCCAAAGAGTCCTAAAAGATTAATACAATAAATTCAGACTGATATCTTCGGATGTTATATCCTCCTGACAAAAGTCCATATTTGACATACTGAATTTTTTTCTGGCCAAGGAGTATTCGAAACTTGGGCTTTCTATACATACTCCTTCTGATGCTTCATAAGCCATATGTATGTCCATATCTGACCTTTTGAACTTATTTGTGGTCAAAGGGTCCTCAAAATTTTTTAAACTATATAAAGTTATAGAATCCTTTTGATGATAAATCAGCTATTCAGAGGTTTTGACCTCCTGAACATATTTCTGGCCAAAGAGTCCCCGATCTTGGGCTTTCTATATATACTCATAGACTCCCTCTGATGCTTCAAAAGCCATATAGATGTCCATATCTGACCTTTTGAACTTATTTCTGGTCAAAGGGTCCTCAAAAGTTTTCAAACTATATAAAGTTATAGACTCTTTCTGATGATTAATCAGCTATTCAGAGGTCCCCTTTTGACCTACTGAACATATTTCTGGCCAAAGAGTCCTCGATCTCTGGCTTTCTATACATACTCATAGACTCCTTCTGATGCTTCATAAGCCATATAGATGTCCATATCTGACCTTTTGAACTTATTTGTGGTGAAAGTGTCCTCAAAATTTTTCAAACTATATAAAGTTATAGAATTCTTTTGATGATAAATCAGCTATTCAGAGGTCCCCTTTTGACCTCCTGAACATATTTCTGGCCAAAGAGTCCTCGATCTTGGGCTTTCTACACATACTCATAGACTCCTTCTGATGCTTCATAAGCCATATAAATGTCCTTATCTGACCTTTTGAACTTATTTGTGGTCAAAGTGTCCTCAAAATTTTTCAAACTATATAAAGTTATAGAATCCTTTTGATGATAAATCAGCTTTTTAGTGGTTTTGACACCTTGAACATATTTCTGGCCAAAGAGTCCTCGATCTTGGGCTTTCTATATATACTCATAGACTCCCTCTGATGCTTCAAAAGCCATATAGATGTCCATATCTGACCTTTTGAACTTATTTCTGGTCAAAGGGTCCTCAAAAGTTTTCAAACTATATAAAGTTATAGACTCTTTCTGATGATTAATCAGCTATTCAGAGGTCCCCTTTTGACCTACTAAACATATTTCAGTCCAAAGAGTCCTAAAAGATTAATACAATAAATTCAGACTGATATCTTCGGATGTTATATCCTCCTGACAAAAGTCCATATTTGACATACTCAATTTTTTTCTGGCCAAGGAGTATTCGAAACTCGGGGTTTCTATACACACTCCTTCTGATGCTTCATAAGCCATATATATATGTCCATATCTGACCTTTTGAACTTATTTGTGGTCAAAGCGTCCTCAAAATGTTTTAAACTATATAAAGTTATAGAATCCTTTTGATGATAAATCAGCTATTCAGAGGTCGCCTTTTGACCTCCTGAACATATTTCTGGCCAAAGAGTCCTCGATCTTGGGCTTTCTATACATACTCATAGACTCCCTCTGATGCTTCAAAATCCATAAAGATGTCCATATCTGACCTTTTGAACTTATTTCTGGTCAAAGGGTCCTCAACATTTTTCAAACTATATAAAGTTATAGAATCATTTTGATGATAAATCAGCTATTCAGAAGTTTTGACCTCCTGAACATATTTCTGGCCAAAGAGTCCTCGATCTTGGGCTTTCTATACATAGTCATAGACTCCTTCTGATGCTTTATAAGCCATATAGATGTCCATATCTGACCTTTTGAACTTAACTGTGGGCAATGTGTCCTCAAAATTTTTCAAACTATATAAAGTTATAGACTATTTCTGATGATAAATCAGCAATTCAGAGGTCCCCTTTTGACCTACTGAACATATTTCTGGCCAAAGAGTCCTAAAAGATTAATACAATACATTCAGACTGATATCTTCGGATGTTATATCCTCCTGACAAAAGTCCTCGATCTTGGGCTTTCTATACATACTCATAGACTCCTTCTGATGCTTCATAAGCCATATAGATGTCCATATCTGACCTTTTGAACTTATTTGTGGTCAAAGTGTCCTCAAAATTTTTCAAACTATATGAAGTTATAGAATTCTTTTGATGATAAATCAGCTATTCAGATGTCCCCTTTTGACCTCCTGAACATATTTCTGGCCAAAGAGTCCTCGATCTTGGTCTTTCTATACATACTCATAGACTCCTTCTGATGCATCATATGCCATATAGATGTCCATATCTGACCTTTTGAACTTCTTTGTGGTCAAAGTGTCCTCAAAATTTTTCAAACTATATAAAGTTATAGAATTCTTTTGATGATAAATCAGCTATTCAGAGGTCCCTTTTTGACCTACTGAACATATTTCTGGCCAAAGAGTCCTTAAAAGATTAATACAAAACATTCAGACTGATATCTTTGGATGTTATATCCTCCTGACAAAAGTCCATATTTGACATACTGAATTTTTTTCTGGCCAAGGAGTATTCGAAACTTGGGCTTTCTATACATACTCGTTGACTCTTTCTGATGTTGGGTCAACCAGACAGAAGTCCATTTATGACCCAAGGAATATATTTCTGGCCAAAGAGTCCTCGATCTTGGGCTTTCTATACATACTCATAGACTCCTTCTGATGCTTCATAAGCCATATAGATGTCCATATCTGACCTTTTGAACTTATTTGTGGTTTAAGTGTCCTCAAACTTTTTCAAACTATATAAAGTTATAGAATCCTTTTTATATAAATCAGCTATTCAGAGGTCCCAATTTGACCTCCTGAACATATTTCTGGCCAAAGTGTCCGCGATCTTGGGCTTTCTATACATACTCATAGACTCCTTCTGATGCATCATATGCCATATAGATGTCCATATCTGACCTTTTGAACTTATTTGTGGTCAAAGTGTCCTCAAAATGTTTCAAACTATATAAAGTTATAGAATCCTTTTGATGATAAATCAGCTTTTTAGTGGTTTTGACCTCTTGAACATATTTCTGGCCAAAGAGTCCTAGATCTTTGGCTTTTTATACATACTCATAGACTCCTTCTGATGCTTTATAAGCCATATATGTGTCCATATCTGACCTTTTGAACTTATTTGTGGTCAAAGTGTCCTCAAAATTTTTCAAACTATATAAAGTTATAGAATTCTTTTGATGATAAATCAGCTATTCAGAGGTCCCCTTTTGACCTCCTGAACATATTTCTGGCCAAAGAGCCCTCGATCTTGGGCTTTCTATACATACTCATAGACTCCTTCTGATGCATCATATGCCATATAGATGTCCATATCTGACCTTTTGAACTTATTTGTGGTCAAAGTGTCCTCAAAATTTTTCAAACTATATAAAGTTATAGAATCCTTTTGATGATAAATCAGCTTTTTAGAGGTTTGGACCTCTTGAACATATTTCTAGCCAAAGAGTCCTCGATCTTTGTATTGTATCAATTGAATCTTATTGTATTAATCTTTTAGGACTCTTTGGCCAGAAATCTGTTCAGTAGGTCAAAAGGGGACCTCTGAATTGCTGATTTATCATCAGAAAGAGTCTATAACTTTATATTATTTGAAAAATTTTGAGGACACTTTGACCACAAATAAGTTCAAAAGGTCAGATATGGACATATATATGGCTTATGAAGCATCAGAAGGAGTCTATGAGTATGTATAGAAAGCCCAAGATCGAGGACTTTTGTCAGGAGGATATAACATCCGAAGATATCAGTCTGAATGTATTGTATTAATCTTTTAGGACTCTTTGGCCAGAAATATGTTCAGTAGGTCAAAAGGGGACCTCTGAATAGCTGATTTATCATCAGAAAGTCTCTAACTTTACATAGTTTGAAAAATTTTGAGGACCCTTGACCATAAATAAGTTAAAATGATCAGATATGGACATCTACATGGTTTATGAAGCATCAGAGGGAGTCTATGAGTATATATAGAAAGCCCAAGATCGAGGACTCTTTGGCCAGAAATATGTTCAGGAGGTCAAAAGGGGACCTCTGAATAGTTGATTTATCATCAAAATAATTCTATATCCTTATATAGTTTGAAAAATTTTGAGGACACTTTGACAACAATTAAGTTCAAAAGGTCAGATATGGACATCTATATGGCTTATGAAGCATCAGAAGGAGTATATGAGTATGTATAGAAAGCCCAAGATCGAGGACTCTTTGGCCAGAAATATGTTCAGGAGGTCAAAAGGGGACCTCTGAATAGCTGATTTATCATCAGAAAGTCTCTAACTTTACATAGTTTGAAAAATTTTGAGGACCCTTGACCATAAATAAGTTAAAATGATCAGATATGGACATCTACATGGTTTTTGAAGCATCAGAGGGAGTCTATGAGTATATATAGAAAGCCCAAGATCGAGGACTCTTTGGCCAGAAATATGTTCAGGAGGTCAAAAGGGGACCTCTGAATAGTTGATTTATCATCAAAATAATTCTATATCCTTATATAGTTTGAAAAATTTTGAGGACACTTTGACAACAATTAAGTTCAAAAGGTCAGATATGGACATCTATATGGCTTATGAAGCATCAGAAGGAGTCTATGAGTATGTATAGAAAGCCCAAGATCGAGGACTCTTTGGCCAGAAATATGTTCAGGAGGTCAAAAAGGGACCTCTGAATAGCTGATTTATCATCAAAAAGAGTCTATAACTTTATATAGGTTGAAAAATGTTGAGAACACTTTGACCACAAATAAGTTCAAAAGGTCAGATATGGACATCTATATGGCTTATGAAGCATCAGAAGGAGTCTATGAGTATGTATAGAAAGCCCAAGATCGAGGACTCTTTGGCCAGAAATATGTTCAGGAGGTCAAAAAGGGACCTCTGAATAGCTGATTTATCATCGAAAGAATATATAACTTTATATAGTTTGAAAAATTTTGAGTACACTTTGACCACAAATAAGTTCAAAAGGTCAGATATGGACATCTATATGGCTTATGATGCATCAGAAGGAGTCTATGAGTATGTATAGAAAGCCCAAGATCGAGTACTCTTTGACCAGAAATATCTTCAGAGGTCAAAACCTCTGAATAGCTGATTTAACATCAAAAGGAGTCTATAACTTTATATAGTTTGAAAAATTTTGAGGACACTTTGACCACAAATAAGTTCAAAAGGTCAGATACGGACATCTATATGGCTTGTGAAGCATCAGAAGGAGTTGTGGTGGATTTTAATTAATCAACGTTAATTAATCAACTAACATTTGTTTTTCTTGCAGGAATAACATTCATATGCTTTTAATGTGTCAAAACTCTTTGGGGAAAAACTTGTGACTTTGAGTAGTGTCTATGGGTAAAAATAACATAGTTAGGGGAAGTAAAACTAGACAAGTCTGTTAGAACAAATTAAGTCATCGTTAAAACCTTGTGATAAGTAATCACAAGATTAAAGTTTGCTTTACCTAGTAACAGAGGGGTTTGCATATGAAGAACCAATCAAATAGTGGGGAAATTATGTAATGCAGCATGAAATTTATGCCATACCCTGATTCTATAAAAACTCTTGTATATGTATTTTTCGGTGGGATTCTCAATGGAATTTGTCTGAGATCCTCCGGCCTTGCTTCTTGGGAGAGATTCCCTGAGAACTGCTCGGGAAGATCTCCTGGCCGTGATTAAAGCATTTAAAGGATATTTGCAGGTCTGTTTGTCAATTTATTCCTGCACAGGAAGCTAGTTTAGGTAGGAAGCTAGTTTAGGTAGGAAGCTAGTTTAGAAAACTAATTAGTTAGAGGAACAAGTTAGACTAGGTAAGATATCCAAGTGAGGACGTCGCCAGGAGACGAGACTCAGATATCAGGTGGGGACGTCGCCAGGAGACGAGACCCAGGTACCCAAGTGGGGACGTCGCCAGGAGACGAGACCCAGGTACAGATAGTTAGTTTAGGGAATAATCTACCCGAGTGGGGACGTCGCCAGTAGACGAGACCCAGATAGTTAGGTTTAGGGAAAAATATCCACGACAGAGTCTATGAGTATGTATAGACAGCCCAAGATCGAGTACTCTTTGGCTAGAAATATGTTCAGGAGGTCAAAAGGGGAAGTCTGAATAGCTGATTTATCATCAAAAGAATTCTATAACTTTATATAGATTGAAAAATTTTGAGGACACTTTGACCACAAATAAGTTCAAAAGGTCAGATATGGACATCTATATGGCTTATGATGCATCAGAAGGAGTCTGTGAGTATGTATAGAAAGCCCAAGATCGAGTACTCTTTGGCCAGAAATATGTTCAGGAGGTCAAAACCTCTGAATAGCTGATTTAACATCAAAAGTAGTCTATAAATTTTTAAAGTTTGAAAAATTTTGAGGACACTTTGACCACAAATAAGTTCAAAAGGTCAGATATGGACATCTATATGGCTTATGAAGCATCAGAAGGAGTCTATGAGTATGTATAGAAAGGCCAACATTGAGGACTCTTTGGCCAGAAATGTGTTCAGGAGGTCAAAAAGGGACCTCTGAATAGCTGATTTATCATCGAAAGAATCTATAACTTTATATAGTTTGAAAAATTTTGAGTACACTTTGACCACAAATGAGTTCAAACGGTCAGATATGGACATCTATATGGCTTATGATGCATCAGAAGGAGTCTATGAGTATGTATAGAAAGCCCAAGATCGAGTACTCTTTGGCCAGAAAATTCTTCAGAGGTCAAAACCTCTGAATAGCTGTTTTAACATCAAAAGGAGTCTATAACTTTATATAGTTTGAAAAATTTTGAGGACATTTTGACCACAAATAAGTTCAAAAGGTCAGATATGGACATATATATGGCTTATGAAGCATCAGAAGCAGTATGTATAGAAAGCCCAAGTTTCGAATACTCGTTGGTCAGAAAAAAATTCAGTATGTCAAATATGGACTTTTGTCAGGAGGATATAACATCCGAAGATATCAGTCTGAAAGTATTGTATTAATCTTTTAGGACTCTTTGGCCAGAAATGTGTTCAGAAGGTTAAAAGGGGACCTCTGAATAGCTGATTTATCATCAGAAAGAGTCTATAACTTTATATAGTTTGAAAAATTTTGAGGACCCTTGACCAGAAATAAGTTCAAACGATCAGATATGGACATCTATATGGGTTTTGAAGCATCAGAGAGAGTCTATGAGTATATATAGAAAGCACAAGAACGAGGACTCTTTGGCCAGAAATATGTTCAGGAGGTCAAAAGGGGACCTCTGAATAGCTGATTTATCATCAAAAGAATTCTATAACTCTATATAGTTTGAAAAATTTTGAGGACACTTTGACCACAAATAAGTTCAAAAGGTCAGATATGGACATCTATATGGCTTATGATGCATCAGAAGGAGTCTATGAGTATGTATAGAAAGCCCAAGATCGAGGACTCTATGGCCAGAAAAATGTTCAGGAGGTCAAAACCTCTGAATAGCTGATTTATCATCAAAAGGATTCTATAATTTTATATAGTTTGAAAAATTTTGAGGACACTTTGACCACAAATAAGTTCAAAAGGTCAGATATGGACATATATATGGCTTATGAAGCATCAGAAGGAGTATGTATAGAAAGCCCAAGTTTCGAATACTCCTTAGCCAAAAAGAAATTCAGTATGTCAAATATGGACTTTTGTCAGGAGGATATAACATCCGAAGATATCAGTCTGAATGTATTGTATTAATCTTTTAGGACTCTTTGGCCAGAAATATGTTCAGTAGGTCAAAAGGGGACCTCTGAATAGCTGATTTATCATCAGAAAGAGTCTATAACTTTATATAGTTTGAAAAATTTTGAGGACCCTTGACCAGAAATAAGTTCAAATGATCAGATATGGACATCTATATGGGTTTTGAAGCATCAGAGAGAGTCTATGAGTATATATAGAAAGCCCAAGAATCGAGGACTCTTTGGCCAGAAATATGTTCAGGAGTTCAAAAGGGGACCCATGTATAGCTGATTTATCATCAAAAGGAGTCTATAACTTTTTATAGTTTGAAAAATTTTGAGGACATTTTGACCAGAAATAAGTTCAAAAGGTCAGATATGGACATCTATATGGCTTATGAGTCATCAGAAGGAGTCTATGAGTATGTATAGAGAGCCCAAGATCGAGGAGTCTTTGGCCAGAAATATGTTCAGGAGGTCAGAACCTCTGAATAGCTGATCTATAATCAAAAGGAGTCTATAACTTTATATAGTTTGAAAAATTTTGAGGACACTTTGACCACAAATAAGTTCAAAAGGTCAGATATTGACATATATATGGCTTATGAAGCATCAGAAGGAGTCTATGAGTATGTATAGAAAAGCCAAGATCGAGGACTCTTTGGCCAGAAATATGTTCAGGAGGTCAAAAGGGGACCTCTGAATAGCTGATTTATCATCGAAAGAATCTATAACTTTATATAGTTTGAAACATTTTTAGTACACTTTGACCACAAATAAGTTCAAAAGGTCAGATATGGACATCTATATGGCTTATGATGCATCAGAAAGAGTCTATGAGTATGTATAGAAAGCCCAAGATCGAGTACTCTTTGGCCAGAAATATCTTCAGGAGGTCAAAACCTCTGAATAGCTCATTTAACATCAAAAGGAGTCTATAACTTTATATAGTTTGAAAAATTTTGAGGACACTTTGACCACAAACAAGTTCAAAAGGTCAGATATTGACATCTATATGGCTTATGAAGCATCAGAAGGAGTCTATGAGTATGTATAGAAAGGCCAAGATCGAGGACTCTTTGGCCAGAAATATGTTCAGGAGGTCAAAAGGGGACCTCTGAATAGCTGATTTATCATCGAAAGAATCTATAACTTTATATAGTTTGAAAAATGTTTAGTACACTTTGACCACAAATAAGTTGAAAAGGTCAGATATGGACATCTATATGGCTTATGATGCATCAGAAGGAGTCTATGAGTATGTATAGAAAGCCCAAGATCGAGTACTCTTTGGCCAGAAATATCTTCAGAGGTCAAAACCTCTGAATTAGAAGATCATCAAAAGGATTCTATAACTTTATACAGTATGAAAAATTTTGAGGACACTTTGACCACAAATAAGTTCAAAAGGTCAGATATGGACATATATATGGCTTATGAAGCATCAGAAGGAGTATGTATAGAAAGCCCAAGTTTCGAATACTCCTTGGTCAGAAAAAAATTCTGTATGTCAAATATGGACTTTTGTCAGGAGGATATAACATCCGAAGATATCAGTCTGAAAGAATTGTATTAATCTTTTAGGACTCTTTGGCCAGAAATATGGTCAGTAGGTTAAAAGGGGACCTCTGAATAGCTGATTTATCATCAGAAAAAGTCTATAACTTTATATAGTTTGAAAAATTTTGATTACCCTTGACCAGAAAATAAGTTCAAATGATCAGATATGATGAGTTCAAAAGGTCAGAGATGGACAAAATTTTGATTACCCTTGACCAGAAATAAGTTCAAATGATCAGATATCTATATGGGTTTTGAAGCATCAGAGAGAGTCTATGAGTATATATAGAAAGCCCAAGATCGAGGACTCTTTGGCCAGAAATATGTTCAGGAGGTCAAAAGGGGACCTCTGAATAGCTGATTTATCATCAGAAGAATTCTATAACTAACTCCTACACATGTTCATTAAAGAGATAACATATGTTATGCAACATTGCATTGCTTTGCACAAACGATCTAACGTTGTCCACTGAACAATAACATATAGGCTATGCACTTCTTGGATTGCAAAAATTTTGATTACCCTTGACCAGAAATAAGTTCAAATGATCAGATATGGACATCTATATGGGTTTTGGAGCATCAGAGAGAGTCTATGAGTATATATAGAAAGCCCAAGATCGAGGACTCTTTGGCCAGAAATATGTTCAGGAGGTCAAAAGGGGACCTCTGAATAGCTGATTTATCATCAGAAGAATTCTATAACTTTATATAGTTTGAACATTATTGAGGACACTTTGACCACAAATAAGTTCAAAAGGTCAGAGATGGACATCTATATGGCTTATGATGCATCAAAAGGAGTCTATGAGTATGTATAGAAAGCCCAAGATCGAGGACTCTTTGGCCAGAAATATGTTCAGGAGGTCAATTATGGACTTATGTAAGGCTGATTTAATATCAAAAGGAGTCTGTATTCGTTTATGGTAGACAACATCCTTTTGAGAACTCTTTTGTCAATGATTTATTATTAGAAGGAGACTATAACTTTATATAGTTTGAAAAATTTTGAGGACACTTTGAGCAGAAATAAGTTCAAAAGGTAAGCCATAAGCCATATATAGATATCCATATCTGTATGGATATCAATATGGCTTATGAAGCATCAGGAGTCATTGTAGAAATCGAGGACTCTTTGGCCAGAATTATGTTACTTTGGTCAAATATGGACTTCTTTATGGCTGGATTAGGAGTCGAAGAGTGTGTATAGAAAGTTAACATCAGCTGACTGAATAGATTAATTAATGTGCAGTAAAGGAAAATCATTGCACTGGCTTTTGCTTCACAATGGACACAATTAACTCATTCCGTTGGACAACGATAGAATGCACTGAAGAATAAACATATAGATAATGCTCTTTTCGCATTGCATTGCACACCAGAACTAACTCCTTCCCATGTTCACTAAAGAAATAACATTTATGTTGTTGCATTGCATTGCACAAACGATCTAACGTTGTCCACTGAACAATAACATAGGCCATGCACTTTTTGCATTGCATTGCATTGCACACCAGATCAAACTCCTTCCCATGTTCAGTAAAGAGATAATATGTTGCATTGCATTGCACAAACGATCTAACGTTGTGCATTGAAGAATAACATACAGGCTAAATGCATGCATTGTTTTGCATTGCACACCCGAACTAACTCCTTCACATGTTCATTAAAGAGATAACATATGTTATGCAACATTGCATTGCTTTGCACAAACGATCTAACGTTGTCCACTGAACAATAACATATAGGCTATGCACTTCTTGGATTGCATTGCATTGCACAGTAGATCTAATTTATTCCCATGTTCATTAAAGAGATAACAAGTGTTGTTGCATTGTATTGTACAAACGATCTATCGTTGTGCATCACTGAAGAAAAACATATGCACTTCTATCCCTGCATTGCACACCAGAACTAACTCCTTCCCATGTTCATTAAAGAGATAACATCTGTTGTTGCACAAACGATCTAACGTTGTGCAATGAAGAGTAACATAGGCCATGCACTTTTTGCATTGCATTGCATTGCACACCAGATCAAACTCCTTCCCATGTTCAGTAAAGAGATAATATGTTGCATTGCATTGCACAAACGATCTAACGTTGTGCATTGAAGAATAACATACAGGCTAAATGCATGCATTGTATTGCATTGCACACCCGAACTAACTCCTTCACATGTTCATTAAAGAGATAACATATGTTATGCAACATTGCATTGCTTTGCACAAACGATCTAACGATGTGCACTGAAAAATAACATTTATGCACATTTTGCATTGCATTGCACACCAGAAATAACTCCTACCCATGTTCATTAAAGAGATAATATTTTGCATTGCATTGCACAAAACGTTCATTTGTCTCAACGATCAATGTTGTGCGTTAAAGAACAACATATAGGCTAAATGCATACATTGTATTGCATTGCACACCAGAACTAACTCCTTCCCATGATCATTAAAATGATAACACATGTTGTATTGCATTGTATTGCATTGCACAAACGATCTAACGTTGGTGCATTGAAGAATAACATTTACGCACTTTTTGCATTGCATTGCATTGCACACTGAAACTAACTCCTTCCCATGTTCAGTAAAGATATAACATGTTGCATTGCATTGAATTGCATTGCATTGCAGAAACGATCTAACGTTGTGCACTGAAGAATAACATTTAGGGTATGCACTTTTGGCTTTGCATTGCATTGCACACCAGATCTTACTCCTTCAAATGTTTATTAAAGAGATAACATTGGCTATGCACTTTTTGAATTGCATTGCACATTAGAACTAACTCCTTCAAATGTTAATTGAAGAGATAACATTTTGCATGGCATTGCGCAAACGATCTAACGTTGTGCATTGAAGAGTAACATAGACCATGCACTTTTTGCATTGCATTGCATTGCACACCAGATCAAACTCCTTCCCATGTTCAGTAAAGAGATAATATGTTGCATTGCATTGCACAAACGATCTAACGTTGTGCATTGAAGAATAACATACAGGCTAAATGCATGGATTGTATTGCATTGCACACCCGAACTAACTCCTTCACATGTTCATTAAAGAGATAACATATGTTATGCAATATTGCATTGCTTTGCACAAACGATCTAACGATGTGCACTGAAAAATAACATTTATGCACTTTTTGCATTGCACACCAGAACTAACTCCTTCCCATGTTCATTAAAGAGATAATATTTTGCATTGCATTGCACAAAACGTTCGTTTGTCTCAACGATCAATGTTGTACATTAAAGAATAACATATAGGCTAAATGCATGCATTGTATTGCATTGCACACCAGAACTAACTCCTTCCCATGATCATTAAAGAGATAACATGTTGCATTGCATTGCATTGCATTGCAGAAACGATCTAACGTTGTGCATTGAAGAATAACATTTACGCACTTTTTGCATTGCATTGCATACTGAAACTAACTCCTTCCCATGTTCAGTAAAGATATAACATGTTGCATTGCATTGAATTGCATTGCATTGCAGAAACGATCTAACGTTGTGCACTGAAGAATAACATTTAGGGTATGCACTTTTGGCTTTGCATTGCATTGCACACCAGATCTGACTCCTTCAAATGTTTATTAAAGAGATAACATAGGCCATGCACTTGTTGAATTGCATTGCACATTAGAACTAACTCCTTCAAATGTTAATTGAAGAGATAACATTTTGCATTGCATTGCGCAAACGATCTAACGTTGTGCATTGAAGAGTAACACAGACCATGCACTTTTTGCATTGCATTGAATTGCACACCAGAACTAACTCTTTCCCATGTTCACTAAAGAGATAACATGTTGCATTGCATTGCATTGCAGAAACGATCTAATGTTGTGCACTGAATAATAACATTTATGCACTTTTTGCATTGCATTGCATTGCACACCAGAACTAAATCCTTCAAATGTTAGAAAAGTTAGTTGTGCAATGCAATGCAATGCAAAAAGTGAAGAGCCAATGTTACTCTTCAATGCAAAACGTTAGATCGTTTGTGCATAACATATGTTATCTCTTTAATGAACATGAGAAGGAGTTAGTTCTGGTGTGCAATGCAATACAATGCATGAATTTAGCCTATATGTTACTCTTCAATGCAAACGTTAGATCGTTTGTGCAATACAATGCAAAATGTTATCTCTTTAATAAACATTTGAAGGAGTTAGTTCTGGTGTGCAATTCAATGCAATGCATAAAGTGCATAAATGTTATTCAGTGCACAGCCTTAAATCGTTTGTGCAAAGCAATGCAATGTTGCATAACATATGATATATTTTTAATGAACATGGGAAGGAGTTAGTTCGGCTGTACCCTGCAACACAATCCATGCATTTAGCCTATATGTCATTCTTCAATGCACAACTTTAGAACGTTTGTGCAATGCAATGCAAAATGTTATCTCTTTAATAAACATGGGAAGTAGTTAGTTCTGGAGTGCAATGCAATGCAAAAAGTGCATAGCCTATATGTTATTCTTCAGTGCACAGCCTTAGATCATTTGTGCAATGCAATGCAATGCAATGCAACATGTTATCCCTTTAATGAACATGGGAAAGAGTTAGTTCTGGTGTGCAATGCAATACAATGCATGCATTTAGCCTATATGTTATTCTTCAATGCACAACGTTAGATCGTTTGTGCAATGCAATGCAAAATGTTATCTATTTAATAAACATGGGAAGTAGTTAGTTCTGGAGTGCAATGCAATGCAATGCAAAGAGTGCATAGCCTATATGTTATTCTTCAGTGCACAGCCTTAGATCATTTGTGCAATGCAATGCAATGCAATGCAACATGTTATCCCTTTAATGAACATTAGAAGGAGTTAGTTCTGGTGTGCAATGCAATACAATGCATGCATTTAGCCTATATGTTATTCTTCAATGCACAACGTTAGATCGTTTGAGCAATGCAATGCAAAATGTTATCTCTTTAATAAACATTTGAAGGAGTTAGTTCTGGTGTGCAATGCAATGCAAAAAGTGCATAGCCTATATGTTATTCTTCAATACACAACGTTAAATCGTTTGTGCAATGCAAAGCAAAATGTTATCTCTTTAATTAACATTTGAAGGAGTTAGTTTTGGTGTGCAATGCAACACAATGCATGCATTTAGCCTATATGTCATTCTTCAATGCACAACGTTAGATCGTTTGTGCAATGCAACAGGTTATCTCTTTAATAAACATTTGAAGGAGTTAGTTCTGGTGTGCAATGCAATGCAATGCAAAAAGTGCATAAATGTTATTCTTTAGTGCACAGCGTTAGATCGTTTGTGCAATGCAATGCAACAACATTGCAACTTATCTCTTTAAAGAAAATGGGAATGAGTTCGTTCTTGTGTGCAATGCAATGCAAGAATTGCATAGCCTATATTATTCTTCAATGCACAAAGTTAGATCGTTTATGCAATGCAATGCAAAATGTTATCTCTTTAATAAACATTTGAAGGAGATAGTTCTGGTGTGCAATGCAATGCATAAAGTGCATAGCCTGTATGTTATTCTTCAATGCACAACGTAAGATCGTTTGTGCAAAGCAGTGCAAAATGTTATCTCTTTAATAAACATTTGAAGGAGTTAGTTCTGGTGTGCAATGCAATGCAATGCAAAAAGTGCATAAATGTTATTCTTTAGTGCACAGCGTTAGATCGTTTGTGCAATGCAATGCAACAACATTGCAACTTATCTCTTTAAAGAAAATGGGAATGAGTTAGTTCTTGTGTGCAATGCCATGCAAGAATTGCATAGCCTATATTATTCTTCAATACACAAAGTTAGATCGTTTATGCAATGCAATGCAAAATGTTATCTCTTTAATAAACATTTGAAGGAGATAGTTCTGGTGTGCAATGCAATGCAATGCATAAAGTGCATAGCCTGTATGTTATTCTTCAATGCACAACGTTAGATCCTTTGTGCAATGCAATGCAACAACACTTGTTATCTCTTTAATGAACATGGGAATAAATTAGATCTTCTGTGCAATGCAATGCAATCCAAGAAGTGCATAGCCTATATGCTATTGTTCAGTGGACAACGTTAGATCCTTTGTGCAATGCAATGCAACAACATAAATGTTATATCTTTAATGAACATGGGAAGGAGTTAGCTCTGGCCTGCAATGCAATCCGAAAAGTGCTTTATCTATATGTTTATTCTTCAGTGCATTCTATCGTTGCCCAACGGAATGAGTTAATTGTGTCCATTGTAAAGCAACAGCTAGTGCAATGAATTTCCTTCACTGCACATTAACCTACTTAATACATTCAGTCAACTGATGTTAACTTTCTATACATATTCTTCGACTCCTGATGTACGTAAGTACATATTTGACCAAAGTAACATTTTTTTATTTTTTATTTTTATATATTTACTTTTTAACAACATATATTACACACACACCAGGAACAAAAATACAAAATGCAGTATAGACACATATTGATGTCTTCGCATCATTACAACTTAGCATATCTCAATTTGTACAGGACTCACATCCTCAAGACTAATGAACAAAGTAACATATTTCTGGCCAAACAGTCCTCCATTTCATTACATACGCATTGACTCCCGATGCATTGATAAGCCAATATAGATATTCATGGCTTATGGCTTACCTGCTCAAAGTCTCCTCAAAATTTTTCAAACTATGTAAAGTTATAGTCTCCTTCTGATGATAAATCAGATATACAGAGGTCCCCTTTTGACCTGCTGAACATATTTCTGGCCAAAGAGTCCTCGATCTTGGGCTTTCTATACATACTCATAGACTCCTTCTGATGCTTCATAAGCCATATAGATGTCCATATCCGACCTTTTGAACTTATTTGTGGTCAAAGTGTCCTCAAAATTTTTCAAACTATATAAAGTTATAGAATTCTTTTGATGATAAATCAGCTATTCAGAGGTTTTGACCTCTTGAACATATTTCTGGCCAAAGAGTCCTCGATCTTTGGCTTTCTATGCATACTCATAGACTCCTTCTGATGCATCTTAAGCCATATAGATGTCCATATCTGACCTTTTGAACTTATTTGTGGTCAAAGTGTCTTCAAAATTTTTCAAACTATAAAAAGTTATAGAATTCTTTTGATGATAAATCAGCTATTCAGAGGTCCCCTTTAGACCTCCTGAACATATTACTGGCCAAAGAGTCCTCGATCTTGGGCTTTCTATATATACTCATAGACTCCCTCTGATGCTTCAAAAGCCATATAGATGTCCATATCTGACCTTTTGAACATATTTGTGGTCAAAGTGTTCTCAAAATTTTTCAAACTATATAAAGTTATAGACTCTTTCTTATGATAAATCAGCTATTCAGAGGTCCCCTTTTGACCTACTGAACATATTTCTGGCCAAAGAGTCCTAAAAGATTAATACAATACATTCAGACTGATATCTTCGGATGTTATATCCTCCTGACAAAAGTCCATATTTGACATACTGAATTTTTTTCTGGCCATGGAGTATTCGAAACTTGGGCTTTCTATACGTACTCGTTAACTCTTTCTGATGTTAGGTCAACCAGACAGAAGTCCATTTTTGACCCAAGGAATATATTTCTGGCAAAAGAGTCCTCGATCTTGGGCTTTCTATACATACTCATAGACTCCTTCTGATGCTTCATAAGCCATATATATGTCCATATCTGACCTTTTGAACTTATTTGTGGTCAAAGTGTCCTCAAAATTTTTCAAACTATATAAAGTTATAGAATTCTTTTTATGATAAATCAGCTATTCAGAGGTCGCCTTTTGACCTCCTGAACATATTTCTGGCCAAAGAGTCCTCGATCTTGGGCTTTCTATTCATACTCATAGACTCCTTCTGATGCTTCATAAGCCATATAGATGTCCATATCTGACCTTTTGAACTTATTTGTGGTCAAAGTGTCCTCAAAATTTTTCAAACTATATAAAGTTATAGAATTCTTTTTATGATAAATCAGCTATTCAGAGGTCGCCTTTTGACCTCCTGAACATATTTCTGGCCAAAGAGTCCTCGATCTTGGGCTTTCTATTCATACTCATAGACTCCTTCTGATGCATCACAAGCCATATAGATGTCCATATCTGACCTTTTGAACTTATTTGTGGTCAAAGTGTCATCAAAATTTTTCAAACTATATAAAGTTATAGAATCCTTTTGATGATAAATCAGCTATTCAGAGGTTTTGACCTCCTGAACATATTTCTGGCCAAAGAGTCCTCGATCTTGGGCTTTCTATACATACTCATAGACTCCTTCTGATGCATCACAAGCCATATAGATGTCCATATCTGACCTTTTGAACCTATTTGTGGTCAAAGTGTCCTCAAAATTGTTCTAAATATAAAGTTATAGAATTCTTTTGATGATAAATAAGCTATTCACACGTCCCCTTTTGACCTTCTGAACATATTTCTGGCCAAAGAGTCCTCGATCTTTGGCTTTTTATACATACTCATAGACTCCTTCTGATGCATCTTAAGCCATATAGATGTCCATATCTGACCTTTTGAACCTATTTGTGGTCAAAGTGTCCTCAAAATTGTTCTAAATATAAAGTTCTAGAATTCTTTTGATGATAAATCAGCTATTCACACGTCCCCTTTTGACCTTCTGAACATATTTCTGGCCAAAGAGTCCTCGATCTTTGGCTTTTTATACATACTCATAGACTCCTTCTGATGCATCTTAAGCCATATAGATGTCCATATCTTCCCTTTTGAACTTATTTGTGGTCAAAGTGTCCTAAAAATTTTTCAAACTATATAAAGTTATAGAATTCTTCTGATGATAAATCAGCTATTCAGAGGTCCCCTTTTGACCTCCTGAACATATTTCTGGCCAAAGAGTCCTCGATCATGGGCTTTCTATATATACTCATAAACTCCCTCTGGTGCTTCAAAAGCCATATAGATGTCCATATTTGAACTTATTTCTGGTCAAAGGGTCCTTAAAAGTTTTCAAACTATATAAAGTTATAGACTCTTTCTTGATGATAAATCAGCTATTCAGAGGTCCCCTTTTGACCTACTGAACATATTTCTGGCCAAAGAGTCCTAAAAGATTAATACAATAAATTCAGACTGATATCTTCGGATGTTATATCCTCCTGACAAAAGTCCATATTTGACATACTGAATTTTTTTCTTTCCAAGGAGTATTCGAAACTTGTGCTTTCTATACATACTCCTTCTGATGCATCATAAGCCATATATATGTCCATATCTGACCTTTTGAACTTATTTGTGGTCAAAGGGTCCTCAAAATGTTTTAAACTATATGAAGTTATAGAATCCTTTTGATGATAAATCAGCTATTCAGAGGTTTTGACCTCCTGAACATATTTCTGGCCAAAGAGTCCTCGATCTTGGGCTTTCTATACATACTCATAGACTCCTTCTGATGCTTCATAAGCCATATAAATGTCCATATCTGACCTTTTGAACTTATTTGTGGTCAAAGTGTCCTCAAAATTTTTCAAACTATATAAAGTTATAGAATCCTTTTGATGATAAATCAGCTATTCAGAGGTTTTGACCTCCTGAACATATTTCTGGCCAAAGTGTCCTCGATCTTGGGCTTTCTATACATACTCATAGACTCCTTCTGATGCATCATATGCCATATAGATGTCCATATCTGACCTTTTGAACTTATTTTTGGTCAAAGTGTCCTCAAAATTTTTCAAACTATATAAAGTTATAGAATCCTTTTGATGATAAATCAGCTATTCAGAGGTTTTGACCTCCTGAACATATTTCTGGCCAAAGAGTCCTCGATCTTGGGCTTTCTATACATACTCATAGACTCCTTCTGATGCATCACAAGCCATATAGATGTCCATATCTGACCTTTTGAACTTATTTGTGGTCAAAGTGTCCTCAAAATTTTTCAAAATATAAAGTTATAGAATTCTTTTGATGATAAATCAGCTATTCAGAAGTCCCCTTTTGACCTCCTGAACATATTTCTGGACAAAGAGTCCTCGATCTTGGGCTTTCTATACATACTCATAGACTCCTTCTGATGCTTCATAAGCCATATAAATGTCCATACCTGACCTTTTGAACTTATTTGTGGTCAAAGTGTCCTCAAAATTTTTCAAACTGTATAAAGTTATAGAATCCTTTTGATGATAAATCAGCTATTCAAAGGTTTTGACCTCCTGAACATATTTCTGGCCAAAGAGTCCTCGATCTTGGGCTTTCTATACATACTCATAGACTACTTCTGATGCATCATATGCCATATAGATGTCCATATCTGACCTTTTGTACTTATTTGTGGTCTAAGTGTCCTCAAAATTTTTCAAACTATATAAAGTCATAGAATTCATTTGATGATATATCAGCTATTCAGAGGTCCCCTTTTGACCTCCTGAACATATTTCTGGCCAAAGAGTCCTCGATCTTGGGCTTTCTATACATACTCATAGACTCCTTCTGATGCTTCATAAGCCACATATATGTCCATATCTGACCTTTTGAACTTATTTGGGGGTCAAAGTGTCCTCAAAATTTTTCAAACTATATAAAGTTATAGAATCCTTTTGATGATAAATCAGCTATTCAAAGGTTTTGACCTCCTGAACATATTTCTGGCCAAAGAGTCCTCGATCTTGGGCTTTCTATACATACTCATAGACTACTTCTGATGCATCATATGCCATATAGATGTCCATATCTGACCTTTTGTACTTATTTGTGGTCAAAGTGTCCTCAAAATTTTTCAAACTATATAAAGTCATAGAATTCATTTGATGATATATCAGCTATTCAGAGGTCCCCTTTTGACCTCCTGAACATATTTCTGGCCAAAGAGTCCTCGATCTTGGGCTTTCTATACATACTCATAGACTCCTTCTGATGCTTCATAAGCCACATATATGTCCATATCTGACCTTTTGAACTTATTTGGGGGTCAAAGTGTCCTCAAAATTTTTCAAACTATATAAAGTTATAGAATTCTTTTTATGATAAATCAGCTATTCAGAGGTCCCCTTTTGACCTCCTGAACATATTTCTGGCCAAAGAGTCCTCGATCTTGGGCTTTCTATACATACTCATAGACTCCTTCTGATGCATCTTAAGCCATATAGATGTCCATATCTTCCCTTTTGAACTTTTTTGTGGTCAAAGTGTCCTCAAAATTTTTCAAGCTATATACATTTATAGAATTCTTCTGATGATAAATCAGCTATTCAGAGGTTCCCTTTTGACCTCCTAAACATATTTCTGGCCAAAGAGTCCTCGATCTTGATCTTTCTATATATACTCATAAACTCCCTCTGATGCTTCAAAAGCCATATAGATGTACATATTTGACCTTTTGAACTTATTTCTGGTCAAAGGGTCCTCAAAAGTTTTCAAACTATATAAAGTTATAGACTCTTTCTGATGATAAATCAGCTATTCAGAGGTCCCATTTTGACCTAGTGAACATATTTCTGGCCAAAGAGTCCTAAAAGATTAATACAATAAATTCAGACTGATATCTTCGGATGTTATATCCTCCTGACAAAAGTCCATATTTGACATACTGAATTTTTTTCTGGCCAAGGAGTATTCGAAACTTGTGCTTTCTATACATACTCCTTCTGATGCTTCATAAGCCATATGTATGTCCATATCTGACCTTTTGAACTTATTTGTGGTCAAAGGGTCCTCAAAATTTTTTAAACTATATAAAGTTATAGAATCCTTTTGATGATAAATCAGCTATTCAGAGGTTTTGACCTCCTGAACGTATTTCTGGCCAAAGAGTCCTCGATCTTGGGCTTTCTACACATACTCATAGACTCCTTCTGATGCTTCATAAGCCATATAAATGTCCTTATCTGACCTTTTGAACTTATTTGTGGTCAAAGTGTCCTCAAAATTTTTCAAACTATATAATGTTATAGAATCCTTTTGATGATAAATCAGCTTTTTAGTGGTTTTGACACCTTGAACATATTTCTGGCCAAAGAGTCCTCAATCTCTGGCTTTTTATACATACTCTTAGACTCCTTCTGATGTATCTTAAGCCATATATATGTACATATCTGACCTTTTGAACTTATTTGTAGTCAAAGTGTCCTCAAAATTTTTCAAACTATATAAAGTTATAGAATTCTTCTGATGATAAATCAGCTATTCAAAGGTCCCCTTTTGACCTGCTGAACATATTTCTGGCCAAAGAGTCCTCGATCTTGGGCTTTCTATACATACTCATAGACTCCTTCTGATGCTTCATAAGCCATATAGATGTCCATATCCGACCTTTTGAACTTATTTGTGGTCAAAGTGTCCTCAAAATTTTTCAAACTATATAAAGTTATAGAATTCTTTTGATGATAAATCAGCTATTCAGAGGTTTTGACCTCCTGAACATATTTCTGGCCAAAGAGTCCTCGATCTTTGGCTTTCTATGCATACTCATAGACTCCTTCTGATGCATCTTAAGCCATATAGATGTCCATATCTGACCTTTTGAACTTATTTGTGGTCAAAGTGTCTTCAAAATTTTTCAAACTATAAAAAGTTATAGAATTCTTTTGATGATAAATCAGCTATTCAGAGGTCCCCTTTAGACCTCCTGAACATATTACTGGCCAAAGAGTCCTCGATCTTGGGCTTTCTATATATACTCATAGACTCCCTCTGATGCTTCAAAAGCCATATAGATGTCCATATCTGACCTTTTGAACATATTTGTGGTCAAAGTGTTCTCAAAATTTTTCAAACTATATAAAGTTATAGACTCTTTCTTATGATAAATCAGCTATTCAGAGGTCCCCTTTTGACCTACTGAACATATTTCTGGCCAAAGAGTCCTAAAAGATTAATACAATACATTCAGACTGATATCTTCGGATGTTATATCCTCCTGACAAAAGTCCATATTTGACATACTGAATTTTTTTCTGGCCATGGAGTATTCGAAACTTGGGCTTTCTATACGTACTCGTTAACTCTTTCTGATGTTAGGTCAACCAGACAGAAGTCCATTTTTGACCCAAGGAATATATTTCTGGCAAAAGAGTCCTCGATCTTGGGCTTTCTATACATACTCATAGACTCCTTCTGATGCTTCATAAGCCATATATATGTCCATATCTGACCTTTTGAACTTATTTGTGGTCAAAGTGTCCTCAAAATTTTTCAAACTATATAAAGTTATAGAATTCTTTTTATGATAAATCAGCTATTCAGAGGTCGCCTTTTGACCTCCTGAACATATTTCTGGCCAAAGAGTCCTCGATCTTGGGCTTTCTATTCATACTCATAGACTCCTTCTGATGCTTCATAAGCCATATAGATGTCCATATCTGACCTTTTGAACTTATTTGTGGTCAAAGTGTCCTCAAAATTTTTCAAACTATATAAAGTTATAGAATTCTTTTTATGATAAATCAGCTATTCAGAGGTCGCCTTTTGACCTCCTGAACATATTTCTGGCCAAAGAGTCCTCGATCTTGGGCTTTCTATTCATACTCATAGACTCCTTCTGATGCATCACAAGCCATATAGATGTCCATATCTGACCTTTTGAACTTATTTGTGGTCAAAGTGTCATCAAAATTTTTCAAACTATATAAAGTTATAGAATCCTTTTGATGATAAATCAGCTATTCAGAGGTTTTGACCTCCTGAACATATTTCTGGCCAAAGAGTCCTCGATCTTGGGCTTTCTATACATACTCATAGACTCCTTCTGATGCATCACAAGCCATATAGATGTCCATATCTGACCTTTTGAACCTATTTGTGGTCAAAGTGTCCTCAAAATTGTTCTAAATATAAAGTTATAGAATTCTTTTGATGATAAATAAGCTATTCACACGTCCCCTTTTGACCTTCTGAACATATTTCTGGCCAAAGAGTCCTCGATCTTTGGCTTTTTATACATACTCATAGACTCCTTCTGATGCATCTTAAGCCATATAGATGTCCATATCTGACCTTTTGAACCTATTTGTGGTCAAAGTGTCCTCAAAATTGTTCTAAATATAAAGTTCTAGAATTCTTTTGATGATAAATCAGCTATTCACACGTCCCCTTTTGACCTTCTGAACATATTTCTGGCCAAAGAGTCCTCGATCTTTGGCTTTTTATACATACTCATAGACTCCTTCTGATGCATCTTAAGCCATATAGATGTCCATATCTTCCCTTTTGAACTTATTTGTGGTCAAAGTGTCCTAAAAATTTTTCAAACTATATAAAGTTATAGAATTCTTCTGATGATAAATCAGCTATTCAGAGGTCCCCTTTTGACCTCCTGAACATATTTCTGGCCAAAGAGTCCTCGATCATGGGCTTTCTATATATACTCATAAACTCCCTCTGGTGCTTCAAAAGCCATATAGATGTCCATATTTGAACTTATTTCTGGTCAAAGGGTCCTTAAAAGTTTTCAAACTATATAAAGTTATAGACTCTTTCTTGATGATAAATCAGCTATTCAGAGGTCCCCTTTTGACCTACTGAACATATTTCTGGCCAAAGAGTCCTAAAAGATTAATACAATAAATTCAGACTGATATCTTCGGATGTTATATCCTCCTGACAAAAGTCCATATTTGACATACTGAATTTTTTTCTTTCCAAGGAGTATTCGAAACTTGTGCTTTCTATACATACTCCTTCTGATGCATCATAAGCCATATATATGTCCATATCTGACCTTTTGAACTTATTTGTGGTCAAAGGGTCCTCAAAATGTTTTAAACTATATGAAGTTATAGAATCCTTTTGATGATAAATCAGCTATTCAGAGGTTTTGACCTCCTGAACATATTTCTGGCCAAAGAGTCCTCGATCTTGGGCTTTCTATACATACTCATAGACTCCTTCTGATGCTTCATAAGCCATATAAATGTCCATATCTGACCTTTTGAACTTATTTGTGGTCAAAGTGTCCTCAAAATTTTTCAAACTATATAAAGTTATAGAATCCTTTTGATGATAAATCAGCTATTCAGAGGTTTTGACCTCCTGAACATATTTCTGGCCAAAGTGTCCTCGATCTTGGGCTTTCTATACATACTCATAGACTCCTTCTGATGCATCAAATGCCATATAGATGTCCATATCTGACCTTTTGAACTTATTTTTGGTCAAAGTGTCCTCAAAATTTTTCAAACTATATAAAGTTATAGAATCCTTTTGATGATAAATCAGCTATTCAGAGGTTTTGACCTCCTGAACATATTTCTGGCCAAAGAGTCCTCGATCTTGGGCTTTCTATACATACTCATAGACTCCTTCTGATGCATCACAAGCCATATAGATGTCCATATCTGACCTTTTGAACTTATTTGTGGTCAAAGTGTCCTCAAAATTTTTCAAAATATAAAGTTATAGAATTCTTTTGATGATAAATCAGCTATTCAGAAGTCCCCTTTTGACCTCCTGAACATATTTCTGGACAAAGAGTCCTCGATCTTGGGCTTTCTATACATACTCATAGACTCCTTCTGATGCTTCATAAGCCATATAAATGTCCATACCTGACCTTTTGAACTTATTTGTGGTCAAAGTGTCCTCAAAATTTTTCAAACTGTATAAAGTTATAGAATCCTTTTGATGATAAATCAGCTATTCAAAGGTTTTGACCTCCTGAACATATTTCTGGCCAAAGAGTCCTCGATCTTGGGCTTTCTATACATACTCATAGACTACTTCTGATGCATCATATGCCATATAGATGTCCATATCTGACCTTTTGTACTTATTTGTGGTCTAAGTGTCCTCAAAATTTTTCAAACTATATAAAGTCATAGAATTCATTTGATGATATATCAGCTATTCAGAGGTCCCCTTTTGACCTCCTGAACATATTTCTGGCCAAAGAGTCCTCGATCTTGGGCTTTCTATACATACTCATAGACTCCTTCTGATGCTTCATAAGCCACATATATGTCCATATCTGACCTTTTGAACTTATTTGGGGGTCAAAGTGTCCTCAAAATTTTTCAAACTATATAAAGTTATAGAATCCTTTTGATGATAAATCAGCTATTCAAAGGTTTTGACCTCCTGAACATATTTCTGGCCAAAGAGTCCTCGATCTTGGGCTTTCTATACATACTCATAGACTACTTCTGATGCATCATATGCCATATAGATGTCCATATCTGACCTTTTGTACTTATTTGTGGTCAAAGTGTCCTCAAAATTTTTCAAACTATATAAAGTCATAGAATTCATTTGATGATATATCAGCTATTCAGAGGTCCCCTTTTGACCTCCTGAACATATTTCTGGCCAAAGAGTCCTCGATCTTGGGCTTTCTATACATACTCATAGACTCCTTCTGATGCTTCATAAGCCACATATATGTCCATATCTGACCTTTTGAACTTATTTGGGGGTCAAAGTGTCCTCAAAATTTTTCAAACTATATAAAGTTATAGAATTCTTTTTATGATAAATCAGCTATTCAGAGGTCCCCTTTTGACCTCCTGAACATATTTCTGGCCAAAGAGTCCTCGATCTTGGGCTTTCTATACATACTCATAGACTCCTTCTGATGCATCTTAAGCCATATAGATGTCCATATCTTCCCTTTTGAACTTTTTTGTGGTCAAAGTGTCCTCAAAATTTTTCAAGCTATATACATTTATAGAATTCTTCTGATGATAAATCAGCTATTCAGAGGTTCCCTTTTGACCTCCTAAACATATTTCTGGCCAAAGAGTCCTCGATCTTGATCTTTCTATATATACTCATAAACTCCCTCTGATGCTTCAAAAGCCATATAGATGTACATATTTGACCTTTTGAACTTATTTCTGGTCAAAGGGTCCTCAAAAGTTTTCAAACTATATAAAGTTATAGACTCTTTCTGATGATAAATCAGCTATTCAGAGGTCCCATTTTGACCTAGTGAACATATTTCTGGCCAAAGAGTCCTAAAAGATTAATACAATAAATTCAGACTGATATCTTCGGATGTTATATCCTCCTGACAAAAGTCCGTATTTGACATACTGAATTTTTTTCTGGCCAAGGAGTATTCGAAACTTGTGCTTTCTATACATACTCCTTCTGATGCTTCATAAGCCATATGTATGTCCATATCTGACCTTTTGAACTTATTTGTGGTCAAAGGGTCCTCAAAATTTTTTAAACTATATAAAGTTATAGAATCCTTTTGATGATAAATCAGCTATTCAGAGGTTTTGACCTCCTGAACGTATTTCTGGCCAAAGAGTCCTCGATCTTGGGCTTTCTACACATACTCATAGACTCCTTCTGATGCTTCATAAGCCATATAAATGTCCTTATCTGACCTTTTGAACTTATTTGTGGTCAAAGTGTCCTCAAAATTTTTCAAACTATATAATGTTATAGAATCCTTTTGATGATAAATCAGCTTTTTAGTGGTTTTGACACCTTGAACATATTTCTGGCCAAAGAGTCCTCAATCTCTGGCTTTTTATACATACTCTTAGACTCCTTCTGATGTATCTTAAGCCATATATATGTACATATCTGACCTTTTGAACTTATTTGTAGTCAAAGTGTCCTCAAAATTTTTCAAACTATATAAAGTTATAGAATTCTTCTGATGATAAATCAGCTATTCAAAGGTCCCCTTTTGACCTCCTGAACATATTTCTGGCCAAAGAGTCCTCGATCTTGGGCTTTCTATATATACTCATAGACTCCCTCTGATGCTTCAAAAGCCATATAGATGTCCATATCTGACCTTTTGAACTTATTTCTGGTCAAAGGGTCCTCAAAAGTTTTCAAACTATATAAAGTTATAGACTCTTTCTGATGATAAATCAGCTATTCAGAGGTTTTGACCTCCTGAACATATTTCTGGCCAAAGAGTCCTCGATCTTGGGCTTTCTACACATACTCATAGACTCCTTCTGATGCTTCATAAGCCATATAAATGTCCTTATCTGACCTTTTGAACTTATTTGTGGTCAAAGTGTCCTCAAAATTTTTCAAACTATATAAAGTTATAGAATCCTTTTGATGATAAATCAGCTTTTTAGTGGTTTTGACACCTTGAACATATTTCTGGCCAAAGAGTCCTCAATCTCTGGCTTTTTATACATACTCATAGACTCCTTCTGATGTATCTTAAGCCATATATATGTACATATCTGACCTTTTGAACTTATTTGTAGTCAAAGTGTCCTCAAAATTTTTCAAACTATATAAAGTTATAGAATTCTTCTGATGATAAATCAGCTATTCAGAGGTCCCCTTTTGACCTCCTGAACATATTTCTGGCCAAAGAGTCCTCGATCTTGGGCTTTCTATATATACTCATAAACTCCCTCTGGTGCTTCAAAAGCCATATAGATGTACATATTTGACCTTTTGAACTTATTTCTGGTCAAAGGGTCCTTAAAAGTTTTCAAACTATATAAAGTTATAGACTCTATCTGATGATAAATCAGCTATTCAGAGGTCCCCTTTTGACCTACTGAACATATTTCTGGCCAAAGAGTCCTAAAAGATTAATACAATAAATTCAGACTGATATCTTCGGATGTTATATCCTCCTGACAAAAGTCCATATTTGACATACTGATTTTTTTTCTTTCCAAGGAGTATTCGAAACTTGGGCTTTCTATACATACTCCTTCTGATGCATCATAAGCCATATATATGTCCATATCTGACCTTTTGAACTTATTTGTGGTCAAAGTGTCCTCGATCTTGGGCTTTCTATACATACTCATAGACTGCTTCTGATGCTTCATAAGCCATATAAATGTCCATACCTGACCTTTTGAACTTATTTGTGGTCAAAGTGTCCTCAAAATTTTTCAAACTATATAAAGTTATAGAATCCTTTTGATGATAAATCAGCTATTCAGAGGTTTTGACCTCCTGAACATATTTCTGGCCAAAGTGTCCTCGATCTTTAGCTTTCTATACATACTCATAGACTCCTTCTGATGCATCATATGCCATATAGATGTCCATATCTGACCTTTTGAACTTATTTTTGGTCAAAGTGTCCTCAAAATTTTTCAAACTTTATAAAGTTATAGAATCCTTTTGATGATAAATCAGCTATTCAGAGGTTTTGACCTCCTGAACATATTTCTGGCCAAAGAGTCCTCGATCTTGGGCTTTCTATACATACTCATAGACTCCTTCTGATGCATCACAAGCCATATAGATGTCAATATCTGACCTTTTGAACCTATTTGTGGTCAAAGTGTCCTCAAAATTTTTCAAAATATAAAGTTATAGAATTCTTTTGATGATAAATCAGCTATTCAGACGTCCCCTTTTGACCTCCTGAACATATTTCTGGCCAAAGAGTCCTCGATCTTGGGCTTTCTAAACATACTCATAGACACCGTCTGATGCTTCAAAACCCATATAGATGTCCATATCTGACCTTTTGAACTTATTTGTGGTCAAAGTGTTCTCAAAATGTTTCAAACTATATAAAGTTATAGACTCTTTTTGATGATAAATCAGCTATTCAGAGGTCCCCTTTTGACCTACTGAACATATTTCTGGCCAAAGAGTCCTAAAAGATTAATACAATACATTCAGACTGATTTCATCGGATGTTATATCCTCCTGACAAAAGTCCATATTTGACATACTGGATTTTTTTCTGGCCAAGGAGTATTCGAATCTTGGGCTTTCAATACATACTCGTTGACTCTTTCTGATGTTACGTCAACCATACAGAAGTCCATTTTTGACCCAAGGAATATATTTCTGGCCAAAGAGTCCTCGATCTTGGGCTTTCTATACATACACATACTCCTTCTGATGCTTCATAAGCCATATATATGTCCATATCTGACCTTTTGAACTTATTTGGGGTCAAATTGTCCTCAAAATGTTTCAAACTATATAAAGTTATAGAATTCTTTTTATGATAAATCAGCTATTCAGAGGTCCCCTTTTGACCTCCTGAACATATTTCTGGCCAAAGAGTCCTCGATCTCTGGCTTTCTATACATACTCATAGACTCCTTCTGATGCTTCATAAGCCATATAGATGTCCATATCTGACCTTTTGAACTTCTTTGTGGTCAAAGTGTCCTCAAAATTTTTCAAACTATATAAAGTTATAGAATTCTTTTGATGATAAATCAGCTATTCAGAGGTCCCTTTTTGACCTACTGAACATATTTCTGGCCAAAGAGTCCTTAAAAGATTAATACAAAACATTCAGACTGATATCTTCGGATGTTATATCCTCCTGACAAAAGTCCATATTTGACATACTGAATTTTTTTCTGGCCAAGGAGTATTCGAAACTTGGGCTTTCTATACATACTCGTTGACTCTTTCTGATGTTGGGTCAACCAGACAGAAGTCCATTTATGACCCAAGGAATATATTTCTGGCCAAAGAGTCCTCGATCTTGGGCTTTCTATACATACTCATAGACTCCTTCTGATGCATCATATGCCATATAGATGTCCATATCTGACCTTTTGAACTTATTTGTGGTTTAAGTGTCCTCAAACTTTTTCAAACTATATAAAGTTATAGAATCCTTTTTATATAAATCAGCTATTCAGAGGTCCCAATTTGACCTCCTGAACATATTTCTGGCCAAAGAGTCCTCGATCTTGGGCTTTCTATACATACTCATAGACTCCTTCTGATGCTTCATGAGCCATATAAATGTCCATATCTGACCTTTTGAACTTATTTGTGGTCAAAGTGTCCTCAAAATTTTTCAAACTATATAAAGTTATAGAATCCTTTTGATGATAAATCAGCTATTCAGAGGTTTTGACCTCCTGAACATATTTCTGGCCAAAGTGTCCTCGATCTTGGGCTTTCTATACATACTCATAGACTCCTTCTGATGCATCATATGCCATATAGATGTCCATATCTGACCTTTTGAACTTATTTGTGGTCAAAGTGTCCTCAAAATGTTTCAAACTATATAAAGTTATAGAATCCTTTTGATGATAAATCAGCTTTTTAGTGGTTTTGACCTCTTGAACATATTTCTGGCCAAAGAGTCCTAGATCTTTGGCTTTTTATACATACTCATAGACTCCTTCTGATGCTTTATAAGCCATATATGTGTCCATATCTGACCTTTTGAACTTATTTGTGGTCAAAGTGTCCTCAAAATTTTTCAAACTATATAAAGTTATAGAATTCTTTTGATGATAAATCAGCTATTCAGAGGTCCCCTTTTGACCTCCTGAACATATTTCTGGCCAAAGAGCCCTCGATCTTGGGCTTTCTATACATACTCATAGACTCCTTCTGATGCATCATATGCCATATAGATGTCCATATCTGACCTTTTGAACTTATTTGTGGTCAAAGTGTCCTCAAAATTTTTCAAACTATATAAAGTTATAGAATCCTTTTGATGATAAATCAGCTTTTTAGAGGTTTGGACCTCTTGAACATATTTCTGGCCAAAGAGTCCTCGATCTTTGTATTGTATCAATTGAATCTTATTGTATTAATCTTTTAGGACTCTTTGGCCAGAAATCTGTTCAGTAGGTCAAAAGGGGACCTCTGAATTGCTGATTTATCATCAGAAAGAGTCTATAACTTTATATAGTTTGAAAATTTTGAGGACACTTTGACCACAAATAAGTTCAAAAGGTCAGATATGGACATATATATGGCTTATGAAGCATCAGAAGGAGTCTATGAGTATGTATAGAAAGCCCAAGATCGAGGACTTTTGTCAGGAGGATATAACATCCGAAGATATCAGTCTGAATGTATTGTATTAATCTTTTAGGACTCTTTGGCCAGAAATATGTTCAGTAGGTCAAAAGGGGACCTCTGAATAGCTGATTTATCATCAGAAAGTCTCTAACTTTACATAGTTTGAAAAATTTTGAGGACCCTTGACCATAAATAAGTTAAAATGATCAGATATGGACATCTACATGGTTTTTGAAGCATCAGAGGGAGTCTATGAGTATATATAGAAAGCCCAAGATCGAGGACTCTTTGACCAGAAATATCTTCAGAGGTCAAAACCTCTGAATAGCTGAGTCTATGAGTATATATAGAAAGCCCAAGATCGAGGACTCTTTGACCAGAAATATCTTCAGAGGTCAAAACCTCTGAATAGCTGATTTAACATCAAAAGGAGTCTATAACTTTATATAGTTTGAAAAATTTTGAGGACACTTTGACCACAAATAAGTTCAAAAGGTCAGATACGGACATCTATATGGCTTGTGAAGCATCAAAAGGAGTCTATGAGTATGTATAGACAGCCCAAGATCGAGTACTCTTTGGCCAGAAATATGTTCAGGAGGTCAAAAGGGGAAGTCTGAATAGCTGATTTATCATCAAAAGAATTCTATAACTTTATATAGATTGAAAAATTTTGAGGACACTTTGACCACAAATAAGTTCAAAAGGTCAGATATGGACATCTATATGGCTTATGATGCATCAGAAGGAGTCTATGAGTATGTATAGAAAGCCCAAGATCGAGTACTCTTTGGCCAGAAATATGTTCAGGAGGTCAAAACCTCTGAATAGCTGATTTAACATCAAAAGTAGTCTATAAATTTTTAAAGTTTGAAAAATTTTGAGGACACTTTGACCACAAATAAGTTCAAAAGGTCAGATATGGACATCTATATGGCTTATGAAGCATCAGAAGGAGTCTATGAGTATGTATAGAAAGGCCAACATCGAGGACTCTTTGGCCAGAAATATGTTCAGGAGGTCAAAAAAGGACCTCTGAATAGCTGATTTATCATCGAAAGAATCTAGAACTTTATATAGTTTGAAAAATTTTGAGTACACTTTGACCACAAATGAGTTCAAACGGTCAGATATGGACATCTATATGGCTTATGATGCATCAGAAGGAGTCTATGAGTATGTATAGAAAGCCCAAGATCGAGTACTCTTTGGCCAGAAATATCTTCAGAGGTCAAAACCTCTGAATAGCTGTTTTAACATCAAAAGGAGTCTATAACTTTATATACTTTGAAAAATTTTGAGGACACTTTGACCACAAATAAGTTCAAAAGGTCAGATATTGACATCTATATTGCTTATGAAGCATCAGAAGGAGTCTATGAGTATGTATAGAAAGCCCAAGATCGAGGACTCTTTGGCCAGAAATATGTTCAGGAGGTCAAAACCTCTGAATTAGCTGATCATCAAAAGGATTCTATAACTTTATATAGTTTGAAAAATTTTGAGGACTCTTTGACCACAAATAAGTTCAAAAGGTCAGATATGGACATATATATGGCTTATGAAGCATCAGAAGCAGTATGTATAGAAAGCCCAAGTTTCGAATACTCGTTGGTCAGAAAAAAATTCAGTATGTCAAATATGGACTTTTGTCAGGAGGATATAACATCCGAAGATATCAGTCTGAAAGTATTGTATTAATCTTTTAGGACTCTTTGGCCAGAAATGTGTTCAGTAGGTTAAAAGGGGACCTCTGAATTGCTGATTTATCATCAGAAAGAGTCTATAACTTTATATAGTTTGAAAAATTTTGAGGACCCTTGACCAGAAATAAGTTCAAATGATCAGATATGGACATCTATATGGGTTTTGAAACATCAGAGAGAGTCTATGAGTATGTTTAGAAAGCCCAAGATCGAGGACTCTATGGCCAGAAAAATGTTCAGGAGGTCAAAACCTCTGAATAGCTGATTTAACATCAAAAGGAGTCTATAACTTTATATAGTTTGAAAAATTTTGAGGACACTTTGACCACAAATAAGTTCAAAAGGTCAGATATTGACATCTATATGGCTTAAGATGCATCAGAAGGAGTCTATGAGTATGTATAGAAGGCCCAAGATCGAGTACTCTTTGGCCAGAAATATGTTCAGGAGGTCAAAAGGGGAAGTCTGAATAGCTGATTTATCATCAAAAGAATTCTATAACTTTATATAGATTGAAAAATTTTGAGGACACTTTGACCACAAATAAGTTCAAAAGGTCAGATATGGACATCTATATGGCTTATGATGCATCAGAAGGAGTCTATGAGTATATATAGAAAGCCCAAGAACGAGGACTCTTTGGCCAGAAATGTGTTCAGGAGGTCAAAAGGGGACCTCTGAATAGCTGATTTATCATCAAATGAATTCTATAACTTTATATAGTTTGAAAAATTTTGAGGACACTTTGACCACAAATAAGTTCAAAAGGTCAGATATGGACATCTATATGGCTTATGATGCATCAGAAGGAGTCTATGAGTATGTATAGAAAGCCCAAGATCGAGGACTCTATGGCCAGAAAAATGTTCAGGAGGTCAAAACCTCTGAATAGCTGATTTATAATCAAAAGGATTCTATAACTTTATATAGTTTGAAAAATTTTGAGTACACTTTGACCACAAATGAGTTCAAACGGTCAGATATGGACATCTATATGGCTTATGATGCATCAGAAGGAGTCTATGAGTATGTATAGAAAGCCCAAGATCGAGGACTCCTTAGCCAAAAAGAAATTCAGTATGTCAAATATGGACTTTTGTCAGGAGGATATAACATCCAAAGATATCAGTCTGAATGTATTGTATTAATCTTTTAGGACTCTTTGGCCAGAAATATGTTCAGTAGGTCAAAAGGGGACCTCTGAATAGCTGATTTATCATCAGAAAGTCTCTAACTTTATATAGTTTGAAAAATTTTGAGGACCCTTTGACCAGAAATAAGTTCATAAGATCAGATATGGACATCTATATGGGTTTTGAAGCATCAGAGGGAGTCTATGAGTATATATAGAAAGCCCAAGATCGAGGAGATGGTCCTCACTGCAGAGCATAAAATCCGGGGAGAGGAGTCGGATAAAATCCAACTCCTCCCACCTTACATACCTAAACCTACCAATCTCCACCCCCTGATCCCTAAACCCACCGCTAAACCTACCCATCTCCACCCCTAAACCTACCAATCTCCACCCCTTATATAAGATCCGACTCCTCCCCTCGGATCTTGTGTACTGCATTGAGGTGCTACTGGGATCGAGGACTCTTTGGCCAGAAATAAGTTCAAAAGGTCAGATATTGACATCTATATTGCTTATGAAGCATCAGAAGGAGTCTATGAGTATGTATAGAAAGCCCAAGATCGAGGACTCTTTGGCCAGAAATATGTTCAGGAGGTCAAACGGGGACGTCTGAATAGCTGATTTATCATCAAAAGAATTCTATAACTTTATATAGATTGAAAAATTTTGAGGACACTTTGACCACAAATAAGTTCAAAAGGTCAGATATGGACATCTATATGGCTTATGATGCATCAGAAGGAGTCTATGAGTATGTATAGAAAGCCCAAGATCGAGTACTCTTTGGCCAGAAATATCTTCAGGAGGTAAAAACCTCTGAATAGCTGATTTAACATCAAAAGGAGTCTATAACTTTATATAGTTTGAAAAATTTTGAGGACACTTTGACCACAAATAAGTTCAAAAGGTCAGATATTGACATCTATATTGCTTATGAAGCATCAGAAGGAGTCTATGAGTATGTATAGAAAGCCCAAGATCGAGGACTCTTTGGCCAGAAATATCTTCAGAGGTCAAAACCTCTGAATAGCTGTTTTAACATCAAAAGGAGTCTATAACTTTATATAGTTTGAAAATTTTTTAGGACACTTTGACCACAAATAAGTTCAAAAGGTCAGATATGGACATCTATATGGCTTATGATGCATCAGAAGGAGTCTATGAGTATGTATAGAATGCCCAAGACCGAGGACTCTTTGGCCAGAAATATGTTCAGGAGGTCAAAACCTCTTGAATTAGCTGATCATCAAAAGGATTCTATAACTTTATATAGTTTGAAAAATTTTGAGGACACTTTGACCACAAATAAGTTCAAAAGGTCAGATATGGACATATATATGGCTTATGAAGCATCAGAAGGATTATGTATAGAAAGCCCAAGTTTCGAATACTCCTTGGTCAGAAAAAATTCAGTATGTCAAATATGGACTTTTGTCAGGATGATATAACATCCGAATATATCAGTCTGAAAGTATTGTATTAATCTTTAAGGACTCTTTGGCCAGTAATATGTTCAGTAGGTTAAAAGGGGACCTCAGAATAGCTGATTTATCATCAGAAAGAGTCTATAACTTTATATAGTTTGAAAAATGTTGAGGACCCTTGACCAGAAATAAGTTCAAATGATCAGATATGGACATCTATATGGGTTTTGAAGCATCAGAGAGAGTCTATGAGTATATATAGAAAGCCCAAGAATCGAGGACTCTTTGGCCAGAAATATGTTCAGGAGTTCAAAAGGGGACCCATGTATAGCTGATTTATCATCAAAAGGAGTCTATAACTTTATAGTTTGAAAGATTTTGAGGACATTTTGACCAGAAATAAGTTCAAAAGGTCAGATATGGACATCTATATGGCTTATGAGTCATCAGAAGGAGTCTATGAGTATGTATAGAAAGCCCAAGATCGAGGACTCTTTGGCCAGAAATATGTTCAGGAGGTCAAAAGGGGACCTCTGAATAGCTGATTTATCATCGAAAGAATCTATAACTTTATATAGTTTGAAACATTTTTAGTACACTTTGACCACAAATAAGTTCAAAAGGTCAGATATGGACATCTATATGGCTTATGATGCATCAGAAGGAGTCTATGAGTATGTATAGAAAGCCCAAGATCGAGTACTCTTTGGCCAGAAATATCTTCAGGAGGTCAAAACCTCTGAATAGCTGATTTAACATCAAAAGGAGTCTATAACTTTATATAGTTTGAAAAATTTTGAGGACACTTTGACCACAAATAAGTTCAAAAGGTCAGATATTGACATCTATATGGCTTAAGATGCATCAGAAGGAGTCTATGAGTATGTATAGAAGGCCCAAGATCGAGTACTCTTTGGCCAGAAATATCTTCAGAGGTCAAAACCTCTGAATAGCTGTTTTAACATCAAAAGGAGTCTATAACTATATAGTTTGAAAAATTTTGAGGACACTTTGACCACAAATAAGTTCAAAACGTCAGATATGGACATCTATATGGCTTATGATGCATCAGAAGGAGTCTTTGAGTATGTATAGAAAGCCTAAGACCAAGGACTCTTTGGCCAGAAATATGTTCAGGAGGTCAAAACCTCTGAATTAGAAGATCATCAAAAGGATTCTATAACATGAAAAATTTTGAGGACACTTTGACCACAAATAAGTTCAAAAGGTCAGATATGGACATATATATGGCTTATGAAGCATCAGAAGGAGTATGTATAGAAAGCCCAAGTTTCGAATACTCCTTGGTCCGAAAAAAATTCTGTATGTCAAATATGGACTTTTGTCAGGAGGATATAACATCCGAAGATATCAGTCTGAAAGAATTGTATTAATCTTTTAGGACTCTTTGGCCAGAAATATGGTCAGTAGGTTAAAAGGGGACCTCTGAATAGCTGATTTATCATCAGAAAAAGTCTATAACTTTATATAGTTTGAAAAATTTTGAGGACCCTTGACCAGAAATAAGTTCAAATGATCAGATATGGACATCTATATGGGTTTTGAAGCATCAGAGAGAGTCTATGAGTATATATAGAAAGCCCAAGATCGAGGACTCTTTGGCCAGAAATATGTTCAGGAGGTCAAAAGGGGACCTCTGAATAGCTGATTTATCATCAGAAGAATTCTATAACTTTATATAGTTTGAACATTATTGAGGACACTTTGACCACAAATAAGTTCAAAAGGTCAGAGATGGACATCTATATGGCTTATGATGCATCAAAAGGAGTCTATGAGTATGTATAGAAAGCCCAAGATCGAGGACTCTTTGGCCAGAAATATGTTCAGGAGGTCAATTATGGACTTATGTAAGGCTGATTTAATATCAAAAGGAGTCTGTATTCGTTTATGGTAGACAACATCCTTTTGAGAACTCTTTTGTCAATGATTTATTATTAGAAGGAGACTATAACTTTATATAGTTTGAAAAATTTTGAGGACACTTTGAGCAGAAATAAGTTCAAAAGGTAAGCCATAAGCCATATATAGATATCCATATCTGTATGGATATCAATATGGCTTATCAATGCATCGGGAGTCAATGCGTATGTATAGAAATCGAGGACTCTTTGGCCAGAATTATGTTACTTTGGTCAAATATGGACTTTTTTATGGCTGGATTAGGAGTCGAAGAGTGTGTATAGAAAGTTAACATCAGCTGACTGAATAGATTAATTAATGTGCAGTAAAGGAAAATCATTGCACTGGCTTTTGCTTCACAATGGACACAATTAACTCATTCCGTTGGACAACGATAGAATGCACTGAAGAATAAACATATAGATAATGCTCTTTTCGCATTGCATTGCACACCAGATCAAACTCCTTCCCATGTTCAGTAAAGAGATAATATGTTGCATTGCACAAACGATCTAACGTTGTGCATTGAAGAATAACATACAGGCTAAATGCATGCATTGTATTGCATTGCACACCCGAACTAACTCCTTCACATAGATAACATATGTTATGCAACATTGCATTGCTTTGCACAAACGATCTAACGTTGTCCACTGAACAATAACATATAGGCTATGCACTTCTTGGATTGCATTGCATTGCACAGTAGATCTAATTTATTCCCATGTTCATTAAAGAGATAACAAGTGTTGTTGCATTGTATTGTACAAACGATCTATCGTTGTGCATCACTGAAGAAAAACATATGCACTTCTATCCCTGCATTGCACACCAGAACTAACTCCTTCCCATGTTCATTAAAGAGATAACATCTGTTGTTGCACAAACGATCTAACGTTGTGCAATGAAGAGTAACATAGGCCATGCACTTTTTGCATTGCATTGCATTGCACACCAGATCAAACTCCTTCCCATGTTCAGTAAAGAGATAATATGTTGCATTGCATTGCACAAACGATCTAACGTTGTGCATTGAATAATAACATACAGGCTAAATGCATGCATTGTATTGCATTGCACACCCGAACTAACTCCTTCACATGTTCATTAAAGAGATAACATATGTTATGCAACATTGCATTGCTTTGCACAAACGATCTAACGATGTGCACTGAAAAATAACATTTATGCACATTTTGCATTGCATTGCACACCAGAAATAACTCCTACCCATGTTCATTAAAGAGATAATATTTTGCATTGCATTGCACAAAACGTTCATTTGTCTCAACGATCAATGTTGTGCATTAAAGAACAACATATAGGCTAAATGCATGCATTGTATTGCATTGCACACCAGAACTAACTCCTTCCCATGATCATTAAAATGATAACACATGTTGTATTGCATTGTATTGCATTGCAGAAACGATCTAACGTTGGTGCATTGAAGAATAACATTTACGCACTTTTTGCATTGCATTGCATTGCACAATGAAACTAACTCCTTCCCATGTTCAGTAAAGATATAACATGTTGCATTGCATTGAATTGCATTGCATTGCAGAAACGATCTAACGTTGTGCACTGAAGAATAACATTTAGGGTATGCACTTTTGGCTTTGCATTGCATTGCACACCAGATCTTACTCCTTCAAATGTTTATTAAAGAGATAACATTGGCCATGCACTTTTTGAATTGCATTGCACATTAGAACTAACTCCTTCAAATGTTCATTAAAGAGATAATATTTTGCATTGCATTGCACAAAACGTTCGTTTGTCTCAACGATCAATGTTGTGCATTAAAGAATAACATATAGGCTAAATGCATGCATTGTATTGCATTGCACACCAGAACTAACTCCTTCCCATGATCATTAAAGAGATAACATGTTGCATTGCATTGCATTGCATTGCAGAAACGATCTAACGTTGTGCATTGAAGAATAACATTTACGCACTTTTTGCATTGCATTGCATACTGAAACTAACTCCTTCCCATGTTCAGTAAAGATATAACATGTTGCATTGCATTGAATTGCATTGCAGAAACGATCTAACGTTGTGCACTGAAGAATAACATTTAGGGTATGCACTTTTGGCTTTGCATTGCATTGCACACCAGATCTTACTCCTTCAAATGTTTAACCTGTTAAAGAGATAACATAGGCCATGCACTTGTTGAATTGCATTGCACATTAGAACTAACTCCTTCAAATGTTAATTGAAGAGATAACATTTTGCATTGCATTGCGCAAACGATCTAACGTTGTGCATTGAAGAGTAACACAGACCATGCACTTTTTGCATTGCATTGAATTGCACACCAGAACTAACTCTTTCCCATGTTAACTAAAGAGATAACATGTTGCATTGCATTGCATTGCAGAAACGATCTAATGTTGTGCACTGAATAATAACATTTATGCACTTTTTGCATTGCATTGCATTGCACACCAGAACTAACTCCTTCAAATGTTAGAAAAGTTAGTTCTGGTGTGCAATGCAATACAATGCATGAATTTAGCCTATATGTTACTCTTCAATGCAAACGTTAGATCGTTTGTGCAATACAATGCAAAATGTTATCTCTTTAATAAACATTTGAAGGAGTTAGTTCTGGTGTGCAATGCAATGCAATGCATAAAGTGCATAAATGTTATTCAGTGCACAGCCTTAAATCGTTTGTGCAAAGCAATGCAATGTTGCATAACATATGATATATTTTTAATGAACATGGGAAGGAGTTAGTTCGGCTGTACCTGCAACACAATCCATGCATTTAGCCTATATGTCATTCTTCAATGCACAACTTTAGAACGTTTGTGCAATGCAATGCAAAATGTTATCTCTTTAATAAACATGGGAAGTAGTTAGTTCTGGAGTGCAATGCAATGCAAAGAGTGCATAGCCTATATGTTATTCTTCAGTGCACAGCCTTAGATCATTTGTGCAATGCAATGCAATGCAATGCAATGCAACATGTTATCCCTTTAATGAACATGGGAAAGAGTTAGTTCTGGTGTGCAATGCAATACAATGCATGCATTTAGCCTATATGTTATTCTTCAATGCACAACGTTAGATCGTTTGTGCAATGCAATGCAAAATGTTATCTCTTTAATAAACATGGGAAGTAGTTAGTTCTGGAGTGCAATGCAATGCAAAGAGTGCATAGCCTATATGTTATTCTTCAGTGCACAGCCTTAGATCATTTGTGCAATGCAATGCAATGCAATGCAACATGTTATCCCTTTAATGAACATTAGAAGGAGTTAGTTCTGGTGTGCAATGCAATACAATGCATGCATTTAGCCTATATGTTATTCTTCAATGCACAACGTTAGATCGTTTGAGCAATGCAAAGCAAAATGTTATCTCTTTAATTCATTATCTCTTTTATTATCTCTCATAAACGATTCATTATCGTTTGAGCAATGCAAAGCAAAATGTTATCTCTTTAATTAACATTTGAAGGAGTTAGTTTTGGTGTGCAATGCAATGCAAAAAATGCATAAATGTTATTCTTTAGTGCACAGTGTTAGATCGTTTGTGCAAAGCAATGCAATGTTGCATAACATATGTTATCTCTTCAATGAACATGGGAACGAGTTAGTTCGGGTGTACAATGCAACACAATGCATGCATTTAGCCTATATGTCATTCTTCAATGCACAACGTTAGATCGTTTGTGCAATGCAACAGGTTATCTCTTTAATAAACATTTGAAGGAGTTAGTTCTGGTGTGCAATGCAATGCAATGCAAAAAGTGCATAAATGTTATTCTTTAGTGCACAGCGTTAGATCGTTT
Source organism: Squalius cephalus (assembly GCF_949319135.1). NCBI lineage: Eukaryota > Metazoa > Chordata > Actinopteri > Cypriniformes > Leuciscidae > Squalius > Squalius cephalus. The sequence continues at coordinate 31,067,915 of NC_137130.1, forward strand.
GTGCAATGCAATGCAACAACATTGCAACTTATCTCTTTAAAGAAAATGGGAATGAGTTCGTTCTTGTGTGCAATGCCATGCAAGAATTGCATAGCCTATATTATTCTTCAATACACAAAGTTAGATCGTTTATGCAATGCAATGCAATGCAAAATGTTATCTCTTTAATAAACATTTGAAGGAGATAGTTCTAGTGTGCAATGCAATGCAATGCATAAAGTGCATAGCCTGTATGTTATTCTTCAATGCACAACGTAAGATCGTTTGTGCAATGCAATGCAACAACACTTGTTATCTCTTTAATGAACATGGGAATAAATTAGATCTACTGTGCAATGCAATGCAATCCAAGAAGTGCATAGCCTATATGTTATTGTTCAGTGGACAACGTTAGATCCTTTGTGCAATGCAATGCAACAACATAAATGTTATATCTTTAATGAACATGGGAAGGAGTTAGCTCTGGTCTGCAATGCAATCCGAAAAGTGCTTTATCTATATGTTTATTCTTCAGTGCATTCTATCGTTGCCCAACGGAATGAGTTAATTGTGTCCATTGTAAAGCAACAGCTAGTGCAATGAATTTCCTTCACTGCACATTAACCTACTTATACATTCAATCAACTGATGTTAACTTTCTATACATATTCTTCGACTCCTGATGTACATAAGTACATATTTGACCAAAGTAACATTTTTTTATTTTTTATTTTTATATATTTACTTTTTAACAACATATATTACACACACACCAGGAACAAAAATACAAAATGCAGTATAGACACATATTGATGTCTTCGCATCATTACAACTTAACATATCTCAATTTGTACAGGACTCACATCCTCAAGACTAATGAACAAAGTAACATATTTCTGGCCAAACAGTCCTCCATTTCTATACATAGGCCTACGCATTGACTCCCGATGCATTGATAAGCCAATATAGATATTCATGGCTTATGGCTTACCTGCTGAAAGTGTCCTCAAAATTTTTAAAACTATGTAAAGTTATAGTCTCCTTCTGATGATATATCAGCTATTCAGAGGTCCACTTTTGACCTCCTGAACATATTTCTGGCCAAAGAGTCCTCGATCTTGGGCTTTCTATATATACTCATAGACACCGTCTGATGCTTCAAAACCTATATAGATGTCCATATCTGACCTTTTGAACTTATTTGTGGTCAAAGTGTTCTCAAAATGTTTCAAACTATATAAAGTTATAGACTCTTTTTGATGATAAATCAGCTATTCAGAGGTCCCCTTTTGACCTCCTGAACATATTTCTGGCCAAAGAGTCCTCGATCTTGGGCTTTCTATATATACTCATAGACTCCCTCTGATGCTTCAAAATCCATAAAGATGTCCATATCTGACCTTTTGAACTTATTTCTGGTCAAAGGGTCCTCAAAATTTTTCAAACTATATAAAGTTATAGAATCATTTTTTGATAAATCAGCTATTCAGAAGTTTTGACCTCCTGAACATATTTCTGGCCAAAGAGTCCTCGATCTTCGGCTTTCTATACATAGTCATAGACTCCTTCTGATGCTTTATAAGCCATATAGATGTCCATATCTGACCTTTTGAACTTAATTGTGAACTTAAATAGATGTGTCCTCAAAATTTTTTAAACTATATAAAGTTATAGAATTCTTTTGATGATAAATCAGCTAGTCAGAGGTCCCCTTTTGACCTCCTGAACATATTTCTGGCCAAATAGTCCTCGATCTTGGGCTTTCTATACATACTCATAGACTCCTTCTGATGCTTCTTAAGCCATATAGATGTCCATATCTGACCTTTTGAACTCATTTGTGGTCTGTGTCCTCAAAATTTTTCAAACTATATAAAGTTATAGACTATTTCTGATGATAAATCAGCTATTCAGAGGTCCCCTTTTGACCTACTGAACATATTTCTGGCCAAAGAGTCCTAAAAGATTAATACAATACATTCAGACTGATATCTTCGGATGTTATATCCTCCTGACAAAAGTCCTCAATCTTGGGCTTTCTATACATACTCATAGACTCCTTCTGATATGCTTCATAAGCCATATAGATGTCCATATCTGACCTTTTGAACTTATTTGTGGTCAAAGTGTCCTCAAAATATTTCAAACTATATAAAGTTATAGACTCCTTTTGATGATAAATCAGCTATTCAGAGGTCCCTTTTTGACTTCCTGAACATATTTCTGGCCAAAGAGTCCTCGATCTTGGGCTTTCTATACATACTCATAGACTCCTTCTGGTGCTTCATAAGCCATATATAGATGTCCATATCTGACCTTTTGAACTTATTTGTGGTCAAAGTGTTCTCAAAATGTTTCAAACTATATGAAGTTATAGACTCTATTTGATGATAAATCAGCTATTCATGGGTCCCCTTTTGACCTCCTGAACATATTTCTGGCCAAAGAGTCCTCGATCTTGGGCTTTCTATATATACTCATAGACACCGTCTGATGCTTCAAAACCCATATATATGTCCATATCTGACCTTTTGAACTCATTTGTGGTCAAAGGGTCCTCAAAATTTTTCAAACTATATAAAGTTATAGACTCTTTCTTATGATAAATCTGCTATTCAGAGGTCCCCTTTTGACCTACTGAACATATTTCTGGCCAAAGAGTCCTCGATCTCTGGCTTTCTATACATACTCATAGACTCCTTCTGATGCTTCATAAGCCATATAGATGTCCATATCTGACCTTTTGAACTTATTTGTGGTGAAAGTGTCCTCAAAATTTTTCAAACTATATAAAGTTATAGAATTCTTTTGATGATAAATCAGCTATTCAGAGGTCCCCTTTTGACCTCCTGAACATATTTCTGGCCAAAGAGTCCTCGATCTTGGGGTTTCTATACATACTCATAGACTGCTTCTGATGCTTCATAAGCCATATAAATGTCCATATCTGACCTTTTGAACTTATTTGTGGTCAAAGTGTCCTCAAAATTTTTCAAAATATATAAAGTTATAGAATCCTTTTGATGATAAATCAGCTATTCAGAGGTCCCCTTTTGACCTACTGAACATATTTCTGGCCAAAGAGTCCTAAAAGATTAATACAATACATTCAGACTGATTTCATCGGATGTTATATCCTCCTGACAAAAGTCCATATTTGACATACTGGATTTTTTTCTGGCCAAGGAGTATTCGAATCTTGGGCTTTCAATACATACTCGTTGACTCTTTCTGATGTTACGTCAACCATACAGAAGTCCATTTTTGACCCAAGGAATATATTTCTGGCCAAAGAGTCCTCGATCTTGGGCTTTCTATAAATACTCATACTCCTTCTGATGCTTCATAAGCCATATATATGTCCATATCTGACCTTTTTAACTTATTTGTGGTCAAAGTGTCCTCAAAATTTTTCAAACTATATAAAGTTATAGAATTCTTTTTATGATAAATCAGCTTTTCAGAGGTCCCCTTTTGACCTCCTGAACATATTTCTGGCCAAAGAGTCCTCGATCTCTGGCTTTCTATACATACTCATAGACTCCTTCTGATGCTTCATAAGCCATATAGATGTCCATATCTGACCTTTTGAACTTATTTGAGGTCAAAGTGTCCTCAAAATTTTTCAAACTATATAAAGTTATAGAATCCTTTTGATGATAAATCAGCTATTCAGAGGTTTTGACCTCCTGAACATATTTCTGGCCAAAGTGTCCTCGATCTTGAGCTTTCTATACATACTCAAAGACTCCTTCTGATGCATTATATGCCATATAGATGTCCATATCTGTCCTGGCTATCTTTATCTATCTTTATATAGTTTGAAAAATTTTGAGGACACTTTGACCACAAATAAGTTCAAAAGGTCAGATATGGACATCTATATGGCTTATGAAGCATCAGAAGGAGTCTATGAGTATGTATAGAAAGCCCAAGATCGAGGACTCTTTGGCCAGAAATTTGTTCAGGAGGTCAAATTGGGATCTCTGAATAGCTGATTTATCAGATATGAGGTCAGATATGGACATCTATATGTCTTATGAAGCATCAGAAGGAGTCTATGAGTATGTATAGAAAGCCCAAGATCGAGGACTCTTTGGCCAGAAATATGTTCAGGAGGTCAAAAGGGGACCTCTGAATAGCTGATTTATCATAAAAAGCATTCTATAACTTTATTTAGTTTGAAAAAATTTGAGGACACTTTGACCACAAATAAGTTCAAAAGGTCAGATATGGACATCTAAATGGCTTATGAAGCATCAGAAGGAGTATGTATAGAAAGCCCAAGTTTCAAATACTCCTTGGTCAGAAAAAAATTCAGTATGTCAAATATGGACTTTTGTCAGGAGGATATAACATCCGAAGATATCAGTCTGAATGTATTGTATAAATCTTTTAGGACTCTTTGGCCAGAAATATGTTCAGTAGGTCAAAAGGGGACCCATAAATAGCTGATTTATCTTCAAAAGGAGTCTATAACTTTATATAGTTTGAAAAATTTTGAGGACACGTTGACCACAAATAAGTTCAAAAGGTCAGATATTGACATCTATATTGCTTATGAAGCATCAGAAGGAGTCTATGAGTATGTATAGAAAGCCCAATATCGAGGACTCTTTGGCCAGAAATATGTTCAGGAGGTCAAAAGGGGACCTCTGAATAGCTGATTTATCATCGAAAGAATCTATAACTTTATATAGTTTGAAAAATTGTGAGTACACTTTGACCACAAATGAGTTCAAAAGGTCAGATATGGACATCTATATGGCTTATGATGCATCAGAAGGAGTCTATGAGTATGTATAGAAAGCCCAAGATCGAGTACTCTTTGGCCAGAAATATCTTCAGAGGTCAAAACCTCTGAATAGCTGTTTTAACATCAAAAGGAGTCTATAACTTTATATAGTTTGAAAAATTTTGAGGACACTTTGACCACAAATAAGTTCAAAAGGTCAGATATGGACATCTATATGGCTTATGATGCATCAGAAGGAGTCTATGAGTATGTATAGAAAGCCCAGACCGAGGACTCTTTGGCCAGAAATATGTTCAGGAGGTCAAAACCTCTGAATTAGCTGATCATCAAAAGGATTCTATAACTTTACATAGTTTGAAAAATTTTGAGGACTCATTGACCACAAATAAGTTCAAAAGGTCAGATATGGACATATATATGGCTTATGAAGCATCAGAAGGAGTATGTATAGAAAGCCCAAGTTTCGAATACTCGTTGGTCAGAAAAAAATTCAGTATGTCAAATATGGACTTTTGTCAGGAGAATATAACATCCGAAGATATCAGTCTGAAAGTATTGTTTTTATCTTTTAGGACTCTTTGGCCAGAAATATGTTCAGTAGGTTAAAAGGGGACCTCTGAATAGCTGATTTATCATCAGAAAGAGTCTATAACTTTATATAGTTTGAAAAATGTTGAGGACCCTTGACCAGAAATAAGTTCAAATGATCAGATATGGACATCTATATGGGTTTTGAAGCATCAGAGAGAGTCTATTAGTATATATAGAAAGCCCAAGAACGAGGACTCTTTGGCCAGAAATATGTTAAGGAGGTCAAAAGGGGACCTCTGAATAGCTGATTTATCATCAAAAGAATTCTATAACTTTATATTGTTTGAAAAATTTTGAGGACACTTTGACCACAAATAACTTCAAAAGGTCAGATATGGACATCTATATGGCTAATGATACATCAGAAGGAGTCTATGAGTATGTTTAGAAAGCCCAAGATCGAGGACTCCATGGCCAGAAAAATGTTCAGGAGGTCAAAACCTCTGAATAGCTGATCTATCATCAAAAGGATTCTATAACTTTATATTGTTTTAAATATTTTGAGGACACTTTGACCACAAATAAGTTCAAAAGGTCAGATATGGACATCTATATGGCTTATGAAGCATCAGAAGGAGCATGTATAGAAAGCCCAAGTTTCGAATACTCCTTGGCCAGAAAAAAATCCAGTATGTCAAATATGGACTTTTGTCAGGAGGATATAGAATCCGAAGATATCATTCTGAAGATATCAGTATTAATCTTTTAGGACTCTTTGGCCAAAAATATGTTCAGTAGGTCAAAAGGGGACCTCTGAATAGCTGATTTATCATCAGAAAGAATCTATAACTTTATATAGTTTGAAAACTTTTGAGGACCCTTTGACCACAAATAAGTTCAAAAGGTCAGATATGGACATCTATATGGCTTTTGAAGCATCAGAAGGAGACTATGAGTATGTATAGAAAGCCCAAGATCGAGGACTCTTTGGCCAGAAATATGTTCAGGACAGGAGGTCAAAAAGGGACCTCTGAATAGCTGATTTATCATCGAAGGAATCTATAACTTTATATAGTTTGAAAAATTTTGAGTACACTTTGACCACAAATAAGTTCAAAAGGTAAGATATGGACATCTACACTTTGACCACAAATAAGTTCAAAAGGTAAGATATGGACATCTATATGGCTTATGATGCATCAGAAGGAGTCTATGAGTATGTATAGAAAGCCCAAGATCGAGGACTCTTTGGCCAGAAATATGTTCAGGAGGTCAAAACCTCTGAATAGCTGATTTATCATCAAAAGGATTCTATAACTTTATATAGTTTGAAAAATTTTGAGGACACTTTGACCACAAATAAGTTCAAAAGGTCAGATATGGACATCTATATGGCTTATGAAGCATCAGAAAGAGTCTATGAGTATGTTTAGAAAGCACAAGATCGAGGACTCTTTGGCCAGAAATATATTCAGGAGGTCAAATGGGGATCTCTGAATAGCTGATATATCATCAAAAGAATTCTATGACTTTATATAGTTTGAAAAATTTTGAGGACACTTTGACCACAAATAAGTTCAAAAGGTCAGATATGGACATCTATATGGCTTATGAAGCATCAGAAGGAGTCTATGAGTATGTATAGAAAGCCCAAGATAAAGGACTCTTTGGCCAGAAATATGTTCAGGAGGTCAAAAAGGGACATCTGAATAGCTGATTTATCATCGAAAGTATCTATAACTTTATATAGTTTGAAAAATTTTGAGTACACTTTGACCACAAATAAGTTCAAAAGGTCAGATATGGACATCTATATGGCTTATGATGCATCAGAAGGAGTCTATGAGTATGTATAGAAAGCCCAAGATCGAGGACTCTTTGGCCAGAAATATGTTCAGGAGGTCAAAACCTCTGAATAGCTGATTTATCATCAAAAGGATTCTATAACTTTATATAGTTTGAAAAATTTTGAGGACACTTTGACCACAAATAAGTTCAAAAGGTCAGATATGGACATCTATATGGCTTATGAAGCATCAGAAGGAGTATGCATAGAAAGCCCAAGTTTCGAATACTCCTTAGCCCAAAAAAAACTTCAGTATGTCAAATATGGACTTTTGTCAGGAGGATATAACATCCAAAGATATCAGTCTGAATGTATTGTATTAATCTTTTAGGACTCTTTGGCCAGAAATATGTTCAGTAGGTCAAAAGGGGACCTCTGAATAGCTGATTTATCATCAAAATAATTCTATATCCTTATATAGTTTGAAAAATTTTGAGGACACTTTGACCACAAATAAGTTCAAAAGGTCAGATATGGACATCTATATGGCTTATGAAGCATCAGAAGGAGTCTATGAGTATGTATAGAAAGCCCAAGATCGAGGACTCTTTGGCCAGAAATATGTTCAGGAGGTCAAAAGGGGACGTCTGAATAGCTGATTTATCATCAAAAGAGTTCTATTACTTTATATAGATTGAAAAATTTTGAGGACACTATGACCACAAATAAGTTCAAAAGGTCAGATATGGACATCTATATGGCTTATGATGCATCAGAAGGAGTCTATGAGTATGTAGAGTATGAGAAAGCCCAAGATCGAGGACTCTTTGGCCAGAAATATCTTCAGGAGGTCAAAACCTCTGAATAGCTGATTTAACATCAAAAGGAGTCTATAACTTTATATAGTTTGAAAAATTTTGAGGACACTTTGACCACAAATAAGTTCAAAAAGTCAGATATGGACATCTATATGGCTTATGAAGCATCAGAAGGAGTCTATGAGTATGTATAGAAAGCCCAAGATCGAGGACTCTTTGGCCAGAAATATGTTCAGGAGGTCAAAAAGGGACCTCTGAATAGCTGATTTATCATCGAAAGAATCTATAACTTTATATAGTTTGAAAAATTTTGAGGACACTTTGACCACAAATAAGTTCAAAAGGTCTGATATGGACATCTATATGGCTTATGAAGCATCAGAAGGAGTCTATGAGTATGTTTAGAAAACCCAAGATCGAGTACTCTTTGGCCAGAAATATGTTCAGGAGGTCAAAAAGGGACCTCTGAATAGCTGATTTATCATCGAAAGAATCTATAACTTTATATAATTTGAAAAATGTTGAGTACACTTTGACCACAAATAAGCTCAAAAGGTCAGATATGGACATCTATATGGCTTATGATACATCAGAAGGAGTCTATGAGTATGTATAGAAAGCCCAAGATCGAGGACTCTTTGGCCAGAAATATGTTCAGGAGGTCAAAAAGGGACCTCTGAATAGCTGATTTATCATCGAAAGTATCTATAACTTTATATAGTTTGAAAAATTTTGAGTACACTTTGACCACAAATAAGTTCAAAAGGTCAGATATGGACATCTATATGGCTTATGATGCATCAGAAGGAGTCTATGAGTATGTATAGAAAGCCCAAGATCGAGGACTCTTTGGCCAGAAATATGTTCAGGAGGTCAAAACCTCTGAATAGCTGATTTATCATCAAAAGGATTCTATAACTTTATATAGTTTGAAAAATTTTGAGGACACTTTGACCACAAATAAGTTCAAAAGGTCAGATATGGACATATATATGGCTTATGAAGCATCAGAAGGAGTATGTATAGAAAGCCCAAGTTTCGAATACTCCTTGGTCAGAAAAAAATTCAGTATGTCAAATATGGACTTTTGTCAGGAGGATATAACATCCGAAGATATCAGTCTGAAAGTATTGTATTAATCTTTTAGGACTCTTTGGCCAGAAATATGTTCAGGAGGTCAATTATGGACTTATGTAAGGCTGATTTAATATCAAAAGGAGTCTGTATTCGTTTATGGTAGACAACATCCTTTTGAGAACTCTTTTGTCAATGATTTATTATTAGAAGGAGACTATAACTTTATATAGTTTGAAAAATTTTGAGGACACTTTGAGCAGAAATAAGTTCAAAAGGTAAGCCATAAGCCATATATAGATATCATATGGATATCTATATGGCTTATGAAGCATCAGGAGTCAATGTAGAAATCGAGGACTCTTTGGCCAGAATTATGTTACTTTGGTCAAATATGGACTTCTTTATGGCTGGATTAGGAGTCGAAGAGTGTGTATAGAAAGTTAACATCAGCTGACTGAATAGATTAATTAATGTGCAGTAAAGGAAAATCATTGCACTGGCTTTTGCTTCACAATGGACACAATTAACTCATTCCGTTGGACAACGATAGAATGCACTGAAGAATAAACATATAGATAATGCTCTTTTCGCATTGCATTGCACACCAGAACTAACTCCTTCCCATGCTCATTAAAGAGATAACATTTATGTTGTTGCATTGCATTGCACAAACGATCTAACGTTGTCCACTGAACAATAACATATAGGCTATGCACTTCTTGGATTGCATTGCATTGCACAGTAGATCTAATTTATTCCCATGTGCATTAAAGAGATAACAAGTGTTGTTGCATTGTATTGTACAAACGATCTATCGTTGTGCATCACTGAAGAAAAACATATGCACTTCTATCCCTGCATTGCACACCAGAACTAACTCCTTCCCATGTTCATTAAAGAGATAACATCTGTTGTTGCACAAACGATCTAACGTTGTGCAATGAAGAGTAACATAGGCCATGCACTTTTTGCATTGCATTGCATTGCACAACAGATCAAACTCCTTCCCATGTTCACTAAAGAGATAACATGTTGCATTGCATTGCATTGCATTGCAGAAACGATCTAATGTTGTGCACTGAATAATAACATTTATGCACTTTTTGCATTGCATTGCATTGCACACCAGAACTAACTCCTTCAAATGTTAGAAAAGTTAGTTATGGTGTGCAATGCAATGCAATGACGAGTAACATTGGCTCTTCACTTTTTGCATTGCATTGCATTGCACACCAGATCAAACTCCTTCCCATGTTCAGTAAAGAGATATTATGTTGCATTGCATTGCACAACCGATCTAACGTTGTGCATTGAAGAATAACATACAGGCTAAATGCATGGATTGTATTGCATTGCACACCCGAACTAACTCCTTCACATGTTCATTAAAGAGATAACATATGTTATGCAACATTGCATTGCTTTGCACAAACGATCTAACGATGTGCACTGAAAAATAACATTTATGCACTTTTTGCATTGCACACCAGAACTAACTCCTTCCCATGTTCATTAAAGAGATAATATTTTGCATTGCACAAAACGTTCGTTTGTCTCAACGATCAATGTTGTGCATTAAAGAATAACATATAGGCTAGAACTAACTCCTTCCCGTGATCATTAAAGAGATAACATGTTGCATTGCATTGCATTGCAGAAACGATCTAACGTTGTGCATTGAAGAATAACATTTACGCACTTTTTGCATTGCATTGCATTGCATACTGAAACTAACTCCTTCCCATGTTCAGTAAAGATATAACATGTTGCATTGCATTGAATTGCATTGCATTGCAGAAACGATCTAACGTTGTGCACTGAAGAATAACATTTAAGGTATGCACTTTTGGCTTTGCATTGCATTGCACACCAGATCTTACTAATTCAAATGTTTATTAAAGAGATAACATAGGCCATGCACTTGTTGAATTGCATTGCACATTAGAACTAACTCCTTCAAATGTTAATTGAAGAGATAACATTTTGCATTGCATTGCGCAAACGATCTAAGGTTGTGCATTGAAGAGTAACACAGACCATGCACTTTTTGCATTGCATTGAATTGCACACCAGAACTAACTCTTTCCCATGTTCACTAAATAGATAATATGTTGCATTGCATTGCAATGCAGAAACGATCTAATGTTGTGCACTGAATAATAACATTTATGCACTTTTTGCATTGCATTGCATTGCACACCAGAACTAACTCCTTCAAATGTTAGAAAAGTTAGTTATGGTGTACAATGCAATGCAATGCAAAAAGTGAAGAGCCAATGTTACTCGTCAATGCAAAACGTTAGATCGAAGAGTAACATAGGCCATGCACTTTTTGCATTGCATTGCACACCAGATCAAACTCCTTCCCATGTTCAGTAAAGAGATAATATGTTGCATTGCATTGCACAACCGATCTAACGTTGTGCATTAAAGAATAACATACAGGCTAAATGCATGGATTGTATTGCATTGCACACCCGAACTAACTCCTTCACATGTTCATTAAAGAGATAACATATGTTATGCAACATTGCATTGCTTTGCACAAACAATCTAACGATGTGCACTGAAAAATAACATTTATGCACTTTTTGCATTGCACACCAGAACTAACTCCTTCCCATGTTCATTAAAGAGATAATATTTTGCATTGCATTGCACAAAACGTTCGTTTGTCTCAACGATCAATGTTGTGCATTAAAGAATAACATATAGGCTAAATGCATGCATTGTATTGCATTGCACACCAGAACTAACTCCTTCCCATGATCATTAAAGAGATAACATGTTGCATTGCATTGCATTGCAGAAACGATCTAACGTTGTGCATTAAAGGATAACATTTACGCACTTTTTGCATTGCATTGCATTGCATACTGAAACTAACTCCTTCCCATGTTCAGTAAAGATATAACATGTTGCATTGCATTGAATTGCATTGCATTGCAGAAACGATCTAACGTTGTGCACTGAAGAATAACATTTAGGGTATGCACTTTTGGCTTTGCATTGCACACCAGATCTTACTCCTTCAAATGTTTATTAAAGAGATAACATAGGCCATGCACTTGTTGAATTGCATTGCACATTAGAACTAACTCCTTCAAATGTTAATTGAAGAGATAACATTTTGCATTGCATTGCGCAAACGATCTAACGTTGTGCATTGAAGAGTAACACAGACCATGCACTTTTTGCATTGCATTGAATTGCACACCAGAACTAACTCTTTCCCATGTTCACTAAAGAGATAACATGTTGCATTGCATTGCATTGCAGAAACGATCTAATGTTGTGCACTGAATAATATTTATGCACTTTTTGCATTGCATTGCATTGCACACCAGAACTAACTCCTTCAAATGTTAGAAAAGTTAGTTATGGTGTGCAATGCAATGCAATGCAAAAAGTGAAGAGCCAATGTTACTCTTCAATGCAAAACGTTAGATCGTTTGTGCATAACATATGTTATCTCTTTAATGAACATGAGAAGGAGTTAGTTCGGGTGTGCAATGTAATACAATGCATGCATTTAGCCTATATGTTATTCTTCAATGCACAACGTTAGATCGTGTGTGCAATCCAATGCAAAATGTTATCTCTTTAATAAACATGGGAAGTAGTTAGTTCTGGAGTGCAATGCAATGCAATGCAAAAAGTGCATAGCCTATATGGTATTCTTCAGTGCACAACGTTAGATCGTTTGTGCAATGCAATGCAATGCAACGTTATCCCAATGAACATGGGAAGGAGTTAGTTCTGGTGTGCAATGCAATACAATGCATGAATTTAGCCTATATGCCTCTTTTAATTTAGCCTCTTCAATGCAAACGTTAAACCGTTTGTGCAATATAATGCAAAATGTTATCTCTTTAATAAACATTTGAAGGAGTTAGTTCTAGTGTGCAATGCAATGCAATGCAAAAAGTGCATAAATGTTATTCTTCAGTGCACAACGTTAGATCGTTTGTGCAATACAATGCAATGCAACTTGTCATCCCATTAATGAACATGGGAAGGAGTTAGTTCTGGTGTGCAATGCAATGCAATGCAAAAAGTGCATAAATGTTATTCAGTGCACAGCCTTAAATCGTTTGTGCAAAGCAATGCAATGTTGCATAACATATGAAATATTTTTAATGAACATGGGAAGGAGTTAGTTCGGCTGTACCTGCAACACAATCCATGCATTTAGCCGATATGTCATTCTTCAATGCACAACTTTAGATCGTTTGTGCAATGCAAGGCAAAATGTTATCTCTTTAATAAACATGAGAAGTAGTTAGTTCTGGAGTGCAATGCAATGCAATGCAATGCAAAGAGTGCATATGTATGTTAAGTATGTTATTCTTCAATGCACAACGTAAGATCGTTTGTGCAATGCAATGCAACAACACTTGTTATCTCTTTAATGAACATGGGAATAAATTAGATCTACTGTGCAATGCAATGCAAGAATTGCATAGCCTATATTATTCTTCAATGCACAAAGTTAGATCGTTTGAGCAATGCAATGCAAAATGTTATCTCTTTAATAAACATTTGAAGGAGATAGTTCTGGTGTGCAATGCAATGCAATGCATAAAGTGCATAGCCTGTATGTTATTCTTCAATGCACAACGTAAGATCGTTTGTGCAATGCAACAACACTTGTTATCTCTTTAATGAACATGGGAATAAATTAGATCTACTGTGCAATGCAATGCAATCCAAGAAGTGCATAGCCTATATGTTATTGTTCAGTGGACAACGTTAGATCCTTTGTGCAATGCAATGCAACAACATAAATGTTATATCTTTAATGAACATGGGAAGGAGTTAGCTCTGGTCTGCAATGCAATCCGAAAAGTGCTTTATCTATATGTTTATTCTTCAGTGCATTCTATCGTTGCCCAACGGAATGAGTTAATTGTGTCCATTGTAAAGCAACAGCTAGTGCAATGAATTTCCATCACTGCACATTAACCTACATTCAGTCAACTGATGTTAACTTTCTATACATATTCTTCGACTCCTGATGTACGTAAGTACATATTTGACCAAAGTAACATTTTTTTTTTTTTATATATATATATTTATTAACTTTTTAACAACATATATTACACACACACCAGGAACAAAAATACAAAATGCAGTATAGACACATATTGATGTCTTCGCATCATTACAACTTAGCATATCTCAATTTGTACAGGACTCACATCCTCAAGACTAATGAACAAAGTAACATATTTCTGGCCAAACAGTCCTCCATTTCTATACATACGCATTGACTCCCGATGCATTGATAAGCCAATATAGATATCCATGGCTTATGGCTTACCTGCTCAAAGTGTCCTCAAAATTTTTCAAACTATGTAAAGTTATAGTCTCCTTCTGATGATAAATCAGCTATAGAGAGGTCCCCTTTTGACCTGCTGAACATATTTCTGGCCAAAGAGTCCTCGATCTTGGGCTTTCTATACATACTGATAGACTCCTTCTGATGCTTCATAAGCCATATAGATGTCCATATCCGACCTTTTGAACTTATTTGTGGTCAAAGTGTCCTCAAAATTTTTCAAACTATATAAAGTTATAGAATTCTTTTGATGATAAATCAGCTATTCAGAGGTTTTGACCTCCTGAACATATTTCTGGCCAAAGAGTCCTCGATCTTTGGCTTTCTATACATACTCATAGACTCCTTCTGATGCATCTTAAGCCATATAGATGTCAATATCTGACCTTTTGAACTTATTTGTGGTCAAAGTGTCTTCAAAATTTTTCAAACTATATAAAGTTATAGAATTCTTTTTATGATAAATCAGCTATTCATGGGGCCCCTTTTGACCTCCTGAACATATTTCTGGCCAAAGACTCCTCGTTCTTGGGCTTTCTATACATACTCATAGACTCCTTCTGATGCATCATAATGCGATACCATGCGATACCATATGCGATATAGATGTCCATATCTGACCTTTTGAACTTATTTGTGGTCAAAGTGTCCTCAAAATTTTTCAAACTATATAAAGTTATAGACTCTTTCTGATGATAAATCAGCTATAAAGAGGTCCCCTTTTGACCTCCTGAACATATTTATGGCCAAAGAGTCCTCGATCTTGGGCTTTCTATACATACTCATAGACTCCTTCTGATGCTTCATAAGCCATATAGATGTCCATATCTGACCTTTTTAACTTATTTGTGGTCATAGTGTCCTCAAAACTTTTCAAATTATATAAAGTTATTGACTCTTTCTGATGATAAATCAGCTATAAGAAGGTCCCCTTTTGACCTAGTGAACATATTTCTGGTCAAAGAGTCCTCGATCTTGGGCTTTCTATACATACTCATAGACTCCTTCTGATGCTTCATAAGCCATATAGATGTCCATATCTGACTTACTGAACTTATTTCTGGTCAAAGAGTCCTAAAAAGTTTTTAAACTATATAAAGTTATAGACTCTTGCTGATGATAAATCAGCTATTCGGACTTCCCCTTCTGACCTACTGAACATATTTCTGGCCAAATAGTCCTAAAAGATTAATACAATACATTCAGATTGATATCTTCGGATGTTAAAAAAATTCAGTATGTCAAATATGGACTTTTGTCGGGAGGATATAACATACGAAGATATCAGAAAAAAATAGTTTGAAACATTTTGAGGACCCTTTGACCACAAATAAGTTCAAAAGATCAGATATGGACATCTATATGGCTTATGAAGCATCAGAAGGAGTCTATGATTATGTACAGAAAGCCCAAGATCGAGGACTCTTTGGCCAGAAATATGTTCCTTGGGTCAAAAATGGACTTCTGTATGGCTGACGTAACATCAGGAGTCGAAGAGTATGTTATAGTAAGTTAACATCAGTTGACTGAATGTTAGGTTAATGTGCAGTGAAGGAAAATGTTGCTTTACAATGGACACAATTAACTCATTCCGTTGGGCAACGATAGAATGCAATGAAGAATAAACATATAGATAATGCACTTATCGCATTGCATTGCACACCAGAACTAACTTCTTCCCATGTTCATTAAAGAGATAACATGTGTTGTTGCATTGCACAAACGATCTATCGTTGTGCATCATTGAAGAAAAACATATGCAGTTCTATCCCTGCATTGCACACCCGAACTAACTCCTTCCCATGTTCATTAAAGAGATAACATATGTTATTCAACATTGCATTGCTTTACACAAACGAACTAACGTTGTGCATTGAAGAGTAACATAGGCTATGTACTTTTTGCATTGCATTGCACACCAGATCTAACTCCTTCCCATGATCATTAAAGAGATAACATTTTGCATTGCATTGCACATACGATCGTTTGTGTCGACGATCAGTGTTGTGCATTGAAGAATAACATATATGCTAAATGCATGTATTGTATTGCATTGCACACCAGATCTAACTCCTTCCCATGTTCATTAAAGAGATAACATGATGCATTGGATTGCATTGCATTGCAGAAACGATTTAACGTTGTGCACTAAAGAATAACATTTAGGGTATGCACTTTTGGCATTGCATTGCATTGCACACCAGATCTAACTCCGTCCCATGTTCATTAAAGATATAACATTTTGTATTGCATTGCACAATCGATCGTTAGATCGTTGTGCATTGAAGAATAACATATAGGCTATGCACTTTTTGCATTGCATTGCACATTAGAACTAACTCCTTCAAATGTTTATTATAGAGATAACATTTTGCATTGCATTGCGCAAACGATCTAACGTTGTGCATTGAAGAGTAACATAGACCATGCACTTTTTGCATTGCAATGCATTGCACATCATAACTAACTCCTTCCCATGTTCAATAAAGAGATAACATGTTGCATTGTATTGCACAATCGATCTAACGTTGTGCATTGAAGAATAACATATAGGCTATGCACGTTTTGCATTGCATTGCATTGTTGCAATGTTTATTAAAGAGATAATCGTTAGATCGTTTGTGCAATGCAATGCAACACTTTAATGAACATGGGAAGGAGTTAGTAATTGCAATGCAATGCAATGCAAAAAGTGCATAACCTATATGTTATTCTTCAATGCACAACGTTAGATTGGTTGTGCAATGAAATGCAACATGTTATCTCTTTAATAAACATTTGAAGGAGTTATTTCTGGTGTGCAATGCAATGCAATGCAAAAAGTGCATAAATGTTATTCTTCAGCGCACAACGTTAGATCGTTTGTGCAATGCAATGCAATGTTGCATAACATAAGTTTAAAGAGATCTTTAATGAACATGGAAAGGAGTTAGTTCTGGTGTGCAATGCAATGCAAAAAGTGCATGGTCTATGTACTCCAATGCACAACGTTAGATCGATTGTGCAATGCAATGCAAAATGTTATCTCTTTAATAAACATTTGAAGGAGTTATTTCTGGTGTGAAATGCAATGCAATGCAAAAAGTGCATAAATGTTATTATTCAGTGCTCAACGTTAGATCGTTTGTGCAATGCAATGCAATGTTGCATAACATAAGTTTAAAGAGATCTTTAATGAACATGGGAAGGAGTTAGTTCGGGTGTGCAATGCAATACAATGCATGCATTTAGCCTATATGTCATTCTCCAATGCACAACGTTTGCTCGTTTGTGCAAGGCGTCACTTTCAACCATGCTTCAATATCTGACGCTCAAAGCACCCTTTAGCGTCCATATGAGACGCATAACCCTACCACATACCTAAACCTACCCAACCGAAGCGTCACATATTGACGCTAAAGGGTGCTTTGAGCGTCAGATATTGACGCTTCCGAAAGCGTCAGTTACATGACGCCTAAACCTACCCATAACCGAAGCGTCACATATGGACGCTAAAGGGTGCTTTGAGCGTCAGATATTGAAGCATGGTTGAAAGTGACAAAAAGTGACGCCTTAGGTATGAGAATGTGTTGAACATATTATCTCTTTACTGAACATGGGAAGGAGTTAGATCTGGTGTGCAATGCAATGCAAAAAGTGCATAGCCTATATTATTCTTCATTGCACAACGTTAGATCGATTGTGCAAAGAAATGCAGAATGTTATCTCTTTAATAAACATTTGAAGGAGTTAGTTCTGGTGTGCAATGCAAAAAGTGCATAAATGTTATTCTTCAGTGCACAGCGTTAAATCTTTTGTGCAATGCAATGCAACTTATCCTTTTAATGAACATGGGAAGGAGTTAGTTCTGGTGTGCAATGCAATGCAATGCAAGAAGTGCATGGAGTATGTTACTCTTCAATGCACAACGTTAGATCGTTTGTGCAAAGCAATGCAATGTTGTATAACATAAGTTTGCTCGTTTGTGCAATGCAATGCAATGCAACATATTATCTCTTTATGGAACGTGGGAAGGAGTTAGATCTGATGTGCAATGCAATGCAAAAAGTGCATGGTCCATGCTACTCTTCAATGCACAGCGTTAAATCTTTTGTGCAATGCAATGCAATGCAACTTGTTATCCTTTTAATGAACATGGGAAGGAGTTAGTTCTGGTGTGCAATGCAATGCAATGCAAAAAGTGCATAGCCCATGTTACTCTTCAATGCACAACGTTAGATCGTTTATGCAAAGCAATGCAACATAACATATGTTATCCCTTTAATGAACATGTGAAGGAGTTAGTTCTAGTGTGCAATGCAATGGCAATGCAAAAAGTGCATAAATGTTATTCTTCAGTGCACATCTTTAGATCGTTTGTGCAATGCAATGCAATGCAACTTGTCATGCCTTTAATGAACATGGGAAGGAGTTAGATCTGGTGTGCAATGCAATGCAAAAAGTGCATAGACATTTACTCTTCAATGCACAACGTTAGATCGTTTGTGCAATGCAATATCTTTAATAAACATTTGAAGGAGTTATTTCTGGTGTGCAATGCAAAAAGTGCAGAGCCTATATGTTATTCTTCAATGCACAACGTTAGATCGTTTGTGCAATGCAATGCAAAATGTTATCTCTTTTACAGTAATAAACATTAAAGCACAAAAACTTTCTGCATTGCATTGCTCAAACGATCTAACGTTGTGCACTGAATTATAACATTTAGGGTGTGCACTTTTTGCACTGCATTGCATTGCACAACAGATCTAACTCCTTCCCATGTTCAGTAAAAAGATAACATGTTGCATTACATTGCACAATCGATCTAACGTTGTGCATTGAAGAGTAACATATAGGCTATGCACTTTTTCACTCATTCTATAGCTCATTACAGTTTTTCTCGATTGGTTTGGCTCATTTCTTGAAACCGAGATGACATTCTCAAAACCATAAGGTCATTTGGCCAAACAGTCTTACAGTTCTGCTCAACATTATAGCTCACTAGCAAAATCAAATATCTTTCCCCAAACTCTTCTTCCATGCTTCAAAAGCAGATTCCTTTCCCATATAAAAGGTCAGTACAGTCAAAATAGCACAGATCCTTCTCAATTGCCTTGGCACATGTGCATTCATTTAGTGCTTTTGTCAAAATAACCTGGATGGTTTAGCACAACACCATGGATCCCCTGCAAAAGCTCATATCTCTCCCAAAACAGTTTATCCATGTGTCAAAACTAAATATCCTTCTCATATAAATAGTCAATGCCCCCAAAATGCATTATACCTTTGGCATTGTTTAAGCACTGCAAGTCAAAATGCTTAGACGTTTTGTCACTGAGGCACAGGTCTAGCAACAGAATACCACTATGAATAAAACTAAAAGATTTTACAGTAAAATCAGCCTCCAATAAACCACTCATACTCAAGGAAACTGTAAACATTTTTATTCGTACAAAGAAATGTTAACATTAGAGAACATACTGTGAAAAGAAAACATATACAGGATTCTGTAAATGTGAACAGTTATAAACACAAACAAAAACCCTAACTGTTTGATTGGTCATCTGAGATGTGGGAAACTGCTCCTTCGTTAGTTCTAATTTCACCTGATTGATTGTCAAGTACTGTCATAAATTTATCAAATGTTCCAAGAAATTCTTTCATGGTATTATATCTTTGACTAATTTTGACAGTTGAACAGACAATTGTGCATATGATGACTTACACAATGAAACCATGCTGATATGTTTTGGAGAGAGTAACCATTTCACTGAAAAATCAACTAATCAGTTTAGATCAGCAAGATCTATTTATTTGGAAAATGTGCTAAATGTGGGCTCATTGTGCTAACTGTAGCTACTTGTACATAATCATTTGAAAAAAAGCACAGAGTCACTTGAGACATGTACTAAAGCATTTGCAATTTGATAAAACCAATGAAAAATGACATTCTGTTGTGAACAATTGCAAGGTGGTTTGGAGATTTGTCCATGTTATTTTGAGAATGTCATCTCGGTTTCAAGAAATGAGCCAAACCAATCGAGAAAAACTGTAAAGAGATAACATGTTGCATTGCATTGCACAAACGATCTAACGTTGTGCATTGAAGAATAACATATAGGCTCTGCACTTTTTGCATTGTATTGCATTGCACACCATAACTAACTCAACCCGATGTTCATTAAATAGATAACGTGTTGCATTCAACGATCTAACGTTGTGCATTGAAGAATAACGTATAGGCTATGCACTTGTGCACTTAAATACCAGTTCAAAAAAGGTGGTCTGTTATAGTCAGACAGACAGACAGACAGACAGACAGACAGACAGAAAGATAGACAGAAAGATAGATAGATAGATAGATAGATAGATAGATAGATAGATGGATAGATAGATAGATAGATAGATAGATAGATAGATAGATAGATAGATAGATAGATAGATAGATAGATAGATAGATAGATAGATAGATAGATAGATAGATAGATAGATAGATAGATAGATATTTCTAGTACATCTTAAATATAGAGCTCATGACAAATAAGAGTTCCAGATGGACAAATTTAATGTGGAATAACAATATCTTAAAAGAAACGAGAGAGTGTCAAACTTTGAAGTAGGATTAAAGTTTTAATTAGTTGTAAAGCTTGAAGTGTAAAGCTTGTTCTCATACACAGATATGGCCTATTTATGAATGAAATTCGTGCATTTATTTGTCATTTAAACTGATGCAAACAGGGAAAGAGAGTAGAAAACACTTATTATCCTGTCGCCCCCTCTAGTGGACAGCATTGAGTATTACGGCCTTCATTGCTCAGAGAACGCAAGTCAATGGATTTTTTGGGAAAGTAAGTCTGACCAGTGAGAAAAGATATAAGTGAGTCAGACCAGTCTGAGCTGAATTTGGTGAAGCATTAAAGGCGGAGTAAATTTCTCATAATAATATAACATAATGTTTAAATATACGCTTGCTTTCTCAAGCCAAAATAATAAAGAAAACTCAGAGAAACATCGACCAATTCAGTATGTAATAAAAGTGTACAAAAAACCCATTGCGGTCGGTCCGTGTACTTTTTCGTTCATTCATTTCGGAATGAAAGATGAAATTTAAAAAAGGGTGCAGCTTGGTTTTTTGTTTAAAAGAAAAAAAAAACAGAAATGGCTGTATTTTGTTTTCAAATGTATTGTTGTCATCAAATAATAGTATAAGGAAAATGGACGACATTTCCGATCGTTTTTTAATTTGTAATATTTATTTGTACATCAAGGCAATGTCTATGACTTCGCACGACGGTGTAATTTACTTCCGGGTAAAGATAGGATCAGTCAAATGAAATACTATAAACGTACAAATAAATATTACAAATTAAAAAACGATCGGAAATGTCGTCCAATTTTCTAATACTATTATTTGATGACAACAATACATCTGGAACGTATTTCATATTACTTTAATTTTGTTTAGTTTCTAATAGATGGCAGCAACCTTCCACTAAATCATGGCACAGTTTTCATGTAATCATCATGAATGAAATTGCTTTCTTCTCCTGTTAGAAGCTCTATGCACAGCAGGAATGCAATAAAAGGCTTAGCAAATAAGCACTGATTTCATTTTTAATGTTTAATGTTCAGTGGGACATTTAGAGTTGTTTCTGTTATTGAATGTTCTGGTTATCATTGTGCAACTGTTATCCCAACTAACTGAATTATTACTGAATAAACTAAATTAATTTGTGTGTATATCTGCATCTGTATATCTCAGTTAAATGAATTAAGAGTAATTAATTATTTCTTGAGTATATTTACATCAATGGGGAAAATGGGGATATTAATGTCTGTAATATATAAGAAAAAACATGAAATCAAAGTAAATGAATGTTATGTAGCTGGAGAAATCAGGTTATATCTACTGAAAGTTCTGCTTCAGTAAAACCTTGTTTTTCAGGTTGGTTGAATTTAGTTATAATCAGTAATCTTACATCATTTATTTCATTTCAACAAAAACAGTTATTGTAGATCAAGTACATTTGCTAAGTTGAAGAAGAGACTAAACATTTTTTTCAGTGTATTACAACTTGAATGTAATGTTGTAATAGGCTATGTTTACATTTATTTCATTTTTTTTTACAATGTAACCCTTAACATCACTATGTTTTGTTAATATACATAACATAATATGTTTGGAACATTTTGATTTCTCCAAAATGAATAACTTTAGTTTATCAAATGACAATCATGTCGAATGATTTATTGGATCAGCCTTTCAGTACTGTACTCTAATAAATAACACAAAACATATATACTTGCTCCTTTGATCTTCCTCAACAGTGATTTGTGTCTTGCTCTTTCAATGCTGTATTCTTCCGTTTTCTGAGGATTTTTATTACTATTTTGTAGAATGGGCCGTTTGCGCGATCAACCACATATTACTGGTGTTACACAGCATTTAGCTTTGGAAATGAACGATGTATAAATATGTTTAATTGGCATTTCTTGCAAAGGAGAAAAGTTTAAATTAGGATATTTAGTAGTGTTATGTTTCTAATGTCTAAGTAAAAATGTAAATGGGAAACTTGTGTAAATATTTATTCTTGTATGGAAATGGTAAATGCCATTGATGCCATCTAGTGGCTTTAGCTGAAATTGCATATTATTTTCATTTTATTTCCACTCGATCTCAATAATTTCCACTCATTGCATTGCACACGAGATTCGCACTTACACATAACATGTGCTTTTTTATCCTCCTGCTGTGCATACACTACTAACACATGTTCTATTAAAAGTATTCAAATGTATTTTACTTGCATATCTGCCTTATTTTTTATGGGATTTTAATTATTTCCCTCATATTCTAATTTCTAAGGGAACCCCGTGAAAAGCGAGATGGTCCTCAATGCAGAGCATAAAATCCGGGGGGAGGAGTCGGATAAAATCCAACTCCTCCCACCTTACATACCTAAACCTACCAATCTCCACCCCCTGATCCCTAAACCCACCCCTAAACTATGAAGGTAAAACAGTAGCAAAACTCGAGAGCTTGCTAATTTGAATGTGAGAACTTGTAAAATTAATATTTGTATTTGTAAGTTGAAATTTATACTTGCAGCTCTGATGTGAAAAGCTGCATCTATCGATTTGCACACACAGACAATACTCAGAACACCTGTGTTTTGAATTCGAAGTTGCAGATTAATAGTTACAAATGTGTAAAGTGTCATTTACATAAACAAAATGACAGGCACAATTGTGTACTACACATTTATCTTTGTGCTTTAGTTCAGTTTCGTTGTACAACCACAAGTCGGCACTCACAACCTCTCATATCTGGCAGTACAACTTCAAATCCTAGCACTTTGACTTTTGCTACTCTTTTTGCGATATGCCTGTAGCAAAACTCACTCGTGCACTTGTAAATGCAGACTTGAGAGAGCAGAGTCGGGGGCGGGGCTGGGGTCGGAATGAAGTCATTTTATTGGTCGATGCCTCACCAATGAACAACGCCAGCCACAATGCAAACATTTGTATGCATATGTAGCAGCTATTTTTTAAAACGCTTGGAAAATATTTTTATGAAATATCATTAGTTTTACTGGAATAGTTTTACAGAATATGAACGCAACGCGTTTAATTGAGACAGTGGTATTAAAAGACCAAACAGGAAACACCATAAAGCATAGCCTATAAAGAAAAAAATTGAGCACAGAATATGAACGCAACGCGTTTAATTGTACGTTTTCCTCGAAACCCAAGAAAACGCTTAATGAGGCTTAATGGACCAACAGTTATAAAATAAAAATTAAAAACAATAAAAAAAAACACATAATTTGTTACTTTATTAATAAAACACTAGGCAGCAAGTTTATTTGCACTGAACACACATTTGCTTATATATATATATATATATATAATATATATATATATCAGTGGGGATTTCTTTAAGACTGCAAGGGAAGCTCGGCTTCCCCTATATAATGTAAAAAAAAATAATGGTCAAATATGTCCTATTGTGTTAACATTTTATTGACTACATTTACATTTATTCATTTAGCTGACGCTTTTATCCAAAGCGACTTACAATTGCTATATATGTCAGAGGTCACACGCCTCTGGAGCAACTAGGGGTTAAGTGTCTTGCTCAGGGACACATTGGTGTCTCACAGTGGATTCGAACCCAGGTCTCTCACACCAAAGGCATGTGTCTTATCCATTGCGCCACACCACCCCTCTAAAGATGCGTTACAAATCTCAAAGACGAGTTCGTTCAGAATCAGCTACATACAGCAGGTCGGCTGACTCGATCTCCTTCTCATACATTCCCGTAGCGACACAGACAGTGCATTTCCCTGTTGAAGCCCAGCGTCCATTGACTTCAATGGGGCTGCTCTGAACAGTTTTTTTCAGCGCTTCGAAACTAGACGGTCATTGGATAAACGCTGCGATTATGTCCCGCCCACGGACGCTCAGCGTCTCTGGGGGTGAATGAGGAGTGGGCTGGCCCGGACTCCGGGCTTCCGCGTGATGATTGGAGGGGCTGCATCTCCTTTTGATTGACAGCGATTTCATACAATAAAAAGTCGCTGCCGCTGAAGCTATTGGAGCTCAGTCCCATCGCGGATTTTTCAAGTGATAGTCAAAAGATAAACTGCTGCTACATCTTTCTTGGTATTTGCTTGTCGAAATTGCTAGCCATTTTTCATAATACATTTCACACAATTATACATTTATACCTTTATTATATTATTACTTATCCTATTATATTTTTTATAATATTATTAGTAATAATTAAAACAATAATTATTAAAATAATTAAAAATAGCCTATATATTATTAGTAGTATTATTATTATACTTTATTATATTGTTATTTATACCTTTATTATATTATTACATTTATACAATTATACCTAACTCTGCTGGCCATTGAGGACACACTGGTCAAGTCACTGGAAAAGACGCCTAGTTGGAACGATATAGGGTCACAGAGCATTTTCTTGAAAAGGAAAGTTGGGCAGAATTTACGTATAAATAAATGGACAATTTTTATGATGTAGGCCGAAAATGAGCTTCCCCTCTTTGAAAGACCAGCAGCCGCCACTGATATATATATATATATATATGAAGAGTTCAGATGCTCGTATATTTAAATTCAATAATTTCACTGAAATGGCAGTGAAGATTACCTATTAATTATCATTTAAGTGAAATTACTGAACTTAAATATACAAGCTTGATAAAAATGATCATTCTATAAGAAAATTTCAGATGGCATTTAGAGGCTTTTGCATCTGAACTCTTCATATATATATATATATATATATATATATATATATATATATATATATATATATATATATATATATATATATATATATATATATATATATGTGTGCCAATTCCATTGCAATATGAAAATGCACCTAAATTATCTGATAAGAATGTAAAATGTATACCTTAATATGCAATGTAAGTCGCTTTGGAAAAATGTAAATGTTTTAAATATTCACCCTAGCCTAACTGTTGGACACACAAAAACAAACAAAACATAAATAAATTATATATATATATACGTACGTGTGTGTGTGTGTGTGTGTGTCTTTTTATAGGGCATATATATATATGGCATACATCATATGTTTTACGTCATATTCTGTGCTCATCTGCTTTTCTGTAGTATGCATTAGCATTGTGTCTACTGAGTTTGATAATTTCGTTTATTTATTTTAATATCAGTCTAATGCATTAAGCCATGTTAGTGTTTCAGTGCACGCGGGTTTCGTGACATCATCGAACTCCCATTTCATTGGCTAGGTGCCAACCAATAAAACGGCTCCTTTGACCCCCCCTCCTCCCG
Source organism: Squalius cephalus (assembly GCF_949319135.1). NCBI lineage: Eukaryota > Metazoa > Chordata > Actinopteri > Cypriniformes > Leuciscidae > Squalius > Squalius cephalus. The sequence goes on from NC_137130.1 coordinate 31,094,038, forward strand.
CCCCCCTTTCCCTCTCACCCGCCTCTGAGTTTCAAGTGCACAAGTTAGTTTTGCACCTGATATATCGCGAAAAGAGTAGCAAAAGTCAAGGCGCGAAATTTGAAATTGCAGTGACAGATTTGAGAAGCTGCAAGTGCCTAATTGAGGAAGTACCGCGAATGTGAATGTAAGATTAAACGCAAAATATATATTACAAGTTTGTGTCTGTCGTTGTATTTCTGTGAATGGCATTTTACACATTTGTGTCTACTCGTCTGCAGCTTCAGATTCAGAATACAGGTTTGTGACTATTGTCTGCGAGTGCAAATTTCAACATTCAACTTCAGATTTTTATATTACAGGTTTTCACATTGGAGCTGTGAGTGTAAATGTTCATGTACAAGTACGAATATTTATTGTACAAGTTCTCAAATTCACATTTACATGCTCTCGAGTTTTGCTACTGTTTTACCTTCATACTAAACCTACCCATCTCCACCCCTAAACCTACCCATCTCCACCCCTTATATAAGATCCGACTCCTCCCCTCGGATCTTGTGTACTGCATTGAGGTGCTACTGGAGAAAGCTGTAGCTCCACCTGTGTGGAAATGGCAAATGAGCCTCTGGATCTCTGCAGCCATCTAGCGGCTTTAGTTCAAATGTCTTATTACTTTAGTTTTGTTTGGTTTCCAATAGATTGCAGCAATCTTGCACTAAATCATGGCACATTTTTCATGTAATCGATTGCTTTCATCTCATGTAGGCTACTAGATGTTCTATGCACAGCAGGAATAAAGTGCATTGCAAATAAGCACTAATTTAACTGAATAAACTATTTTAGTAATTATCCAACAAGTAGCCTATATTGCTTATATTTTATTCTTTATAGCACAATGTTAGAACCTGTGTGCAATGCACGTTATCTCTTCATTGCACATGTTACAAGTTAGATACAATGCGAATGCATATATTAATTGTGTCTTTTCATTGCACAAATTTAGATATTTTATGCAATGCAATACAGCAATGCAATATCGTGTATTGCAATTGTTGCATTCGTTCTCATAGACTCCTCCATTCATCAGCCATACAATTGTCACAGGTCGGGGTGGAGCGCCAGCGGGCCGCCCACCCCTTCGCTTGCGTGCCGCCCCTGAGGAGCCGGCCGTGGACACGAAGGAAATGGCAGACACAGCATTCAAAATAAATATACTCTTTATTAAGTAATAAAAACAATGTTAAAAGTCTCTTCAGTTCAGGTTATCTCTTCATGTATCTCTTCGCATTTCTCAGCTCCTTCGCACAGAGAGAGGAATGGACATAATCCACAGCTTCCGTGTTCTCTTCAGCGTTCTCTTCGCGTTTCTCAGCACCTTCGGACAGAGAGAGGAATGGACATAATCCACAGCTTCCGCATTCTCTTCAGCGTTCTCTTCGCGTTTCTCAGCACCTTCGGACAGAGAGAGGAATGGACATAATCCACAGCTTCCGCATTCTCTTCAACGTTCTCTTCGCGTTTCTCAGCACCTTCGGACAGAGAGAGGAATGGACATAATCCACAGCTTCCGCATTCTCTTCAGCGTTCTCTTCGCGTTTCTCAGCACCTTCGGAGAGAGAGAGAGGAATGGACATAATCCACAGCTTCCGCATTCTCTTCAGCGTTCTCTTCGCGTTTCTCGGCACAGCATTAGCAGGCTCTTCACTGGACTCAGACAGAGGGAGGAATAGACACGTGTAACTCACAGCATTAGCAGGCTCTTCCAGCATTAGCAGGCTCTTCAAGCATTAGCCGGCTCTTCACTGGGCTCAGACAGAGAGAGGAATAGACACGTGTAACTCACAACATTAGCATGCTCTTCCAGCATTAGCAGGCTCTTCAAGCATTAGCAGGCTCTTCAAGCATTAGCCGGCTCTTCACTGGACTCAGACAGAGAGAGGAATAGACACGTGTAACTCACAGCATTAGCAGGCTCTTCACTGGACTCAGACAGAGGGAGGAATAGACACGTGTAACTCACAGCATTAGCAGGCTCTTCACTGGACTCAGACAGAGAGAGGAATAGACACGTGTAACTCACAGCATTAGCAGGCTCTTCAAGCATTAGCAGGCTCTTCACTGGACTCAGACAGAGGGAGGAATGGACAGCTGTGATTGCGAGTGAACAGCAGAAACGATTCCCACACTCACATTTCCACCACACACTGTAAGGTTTCACTCGTGCTCATGTCCACAATAAAACTGCAACTCAACAGACCCACAGTGCACCAAGGCCTCCGCCCGCAATCCAGCCGAAGTTCTCTCTGGCTCTCTCATCTGTCTCTCGTCCTCTCGTCCTCATGTCCTCTCGGCCCCCATGTCCTCTCGTCCTCTCGTCCTCTCGTCCTCTCGTCCTCTCGTCCTCTCGTCCTCTCGTCCTCTCTCTCCCGCGGCCACGGCCGCTCGCGTACTGCGCGCCTCAACTCTCACCGTGCCCTTCTCTGTGTGTTTTATCCTCTCAAAAAGCGGGAGTGGCCTCAATCAGACGCTCAGAGTGAAGTCCCTACACCTGTCGCCAATCTGCCGTTTAGTTGTCATGACGACAAACACTCATACAGATCTGGAGCTTTTTGTCACCCCGTGACACAATAGTCCATATTTGACTTGAACGTTTTTAACAAATGATCCTGGAATCATCCTCATAATCTCCTTCTGATGTTAAGTCATGCAGATTTTAGTCCAATTTTGACCTTTTGAGCATATTTATGGACAAAGAGTCCTCAGGGTAAAACTATATATATACTCATAGACTTTTTCTGATGTTTCATCAACCATATATTAGTCCATATTTGACCAGTTTAACATATTTCTGACCAAAGAGCCATCAATGGGTAACTCACTATTCGTTCTCATAGACTCCATCCAATGATTCATCAGCTATACAATGAGTCTATGAGAATGTGCAGAAAGTTAATGATCGAGGAGGACTCTGGCCAGAAGTATATTCAAAAGGCCAAATATGGTTCCAGGGCTCTTTGGCCAGAAAGATGTTCAATTGGTCCAATATGGTCCAATAAGGACTAATATATGGTTGATGAAACATCAAAAGAAGTCTTTGAGAACAAACAATAAGTTACCCATTGTTGGCTCTTTGGCCAGAAATATGTTCTCCAGGTCAAATATGGACTACTATATGGCTGATGAAATAGCTATATAGCATCATGAATATGATTAGAAAGTTCAAGTTCATATATACGCTGTAGACAGAAATTTACATCAGGAGTAGTCAGAGTATGTTTAGAAAGTTTTAAATCGAGAAGTTCTTGGCCAGAAAAATATTCGGTAGATCACATACGGACCGATGAAATAGCTATATAGTATTATGAATAAGAAAGTTCAAGATCATGCAGACAGAAATTTATGATTGAGGACTCTTTTTCCAGAAATATGGTCAGTAGGTTATATATGGACTACTCTATAACATCAGAAGAAGTCATTGAGCATGTCTGGAAAGTTAAAAATCGAGGAGTCTTTGGACAAAAAAAATGTTCAATGGGCGTTCAATGTTATATGGACATTATATTAAGGCTGAATTAATGTCAGAAGGAGTCTATAATTATATACAAATAGTTCAGGATCGATGACTCTTAGGCCAGATGTTCAATGGGTCAATAATGGATAGATGCCTGGGCTTCACTTCCTAAAGAGTGAATGCCTATGTAGTAAGGTGGCCCTTATTTTTCAAGTTTTGATTTATAATTGTCTGACCCCCTCAAGTTGTTCCAATACATGAAAAAATAATTCAGACAAAATATGAGCTCATTTGAACAATATTTAGAGGTGGCTCGATGACGTTGAAATTTTGTATCAGAAAATCAGTTATTATGCTCAATTTGTGATAATTACCACTTGCCTAATTTTATCTAAACTATTTAAATTACATACTTTCTTATTTAATGGCAATTCTGAATTTACACCTATTTTGCACAAAATATATTCTATGCATTTCTTGCAGAAGCATAAATTGTGTTAACGATGGGCTAACGAAGCCACTTTCACAGAAATGCGTGGTGTTAAGAAACTCTGAACTATTGACTTTGAACTGTGCAAACTTAGTCCAGGCAAAGTAGTGTTTTACGACAGACTAACTGTAAAATACTTTTTTGCAGCTTAGATCATTTCTATGAGGTGTCCAGAACAACATACTAAAAGTCCTAAGAAATCCTAGTTGAGGAAATATGTTAAATTCTCATCAATCCGAGATGTGTGCCAATAAGGCCAGGCAACAATACACCCCAATGGGGCTATTTTTTCCTTTACTCCTATCAAAATGAAACTTTACACAATGAAAGTACCCACGAAAAGTAATTTTTTTTGTATTACAAGTTTCTTTGAAAATGTATTTTAATATGCAAATGAGCTATACACTAATCGAATATGCCCAAAATACACCCAAATAGGCTTAATTTTTTCCTTTACTCTATACCACAATAAAACTTTACATAGTAAAGTATACATGAAAAGTAACTTTATTTGTATTACAAGTTTCTTTTGAAATTAATTTGAATATGCACATGAGTGCCACACTTATTGAATATGTCCTAATTTGCATATGGCAGAAACACCATTCATATGTATGACAAATACATCGACCCGATCTTCATCCAATCATCCTACTGCCAATGGGTGAGGGCAATGCTGCTTTTAGACTGGCCTCTAACCTGAAAACTGCCTGGCTTGGTAGTACCTGCCAGGGGTATAACCCCCACCGGTATAGTCTTCAGGGTCGGTAACAACAGGTAACAACAACATGGGGAGGTTTCTTTTTTTATTTTTTTTATTTTATTTTAGTTTTTGTTTTTTTGTTTTTTCTTTAACTAACCTAGATATTGCTGTATAGCTTCTCATAACAATGCAAAGCTTCTTTACAAACGGTAGACGAAGGTAGAAGCATATCAACGCCTGGTCTGAAATAATTGCTAACTACAAAAAGAGAAGCAGTTTTGGTGTCTGGCAAAATTATTTTAAAGAGCTGTAATGTCTGGAAAGTGTGTCTATCTGGTTTTTAATCTGTCTTCTGTGTGAGAGTGAATCGTTTAGTTGGTAAGAATGACTTCTGCCTGTAATCTCGTAATCTTACCAACAATACCAATCATTTGTAAATCTACCAGCCCAAAATTTAATCTTACCACGTTACTAATGACTAAGATGGCTATTCTGACTTTCTTCTGATGTTATCTGTGGGGGAATGTCATTAGGTAAGGCTTGTTCGCAAAAAAAAAAAAAAAAAAAAAAAGAATTTAGAAAGCAACTGGAGTTATTAATCAATTCTTAAGGTCAATTTAAGTCTTTTTGTGGCAAGTGACCCAGGTAAGTGTGGCAAGTGACTTCAAATGTATTGTGTTTATTCATAGGTTAACTTACTGAATGGACATAAATGTGTTAGTTATTTGGCCCCTGTTTTTTCTACTTGTGACTATGGTTTCTTGGCCATAAGTCAATTGGGCCTAGTGTTGAGCTCATTTGCATTTTTAAAATAGATAAAATAGACAAGTTTCTTTCATTTTCAAAGAAACTTGTAATACAAAAAATGTGACTCTTCATGGGTACTTTCATTGTGTAAAGTTTCATTTTGATAGGAGTAAAGGAAAAAAATAACCCCATTGGGGTGTATTGTTGTCTGGCCCTTGGCACACATCTCGGATTGATGAGAATTTAACATATTTCCTCAACTAGGATTTCTTAGGACTTGTTTGTTCTGTATGTTGTTCTGGACACCTCATAGAAATGATCTAAGCTGCAAAAAATTATTTTACAATTAGTTCTATTTTTGGCTCCAAAATTAGTTACTTTACTTAAATGTGAAAAGATGCGTATCATCAGTTATCTTACAATAGTCAAATGTATGTTGTGTAAGATATATTTGGTTAAATAATTTATAAAGTACTCACATTGAACTGTGATCAAGTAATAGGCTATGTGATTTGATGCATTCTGCAAACTGTGTATAGTATTGAATACAATGCTCAATGCTAAATGTTTTAGAATGAAGAATTTTGCTGACTTGTAGAATTGCCTACAAAAACAGCGAACTTTGATGTGCTTGAGCTACCTCTAAATATTAATATTTTTGCCCCATTTTTTTTCTGGGGTGTTTTTATCATAAATGGAACAAATCTAGCGGGTCAGGCTGCAGAAAAACGGAAACAATTTTTTTTCGTACATTTAAGGGCCACCCTACTATGTAGGCTATAGAAAAAAATGCATTGTGTAATACGCACTTGATTCATTTTAATGCATACTATAACTAACTCATTCCGTTGTTATCTCCTCGTTGCACAACGGAATGAGTTAGTAATTGTATGCATTACAATGCATCAAGTGCATTGCTTATAAGTTATTCTTTATTGCACAACACATTGCAATTCAATGCAACAGCATCATTGCACAAAGGTAGATTGTGTGTGCAATGCAAAACAACAGCACATCTCTCTTCGTTGCACAAGTTAGTTGTTGTAGTGCAATTCGAATGTTAATGCTTTATTTTCAATGTACAAAGTTAGATATTTCATGCAATGCAATAGAGCATAAGGTATTTTTATGCAATGCCATGCGAATTCAACATTACCTTTTGTTTGTCTTTTCAATGCTCAATGCAATGTATTAGTTAATTATTTTATACATTGCATTGCAACAAGCAATAGTGTGTGCATTGCAATGCACAAATGTTATCTCCTTGTTGCACAACAGAATGAGTTAGTTCTTGTATTCATTGCAACGTTATTGCAACAAATGCAATGCCAGAGAACAAATGTTATCTCCTCGTTGCAAAAATAATGAGTTAGTTCAATGCAACAAGTGCTTATGTTATTCATCATTGTTTATTGGACAACGATAGATCTTCATTGCACAAGTTAGTTGTTGCAGTGCAATGCGAGTGCATATATTAATGCTGTCTTTTCAATGCACACAATTAGATGTTTTATAGAATGCAATATGCACATATCTCAGCTATATGTCTTATCGCTGCACAAGCTAGTTTATTATGCAATGCAATGCGAAATTTGATGTGTGTCTTTTTAGTGCAACAATATAAACGTTAGATATTTTATACAATGCAATACAGCAAACATGGTTTCTCTTCGTTGCAAACAAAATTTGACTAAAAGTCTTTGGTTTCACTTTATTTTATGGTCCCTTTAACACATTATGTTAACGCTGCACCTGCATGTTTAATAACTCTCATTAGAATGTTAGTGCATTTCAGAGTTGTGTATTTAAAAGATAACACATAATGCAATGAAATGAGTGCATAGCTTATTATTGTTGAATAAACAAAGGAATAAGTTAGATATGCACTGCAAGGGGATATATTTTTATTTCCTTAATGCACGGGTTCGCATTGCAACACAAAAGCAGGTTATGTGTTTTTTCTTCAATGGTCAACGGAATAAGTTAGTTCTTGTATTCAATCTAATGAAACAAAACAGTTCTTGTATCCAATGAAACAGTGCATATAGTTTTTACATTATTTGGATTCTGCACAACGGATTAAAGGTCCCGTATTATGCCCCTTTTCACAAGATGTAAAATAAGTCTCTGATGTCCCCAGAGTGTGTATGTGAAGTTTCAGCTCAAAATACCCAATAGATCATTTTTACAGCATGTTTAAATTGTCATTTTTTGGGGCACAGAAAAACGAGCTGTTTTAGTGTGTGCCCTTTAAATGCAAATGAGCTGCTGCTGGACGGCACAGGGGGCGGAGCTTCATGAGCTCGCGCTCAGTCTCTCAGGACAATTTCATCTCACGGAATGATGATAATATCAGAAACTCTCAGTAACGGTGTTCATTTCGAGTCGGACAATAATGCCTACAGAGTCAGAGTGCTGTATAGAGATGGAACAGGTATAGTTTAGTAGTTTAATTACGGTTATTATAACGTATTTGTCATCTGCTTGTATGTATCCATTATTTATTAATAGCCTACAAGTCTGCTGTCTGAATGATGATCAAACATACTGATGAGTTTAATAAAGTTTATTGTACATCACACAAAAGATGAAGCATCAGTTTTACTTCAGAAAATCACAGTAAGAGCTGAGTAAACACAGTAAGTTATAAGAAGTGCGCAAGTACATAAACGAATTTCGGTAGAGTTGAGGGAGCATTTCTGTGGGTGGAGGTTAGTCAAAAAACGGTTCTAGTGACTCATTAAAGAAGGAAGTAGAGGGATGTAGTCCAAACGGGCCGTTCGATGTAGTCGACTTCTGTTAAATAAAATATCTCGCTTGGCATTGAACTTTGAGCTTTATAATTTTACAGATATTATTTATGCTCTAACAGCAACATTTCACACTAACTAAAGTTTGAAACATGGAATCACGAAGAACGGGACCTTTAAGTTTGATTATGTATCCGATGCAGCAGCACATATATGTGTTATTCTTCAATGCACAGGCCAATAATCCAGTTTTTGTATGCAAGGCACTGCAACAACTCACATGTTATGTGCTATGTGCAATGCACAACGGAATATGTTAGGTCTTGTATGCAATTCTATTGCTTCTACGCAGTGCAATGAAACAGAGCATATCTTATGTGTTTTCTCTTCATTGCACAGTGAGAATTTTTTTTTTATATACTTCGTGCATATTTCGTTTTATTCTTAAATGCACAATGCATAAGTTAGTTCTTGTTAGTTCTAATGACACATATTCTTCACTGTTAGATAGTTAGATCGTGTCAACTCAATGCAACAGCAAATGTGTTATGTTATCTTTTGAATGCGCAATTTAATTAAGTTTTATATTAACTATTAACATATACTGTATTATGCATATTATATATATATTTTTTTTACAAGCGAAAGATAAGCTTTCTTTTAAGTGAAAGATATGCTTTCTTTCTACTTGTTACAGAGCATGGCCGATCTTATGTTCAGGTTCTCTCCAGATAGTAAAATATGATTCACTCACTAAATTATGATGGTATTTTTAATTTATTTGCCTCAATTTGATGTAAGATGTAATTCACTTTAAAGAAAAACTACAGTACATTTTTCAATTTCACTTATAACATGAAAAATGTGTCATGGTTTATTGGAAGATTGCTGCCATCTATACTGGAAAACAGACATATAAAATAAAATAACATTACATTTCGCTTGCAGCCGCTAGATGGCGACAGAGACTCTCTCAAACGCTCGCTGGCCATTTCTTCATACATGTGTTCTTTATTTAGATTTATGTTTAAATCTCATTATCATGTTTTTCATGTTTGTGTTGTATATGTTGTTTAATATACAACATTAAATATACTCTCTATATAAAATTAAATGATCTCTCTTTTATGTAACCTCAGCACATATACTCATATAAATTCATATCAGTGAATCAGAACTCCATATGATGACTGTAATAAGTGACCAACATCATCTGATTAGATTTTCTCCTGCATTTATTGCCATAACAAATGTGTATCAAAAACACAGTTAAAGCAGCCTGAGAAAAACTAATGTTGAATACTCAAGGGTCGTGAGCCCAACTAAAGCAGACACTGCTGGGGACATCACATTTCTGTTAAAGTTTTTTTCACTTTATTTAAATTAGCATATTTTACTTATGATGGGATCATAATAATTTGTTTTTTACAATGAAGGTATTTGATGATAATAATTCAGGAAATACCTGTAAAATAAAAGTGTTTTTCAGTTGATTTAATTTAGGATGTTCTCTTACGAGAGGTCTCTCGTATTGCGTAAGGTTAGCTTACGCATCGGGAAAGTCTTCTTTCTTCGAGATCTGAAGCCAAAAAATTATCCTTAATTTTGTATACATTGTCAACGCAGTGCAGCAGCCGACAGACCTAGGCAGGCTGTATAAGCGTGCTCATTGGCTGCTCGGCGGCAACTGCTTAAGCCTATCGGTGAGCGCTCTGAACGCGGCAACCAATGAGGGCGCTTCGCGCCCTCCACACCCTTCTAACCGTCAGAATGGGTGTGGCCAGCGTGTATATATTCAGCGCTCATAGGCTAAAATTCTGATTTTCTTGTCTTCAGCGACGCTCTTCGCATCGCTGGATCTTGAGAGCCGCCGCCGTTGAAACCAGCGACCAGCAAGCTTAGGACAGTGCCTGAGGAAGCCGGCCGTCTTCGCCGCTTCAGCCATCCGTGCCTGCTACGCTATCCGGTGACATATCCTTTACATTATTACTGTTTCTGTGTGTATTCTAAAAGAGCACGAGCCGTTTTTGTAAAAACGCCTCGTTTTTGCGGCTCGTGCCGCGCCCCGCTCAGCAACGGAGACCGCCACCTCTCTGCGCTCTCCGCCTGGGCCGCGGGCACGCCGCCACCGCACTCTCCGAGTGTGAAGAGCTTTCAATGTCGACCCTGCGGGCTCGACTTGAAGCTTTCGACCAAGCTGTCGCTCCGCCTGTCCCTGCCGGGCCGCGCAATAAGATGCGCCGCTCGCAGCGACCACCGGAGACTGTTGTGACTGAGGAGCTCGCCGGAACCTCTCCCTCGAGCTCTCTCTCGCCCTCTCCCTCCCGGCCGCTCAACCGCCGGCTCTCGCCCGCGCCGCCGCCGCGTCAGGAGATGAGGCGAATGTGATAGATACCCGCACTCTCCCTCTGTTCGAGCCGTGCAACTACGCCGCTCACAAGGGATGGCAGAAGCGGACGGTTTCGGAGCGAGTTTCCTCTCCCTCTGTTCGAGCCGCGCAAACTGAGCTGCTCACGAGGGATGGCAGGAGCGGACGGTCTCGGAGCGAGTTTCCTCTCCCTCTGTTCGAGCCGCGCAAACTGCGCCGCTCACAAGGGATGGCAGGAGCGGACGGTCTTGGAGCTCTCTTTACGTTACAAGAAAGCTACTCCGTCCTCGCGCGTCACTCACCGGTGAAAGGGGAACAGAGTGTTTTCGTCCCGCCGTGGCCTGGACTATAACCTCCATTTCCATTTCTCACACATTTCTCAGTCCCCTCTTAAGTTCAGGCGACTGGAATTGTTACTATTGCAGTATACGAGCCTGTTATAAATACACGCTCGCCTGCAAGCAAACGCCGTCACAAGACATGATGACGCTAACCGAGTACTAATGTATTCTCCCCTGTGGCTCAGTGGCGGAATGCTAGACTGTCAAGCCAGAGACCCGGGTTCGGTCCCCGCTCTCGCGGCAGATAAAGTTTATGCTGTTCGCTTCTCCGAGCTCGCGGCCAGTTTTTCTTACATACAGAAAACAAGCCCGCTCTCTCCCTCGTTGGGCCGCGCAGATTGCGCCGTTCAAGGGATGACAAAGCGGACGGTCACGAGCAGCGTTCAGCGTGCGCGCCTCACTCACCGGCGAAAAGAGAAGAGAGTGTGTTAGTCTCGCTACGGCTGGACAACCGCCAATCCTCACACATTTCTCAGTCCCCTCTTAAGTTCAGGCGACTGGAAATATTACTATTGCAGTAAACGAGCCTGTTTTAAACACACGCACGCCTGCAAACAAACGCCGACGCGACACATGAGGTCGCTTTTTATATGCTCGCGCTAATTGAAAGCTAATGTGTTTTCCCCTGTGGCTCAGTGGCAGAATCATACGCTTTCATGCGGGAGATCCGCGTTCGATCCCAGCTCTCAGGGCAGATAAAAATTTATGCTGCTTGCTTCTCCGAGCTCGCGGCCAGTCTTTCTTACTTACAGAAAGCGAACCCGCCTCTCGCACCACACCTTCTCAGGGTGCTCGAGTATTTTTGAGCGTCTAAACACGAGAGAAGAAAAGACGGTTAAATCCCGCAGCCCTGCGGCTGGACCACCGTCGAAGCTTTACGCTCTGTCAGTCCCCGTTGCCACGGCTACTGCAGCTGTTTACCTCGCAGTCAACGAGCCGGTATATCTACCCACTCGCCTGCGCGCATCCGCCGTTCTCACGGCAACCCAGAGAAATTTCAAAAGAGCATAATGTCTGGTTGCACGGCTGACGCCGTATGTGTTTCTAGTACAGTGAATGTGCCCACGTTTGTGCTCACCCCTGTACACAAGCACTATACATCCCGTGTCTCTCACAGAGCCCACTCTCATGAAGCAGGCAAAAGCCGCTTTAGTGTTAAAAGTAGGTCACGTGTCCACTTCTCTGTGCCCACACCTACTCACTGCCCGCTCTGTCACACGGCCTCGCACGACCGGTCATGTTTTAAATGTAAGTCCTGTGCCCGCCCTCGAGCGCTCACACATACTAACTAACATTTTCGCCCCGACGCCGACATCGCGCGTCGCGCCTCACACTATATGTTCCCCGTCCAAAGCCACCGGGACACTGTGTGTAAAACGGCCAGCTATCGCTACGTGCGATCCGCCGTATCTAAGCACCAAGAGCGCGCGCGCCGCGCCCGCCCCTGAATGTAAGTCCTGTGCCCGCCCTTGAGCGCTCACACATACTAACGAACATTTTCGCCCCCGACGCCGCCATCGCGCGTCGCGCCTCACACTTTATGTTCCCCGTCTAAAGCCACCGGGACACTGTGTGTAAAACGGCCAGCTATCGCTGCGTGCGATCCGCCGTATCTAAGCACCAAGAGCCGCGCCCGCCCCTCCGTTTTGAGCTCTCGAGCCCGCGATGCGCGGCGATCGGAGCCCGGAGGCCATTCTGCCCCTGGCTGCACAAGCAAAAGCGTGGGAAGCTATTCCAGGCGCATCAGAACGGGTGCTAAGCACAGTAAAATGGGGCTATACTCTGCAGTTCGCTCGCCGCCCTCCGCGCTTTCAAGCGCGTATCGAGACCAGAGTGAATGGGGAAGTAGCACATCTACTTCGAGCAGAAATAGCTACACTTCTGTGCAAAAGGGCTATAGAACCGGTTTCCCCTTCCATGAGCGAGTCGGGCTTTTACAGCCGTTATTTCCTCGTTCCCAAGAAGGACGGAGCTCTCAGACCAATTTTGGATCTGAGACGTTTGAACAAGGCTCTTATGAGAAGACCGTTCAAAATGCTCACAACCAGACAAATTCTCGCGCAAATTTGTCCGAGGGACTGGTTTTTATCTCTCGATCTAAAAGACGCGTGCTTTTCAGATCCAGATAATACCCCGTCACAGGCCATTCTTGAGATTCGCCTTCGACGGTCAGGTATATCAGTACACGGCCCGCCTGTCGACACAGCGCGCGCGCTGCATTCGACGCCTGGCCGCGTCCCTCCGGCCGGGCAGCACCGTACCTCTCAAAACATTTCAGAGGTTACTGGGTTGTATGGCCTCAGCCGCAGCAGTGCTTCGGCTGGGTCTTTTACGAATGCGCCCGCTACAACGCTGGCTGAATGCCCGAGTGCCTCACAGAGCATGGGCTTCCGGCGGTATTCGCATCAGAGTGACTCAGAGCTGCGTTTCAGCTCTGAAGCCCTGGTTAGCGGCCGACTGGTACCAGCGGGGAGTGACAATGGGAGCCATCTCACACCGCAAAGTTATCTCGACGGACGCTTCCACCTCAGGCTGGGGCGCTCAGTTCGAGGGCAAACCGGCTTTTGGCCTATGGTCAGACCGGGAAAAATGCCTCCACATAAACTGTTTGGAGATGATAGTGGTCGAGAACGCGCTCAGGCGCTTCCTCCCATTCATACGGGATCACCATGTGCTAGTCCGCTCGGACAACACGTCCGTGGTATCCTATGTGAACCGACAGGGCGGTGTCAGATCCAGGAATCTGTGCAGGCTGACAGAACGCCTTCTCGTGTGGGCTTACCGCTCGCTGCGCTCGCTGAGAGCCGCGCACATGCCGGGCCACCTGAATGTCGGTCCAGACAGACTGTCCAGGGACAACATTCCCCCGGGAGAATGGTCTCTGCACCCCCAGACAGTCCAGTTTCTCTGGCGCCTATTCGGCAGAGCGGAAATCGACCTCTTTGCGTCGAAAGACAATGCTCAATGCCCGAAGTTTTATTCGAAGAGCGAGGACGCGCTGTCCCAGACATGGCCCAGCCTCCCGCTGTATGCTTTTCCTCCGATCTCCCTGTTGCCACAGGTCATTTCGAGGATCAGAGAAACGCACCACTCAGTGCTGCTTATAGCCCCGCGATGGGAAAACCAAACTTGGTACCCAGAGCTAGTGAGGCTGTCGCACTCACCCCCATGGCCGATCCCGGTGAGAAAGGATCTCCTCTCCCAAGCCGGTGGATCGATCTGGCATCCCCATCCAGAGCGCTGGTCGCTGCATGCATGGGTGATCAACGGATACCCGTTGACCTGTCAGAAGGGGTCGTGAACACGATCACACAGTCGAGAGCCCCCTCCACGAGACGGCTCTACGCGTCTAAGTGGTCGGTGTTTTCTAAATGGTGCGCTACTAAAAACTTGGATCCGCGTGCATGCGGGGTCCCGCGGGTGCTCTCCTTCTTACAAGAGCTGTTGGAAAAGGGCAGATCCCCTTCCACGCTCAAAGTATATGTGGCCGCTATTGCAGCGTTCGCTGAGACGACGCGCGGCCGGGCAATGGGAAGGAATGAGCTCATTATCCGCTTCCTCAGAGGAGCTAGACGGATGAATCCCCCGCGGCCCCCCTCGGTTCCCTCGTGGGATCTGTCCTTGGTCCTAGCGGCCCTAGAGGCTTTTCCCTTTGAACCGCTTGAATCCGCGGATCTAAAGTATCTGTCGCTTAAAACCGTTTTTCTGATAGCTCTGTCTTCAGTCAAACGAGTGGGTGATTTGCACGCGCTATCTGTTAGCCCTGCATGTCTTGAGTTCGGGCCGAATGACTCGAAAGTCATTCTCAGACCGAGACACGGTTACATCCCCAAAGCGATTGGAACCCCGTTTAGGGCACAAGTTATGTCCCTCTCGGCTCTGCCAGCATCCGACAGTGGGGACAGTGATAACCTCCTATGCCCTGTCCGGGCGCTGAGAGTTTACATCACGCGCTCCGCCGCTTTCAGGCGTTCAGAGCAGCTCTTTGTTTCCTTCGGCGGACGCACCAAGGGTCTTGCCGCCTCGAAGCAGAGCTTGTCCAGGTGGATAGTGGACGCGATAGCAGCAGCTTATGCCTCCAGACACCTGCAGTGCCCTCTGGGCATCAGAGCCCACTCCACTAGAGGCATGGCCTCGTCGTGGGCCTGGTCCAGCGGAATTTCTAATCACGGTATTTGTATGGCGGCGGGCTGGGCCTCCCCGTCAACATTCGTGAGGTTTTATAACCTGGAAGTTCCTGCCCTACAGGCAAAAATACTGTCAGCATAAGTGACATGTATGCTCTGCCCATTTCTCGTGTGCAGACTACGTTCATATGCTGGCGCTATTCTGGTACTATACTCAGGGTGAAGTGTTTGACTCAGACCGGCTGATCCGCTCTGTTTCCTATTTCCCGTTACGCGCTGTTGTCGGTGCTGGCCCGCGCTGCTGGCCGCCCGTATTATTCTCTGTCGCGCGGGAATTTTTCCCTTCATGTGAGACCGACTATGTCGTTTTTCTCCTACCCTTATGAGTGCTTATGTACTGTATGGGCTCGCTCTGCCGGCCCTACTGTTTGTACTGTTATATGTTTATAGACCGGCCGCGCCGCTCTATTTCATATGCTGCATGAAGTGCCTGTACTGCGCTGGCCCGTCTCTCCGACCGGCCACATTTCCCAGCAGAGTGTTTTCCCCGGTTTCCCTGGGATTCATGGGCTGGATGCTCGGCGCACACGGCGTTGACAAAGGGTTCCCGATGCAATACGAGAGACCTCTCGTAAGAGAACGTACTCGGTTACTAATGTAACCTCGGTTCTCTCTAGAAGAGGGAACGAGTATTGCGTAACCTGCCGTGTCGCGCCACGAGCTTTTGCGCTTCAGACTGCGAAAACCAGAATTTTAGCCTATGAGCGCTGAATATATACACGCTGGCTAGAAGGGTGTGGAGGGCGCGAAG
The DNA here is from genome assembly GCF_949319135.1 of Squalius cephalus. Taxonomy (NCBI): domain Eukaryota; kingdom Metazoa; phylum Chordata; class Actinopteri; order Cypriniformes; family Leuciscidae; genus Squalius; species Squalius cephalus. The sequence goes on from NC_137130.1 coordinate 31,109,865, forward strand.
CGCCCTCATTGGTTGCCGCGTTCAGAGCGCTCACCGATAGGCTTAAGCAGTTGCCGCCGAGCAGCCAATGAGCACGCTTATACAGCCTGCCTAGGTCTGTCGGCTGCTGCACTGCGTTGACAATGTATACAAAATTAAGGATAATTTTTTGGCTTCAGATCTCGAAGAAAGAAGACTTTCCCGATGCGTAAGCTAACCTTACGCAATACTCGTTCCCTCTTCTAGAGAGAACCGAGGTTACATTAGTAACCGAGTACGTTTTACTTTAATGTTGCAGGGTTTTTTGGGGGCTGCCAGTCATTCGACCATTTTATCATTTTACTTTTTTTTTACAGTTTAATAACAGATTATATTTTGTAATTTGTAATTTTTCAATACCTAAAATAGCATCTGAATTTTTAATTTACAGATATCATTTGTAATTTTACAGAATTTTGAGTACAATTTAAAATGAAAGAAAATGAACGTCAAAAAATCAGTTATTTTCTGTAAAATGAAGATTTTTTTGGCAATAGTTAGAGAAATGAGGAGTGTGTTTTATGTGACTGAGATGATCGACTTTAAACAGCCCATGATAGCGGAAAGCTTTGGCGACAGTATAACGAGAGAACTGGCATATGAGAGCATGAGTTTCATGAGTTACAGTGAAAGAAAAGCAGGCAGTTATGATATATTTTGTAAGCAATGTTATGAATGAGAGTATATCCTAATCACGAGGTATTTCTTTAATCCAGTGTAATGAATGAGCGCACACATTGACAGTAGTTCTTTCAAGAAAGCGTTTCCAGCGATCCGTTTCCTTTAGTTGTAACTTTTACAATTAAACAATTAAAACCTTTAAATACTTTAAATAATTAAATTCTCTCCTCACATGTGATTACAAATCTTTCTTTCCTCACGGGTCAAAATGACCCGAAGCATTATTATTACACTTCATTATTTGTCCAGAAAGCTTATATCATTTCAATCTGATATTTTTTCCTTTTTAATGCATTTTTGGGGGATTTTTGTGTGTGTTATTTATTATTTTATTTTATTATTAAGAAGTAAATAAAATAACTTTAACAATAATTACATTTTAACATTCTACACATTCTAAATACAAAATAAACCTGCATTGCATGCAAAGATCAGTTAAAAAAATCCTAATAGTCATTTCATGACTATTGCCACTAGATGGCCGAGCAGTTTTTCTCAGTCGCTTTGGTACATTTCTTGAATCATCTTAAGATTTGCAAACCAGTAAGTGTGTTTCTCCAAACAATTCATACAAACGGCAGAACACAATGGATTATCTGCAAAAGCCTAAAAAGCCCTTAGTTCACAATCAGGGTAGGCTATCTTCCGTCCATTCCAAATCCGTTTTCAGTTAAAAAAAACAGAAAACGAAAAAACTAATCGTTTTTTAATTTATCATTTTATTGCCTTTGATTAATATTTGCTTAAAGTTATATTTTTTATTATTCTGCCTTTTGATAGTTTGTTTTCCAATTTGAAATGAAATAAGCAGAAACGAGAAAACGGCCCCTTTATTCGTTTTTTCGTTTTTTCCAAAAAACGACAAAACGAGATTTCGGCTTGATTTTTCGCTTTTTAGTTCACAGGCAAAAAACAAATAAATGACTTCAAAATTCGTTTTCCACATGTGGGCGGCCTGACACGCCCCCTTTCGCCGATTGGTCAAGCAAATCTGAGCATGTGACGTCATAAGTTGTCGCTCAGGTCTGTTCAACAAAATAATAGTCCTCTACTATGGCTACAGATTCTTAAACTGTACAGCGCAGGTCCTATTGGACATTCTTCTGTGCAACTTTACATGTTTCACAGAAATCTTTACATCAGAAATATTAATTATTAGTCTGCCACCAGCCTGTTTTATTTAGCTGTGCGGAGTTAAATCTGTGTGGTGAAGCTGCGCTTGACAGCGCCGTGCGGGAGAGGCTCACTGACCAATGTTCAGTCAGCAGTCAGAACTTTTCTTTTAGACGCTCCGTTTTGACATGGGATGGTGATTGCAAATACTGTAATGCCAATAGGCTGAGGGTGGGTACCGATGATGGTGAAATAAATTTTTACTGAAACTGTAATCATATCCGCGACCTGTGAAAATGAGACAGATGATTGACAGGACGATAGTTTTTGGTTTTATTAGACGGAGTTAAATCTGTGTGGTGAAGCACAATGTTCAGTCAAGTGTAGCATACACGCAGCAGTCATAACTCTTCTTTTTGACAATATGCTCAGTTTTGGACAAGGGGTGGATATTGCAAATACTGTAATGCAAAACTGCTGGTGGTGGTGGGTACCGCGATGATGGTAAATAAAATTGTACTGTAACTGTAGCTATTCATAGCCGCGAGAGTGAGACAGCGAGATGATTGACAGGACGATAGCGGAGGAAAAAGAGCAAGATTTTGTTAGTAAAGAAATATTGATTTGTTTAATATAAAAGTGAGTTTGTCTTTGAAAACAACAACAACAAAAAGGTGAAATAACAGTGTGATCACAAAAATGAGCGTTCGTTTTAAAGGAAAATTTCCAAATATATTTTATTTATTTGTTAGCCTAATGCTGTTGTTTTATGTTTAATACTGTTGTTTTAAGTTTAATACTGCGGATGCGGGAGTTAAAACTGTGATGGACTATGTTGGTGACCCAGTGTAATTGTAGCCTACAGCGTAAAATATACAACCACAAACACACGTAGACTAATATGTATGCATAGCCAAAACACAACACGAGTTTGTTTAAACTTGATTTTTATTATCACCCATATATTTTTTTCCGGACTCCACGCCAGAGGTCCCCCTCAGCACCCCTAACCCTTGTGTTATGTTGCGGGTCAATTTGAACCGTTTAGGGTGCTTAAACATCTGTAGTTCCGTTCATTCCGGACCAAGGGAGAACAATTATGTTGCTAAACAGTGACATAATGCACAACGCACTCTGACAACGGCAGCTGGTTTAGTCCAAAAATGCGCAGTTCTTTGGCAGTTGGGTCTGTTCGAGGTCGGATCACGTTCTCACCACAAACAAACCGCTCTAGAGTTCTTTTGAAAGCGTACCGCTTTTGGTGCGCACCCGAGTGCGATTGCTGCATTCACACCTGCCCAAACGAACCGCACCAAGGGGGAAAACGAACTCTATAGTGTGATTCAACAGAACTAAATGAGGCAGGTGTGAAAGAAGTAAGAACCCTTAGATTTTCTAGTTGTTGGAAATACTGGTTAAAGGTAGGGTAGGTCAGAATTGTCTAAAAAACCTTTTATTCAGATTTGTTTAAACTGTCTTTATATACCAATACATAATTAAAATGCAAGTACTCTGAAATAGAGAGTATAAAAAATTGAGTGACTCTAGTGTATTTAATCTTCAATAAACACAGCTCATTAATTCCATTCACTCCCACCTAAAAACGGGTGCGCGACTGCGCGCACGTGGGCAGAGCCAGTAATAGAGAGCCTAAGTCCCGCCCCTCCGCTTCCGGCTCATGGGACCTTATTTCGGAAAAAATATGTATGGAAGTCAATGGCGAGAGATAACTTATCTTTTTATTCCGTCTGAACTGTGCCCTGAACTACACATATGATGTTTGCCAATTTAAAAGGTAATTATGAAAGTAAAGAAAGTCGCAGTTTGTCATAAAACAGAAGAGTAACGTTTAGTTTTATGTGAAAATTGCTCAATGAACTACATCTCTTGTCTCGCACTATGTGCGTCACAAGATCCGTTGCTCGTATGTGTGTATTCTGGCTCAAAACACTCAGGCATGACGGCATAACGTTACCATTATTATGTAAGACTATAGAAACAATGACTGACGTTAGCTTCAGTAAAGTTAGCTTCATTCATTGAGAGAAAAGGAATGACGTCGCGTGTGCGCCTTCTGGGTTTGTAGTCTTTGTAATTACGTGTTTTCACAGTCTTATACCTCAGCAGTTTTATATCAAGCTGCGACTTTCTTGACTTTAAAATGTATCTTTTAAATTGACAAACATCATATGTGTAAATCAGGGCACAATTCAAACGAGATCAAAATACTTGTTGTCTCTCGCCATTGACTACCATACAATGTTTTTCCGAAATAAGGTCCCATGGTGGTCGACCGGAAGGGGAGGGACTTAGGCTCTCTATAGCGGCGGTAGTCATGGCGACGGAGAGTGACAGTCGCGCAAGCCAATCACTTGTTTCGTCCCGGTAGGAATTAATGAGCTGTGTTTTTTGAAGATTAAATAGGCTACACTATAGTCACTAAATTTTTATACTCTCTTTTTCAAAGTACTTACATTTTAATTATGTATTGGTATATAAAGACAGTTTAAGCCAATTTGAAAAAAAAGTTCTTTAGACAATTCTTACCTACCCAACCTTTAACCCTATGTTTTTTTTCTTGATATTTTGTGACTTTTTCTCATTTATCATGACGAACATGCAAAGTTTCAACATGCTAGAGAGAGGTTAGAGTGCGACATCCATCAAACTGACAGTTTTATGACCCTTAAGCCCCGCCCCCTTTTTGACCGTGGGAATTTTCCCACGCTAGCCCCGCCCCTTTCTACCCCCTCCCTCCCACCTCCGGACAGGTCACGTGACCGTGAGAATATTCCCACGCTTGCTCCTCCCATATGGGTGTGAACAGAACCAGGGATATATTATAAATTAAATTATATATTAAATTATATATTTAATAATATAAAACGTTGTATAAAGTTAAAATACACATGTGTTCTCACACATTTGTAAAACACATTAGTTGCACATTAAAAACTTTAAAATGTCAATGACAAAAGTTTAAATTGCATTATCTTAAAGCTATCAAAATGTATTAGTATTAAGACATTAAACAGATATTAAAACATATCAAACGCGTAAACGCATACGTACATTTAAAAGTGTGTATTTTCTTAAAGTTATAAAAATGCGTTAGCATTAAAACATCTAAAATAACATTTTATGTTAAAACATTGAAAATCAATGTTCAGTCATTTACAGAAAAGTATAACAAGTTAAGAGAGTTTTTCATTACAAAAAGATAATTTTTTAAAAATGTTGATCCATAATCATTTAACTTTCACACATTATTTATAAAACGTTACATTTTACATAAAGTATCTTTAAAAGTGTATATTTTCTTAAAGATATAAAAAATGCGTTAGCATTAAAACATCTAAAACAACATTTTATGTTAAAACATAAATATTCAGTCATTTACAGAAAAGTATAACAAGTTAAGAGAGTTTTTCATTACAAAAAGATAATTTTTTAAAAATGTAGATCCATAATCATTTAACTTTCACACATTATTTATAAAATGTTACATTTTACATAAAATATCTTTAAAAGTGTGTATTTTCTTAAAGATATAAAAATGCGTTAGCATTAAAACATCTAAAACAACATTTTATGTTAAAACATAAATGTTAAAACATTGAAAATCAATGTTCAGTCATTTACAGAAAAGTATAACGAGTTAAGAGAGTTTTTTCATTACAAAAAGATAATTTTTTAAAAATGTAGATCCATAATCATTTAACTTTCACACATTATTTATAAAATGCTACATTTTACATAAAGTATCTTTAAAAGTGCGTATTTTCTTAAAGATATAAAAAATGCGTTAGCATTAAAACATCTAAAACAACATTTTATGTTAAAACATAAATGTTAAAACATTGAAAATCAATGTTCAGTCATTTACAGAAAAGTATAACGAGTTAAGAGGGTTTTTTACGGTGGCCGAGAGAGCTCAACGCGCTGCAAATGAAGAAAACACATGCAAACAGAAAAAAAATGCATGCAAACAGAAAAAAACACATGCAAATAGAAAAAAACACATGCAAATAGAAAAAAAACACCAGAGAATAAGAAAACATCTTCATCAGTTTTACAACTCACGTGTGTCCCAATACTCACAACACAACCAAATACGGAAACGCGCTGCAATTACAGAAACGCGCTGCAAAAGTTCACAACACAACCAAATACAGAAACGCGCTGCAAATAGAACAGAACACAACGGAAATGTTTCCGGGGAACCCAATAAGTGACGGACGGACGGCTAGGACGTGCTTACAGCTGTCTACTTTTTTTTTTTTTTTTTGCAAAACATACAAAGATGACACGTTTATGACATACAACTTTGTATACAATATACAAAATGTATTTGCGATATGTTCAATGTCATAAGAATACTAAAAAGAACAATGAGCTGAAGACTAAAATAAATAAATAAATAAAAAAGATAGAGAAAAAGAACATGAGGGAAAGACATTAATCTATACATCAGTTACATTGAACACATTTTGTCATGTTATGTTAAAATAAGTTTCATAAGAAATGTTAGAATGTAGCTATAGGTCCAAATATGAGACGGCAAGTTTTAAAGTTGAGACACTCACACAAAGATATAACACATATTTTAAAAACTTTGTTGTATAAAATGTATATTTATTTGCAACAGTTATGTTAACAGCATTAATACTATATTTCTGGTAAGAACAGCTATTCAGCTGATGGACACGCGCTGCGTTGTCATGGGAACATCCCAGGTGAAAATAATGAGGAAATTACGTTGTCTTTCGTTGCTCCCTTCATCAACATAATGGCACACAAGTGCCCCGCTCCCTCCAAAGTGCCCAATTCAAGGGCTCTGCCGTCTGCCCTTTTAAGAGAGTAGGGCATAGGTAAAGCCAGAGCCTGCGTCTCTCTGGTAAAGCTCGCGAGCCGTCCGTCCGTCACTTATTGGGTTCCCCGGAAACATTTCCGTTGTGTTCTGTCCTATTTGCAGCGCGTTTCTGTATTTGGTTGTGTTGTGAACTTTTGCAGCGCGTTTCCGTATTTGGTTGTGTTGTGAGCATTGGGACGCACGTGAGTTGTAAAACTGATGAAGATGTTTTCTTATTCGTTGGTGGGTTTTTTTCTATTTGCATGTGTTTTTTTTCTATTTGCATGTGTTTTTTTCTGTTTGCATGCGTTTTCTTCATTTGCAGCGCGTTGAGCTCTCTCGGCCACCGTAGTTTTTCATTACAAAAAGATAATTTTTAAAAAATGTAGATCCATAATCATTTAACTTTCACACATTATTTATAAAATGTTACATTTTACATAAAATATCTTTAAAAGTGTGTATTTTCTTAAAGATATAAAAATGCGTTAGCATTAAAACATCTAAAACAACATTTTATGTTAAAACATAAATGTTAAAACATTGAAAATCAATGTTCAGTCATTTACAGAAAAGTATAACAAGTTAAGAGGGTTTTTCATTACAAAAAGATAATTTTTTAAAAATGTTGATCCATAATCATTTAACTTTCACACATTATTTATAAAACGTTACATTTTACATAAAGTATCTTTAAAAGTGTATATTTTCTTAAAGATAAAAAATGTGTTAGCATTAAAACATCTAAAACAACATTTTATGTTAAAACATAAATGTTAAAACATTGAAAAATCAGTGTTCAGCTCCGGACCGTGGGAATTTTCCCATGATCCCCTTCCCTACAAACACCCTCACCCCTCCCCACATTTTTTAAAAATGTTGATTTGTTAGCATTTAACTCCCACACATTATGTGTAAAATGTTACATTTAACATAAAATATTTTTAAAAAGTGTCTCAAACACATAATATTAAAACCACACCGTGTTAAAATCACAGTATCTAAAAAATAGCCTTACGTTTTTGTAAATCCGTTTGTTGAAAGAGAACCAAAAGGTATATCCAATGGTGTATTCCACATCAAAGGTATATCCAATGGTATTTTCCACATCAAATGTATATCCAAAAGGTATATCCAAGACCAAAGGTTCATCCAACATTAAGGGTATATCCGGATCCATAGGTTTAGAGATTTTATTTCCAAAAGTTACAATGTCCTCGTGAGGAGCTCAATGAAACACATCCACACAGTTACATCCCAAAAGTTAGACTGAACTCTGTGACATCTGCCCTGTAGCCACAGGTAGACCACTCCCACCCTAGACCCCTCCCACCCCTAGAGACCTCCCACCCCTAGACCCCTCCCACACCATGACCCCTCCTACATCAAGATCCCTCCCAAGCCAACTATGTTTTGCTTTAATTAAAAAAAGAGTTTTATTTTCCGCAATCATTTAAAAACTTTTTAAAAACAATGTATGTATAAAGTTAAAATACAACGGTTTAGTATTCGTACGTTTACAACGTTATCTGAAAAAAGCTAGGATTAATAGCTAGATTTTATTTAAAATTAATAGTTTAAATTATTAGTTAAGTTAGAGTTAATTCATGCTTTAGTTAAGTTATATTCTCTAATTTACTGGTTTATTCACTCTTCGATAAGATAATCCAACTAACCCTTTGAAGTAAAAATAATGAATCTGTTCAAAACTATGTGCTTTTAACTTTAAAACCGTGAAACATAAGACATTTTCCACACACATGTAACACTTTCACATACAACTTTAATAATAAAATAACTTTAACTTTAATAAAATGATACAGACCTTTAAAATACAAAGGTGTATAGGCTAGTATTTAAAACGCTAGGCCTATCAGAAAAATGTAGACAATAATGTCTTCTTACGTATACAGATTTTAAACCCTGTTAAAAACAAAAAAGTCAACGTTAAATAATTTAAAACAAGTTATAGAATGTCTTTCACAAACAACTTTTAAAGATACCAGAAAAATGGTAAATTATGTTTCAAACGTGAACAACATATCAAACATATCAAACAACAACAGTTAAAAAATAATACATAAAGTGAATAGTTTTTAAGCAAAACTTTTTAACATTACAATTCACTATAAACTTTTGTATAGATCTTAGCTAAAATAGATCTTTCACTGTCTCGCAAAGCATCCTTGCGCTCCGAAAGCACAACACGAATGAGAAATCGATCTGTGAAGCGAGTCTCCGCCCACCTAAAAACTTCGCCAAAGCAAATACACATGTGTAGAGGTATAGCTACAGATTTAAATCTTGGTAAAAAGGCTTAATCAAAACAGCATTTAAAATTTTTGTACATTTAATTTAATTTAGTTATTAATCCGGTATTAGATCTTTCTAGCCTAATATTGTTTGATGTGTTATGCCTAGATAACGAAACATAGTCCATACATGTTGTGTTCGAGAAAAGTAATATTGATGTCATCTTTGTGAGATCATACCCACAAACGCAGAACTTTGTGTTGGATGCTCCACTTTACTAAAAGAAAATATTATGTAATTCATTTTCAAACTGTAATTATACCATATTTTATGTATTAATAGTATGGTTCCATTGGGGTTTAATGTTTTAATGTTTGTTTGTTTGTTTGTTATTAACTAATACCTTTTTTAACTAAACACTTCAACATCCTGCACAAATTAAAGAAACATATGAGGTAAGGATAGTCTCAGACCCCAGATAAACAGATAATGGAATGTTCACAAGTAGGAGTTATTCTCCTACTTCGTATGTGTGTAAATAGTTGCGCTTATGGACTAACTTTAAAAAATCATCTTTATACAGGAATCACGTGTGTCCAAACATTTGTGTAAGATTCAAAAGACCAAATCACTAGGGGAGACAACAAACACACACCATCGTGAAAAGTGACCGTTCAGCACAGTGTCCGAATTTAAATGACATATACATTAACGGGCCAGAATGTGACACAGACTCCACCCACTAACACGCCTCTCAAAGGTGAGAGGTCTGTTGCGATTTAAAGGTGTGCGTAAAAAATGACGCCGATGGTTACATCACGTGGGAATTCCCTCCCACAGTGTGACAGAGTTTAAAAAGGAACTCAAGCACTACTAGAGATACTTCTGATTTTGCATACCAGACAACCTGCAATGGCTACTGCGGCACCGAAAACACCTGAGAGAAGGATTACTGATGCTATGGTGGATTTGACTTTAGCACCACGAAAAAAACGGGAAACCCATGGGCCATGTTTAACGCGATTTCTTCACGAGCCTGCAGATTCTGTGAAATATACTTTTCACTTGTCTGAAGGACGTGCGTGTACATATGATTATGACAAAATCAACAGAGAAGTCAGATTTTTTAACGTGGATAACAACGAACGATTCACCGCAAACTCCACGGATGATCCAGCATTAAAATTCACTGAAAGAGATTGGGTTTTATTCTATTCAAAAGTATGGCCGGATTTACAGGAAGGTAAGGACATGCCTCTTTTTATTGGTGAGTGGGCTGGATTAACGATGGGTACTAGATATCGAATTCTGGCTGACCAGATAAATAAACATTCGGACGACTATGTTTATATTCTGTGTAGCGACTTTGGAACGTACCCAGAATTCACATGGCCGATATCTGAAAAAGATCATTTAAAATTATATGATCTGAAATTCATGTTCCAATGGAAAGATCTACCTGTGATGGCTGAGATTTTTTCCAAGATCAATCAGTTTTTCCAGTGGACCAGCGCGTATGAGCGTTACACCAACATTAAAGTGAAACTCTTCCATCCCGAGTGGGAGGTCCCGTGTAGGCGGGGCTCCCAGATAACTCCTCCCACGATCTACAAACATTAAGAAACTACTCTCTGGACTAGCCGATTCATTCAAACGCATCGTGACTCAAGGAGCTGACTCTTCTTCATCATCATTCCAACCCCTGGGAGCTACGACGGATACGTACCAAAAGGATTACCGGATGCAGCAAATGGATTACCTATTATGACAAATGGATTACCTCAGAAAAGCGTCGATTGGCTAAATAAATTCTGTACTGAACTTGGATATCACAAACTGGTGTTCCTCACAAGCTATGGAGTTGGAAACATCTGCCACAGTGGTCGAGACCCCAGACACGTCTGTCGATGAGACGGTCGGATGCCAAGGAACTCACAGGTCACCGGATTATCAAGTCTATTTTGCGTGTCATTCTAGAAATTTAATTTTTTGTGTGGATAATAGACTATATAATTTGTCAATGTAACCTGCTTTTTTAAAAATACACGTATAAATTTACCTTTTGTTTGGACAATATATAATATGTCCTTGAGTGTTTTGTAAAATGATTAAAAATGTTTGTAAAATGATTTTATATTTTAGGTGAATGCATCATGGAGAAGAATTTGAAATGTCTGTGAAATTAAATTTTGTTTGTTTGTGATATAATTCATATTATACATGTTTTTAACTTTCTACTTCTTACATTCTAATAAAAGAAAAACATTTTTGTTGTTTGGAAATGTTTTGTAACTTTTATGTAGTGAAAAATGTTTGTGACTTTTATATTGTGAAATAAAAAATGTTTGTGACTTTTATATTGTGAAATAAAAAATGTTTCTGACTTTTATATTCTAAAATAAAATAATGTACAACTTTGTAACATGATTGATTCTTATTGATTGAAATCTCATAGCGTCTACATGGCAGAACTAATAAAGATATTTGACTATCCTTCGGATTCTGGTGCTTATAAAGATAGATTAAAACAGACTGTGTTACAGGAATATGGTGTAAGATTATCAGATCTGTCTGTATACATGCATTCTCTAAAGAGAACGTCAATATTAAATATATTCTAACTATTATTGATATTTTCTTGAAATGTGGCTGTACGAGGTGTTACGAAATAAAACGGGGCCGGAAGAAGTTAAAGCTTTTTTGTCTATTTTGAGAGAAGGACGTGTACCTGTAAAGTTGCAGACAGATAGGGTTCAGAGTTTTTAATAAACACATATCTTCCTAGTGTTGCACATACATGGCAATATGTCTATCTTTTTCAAAACATAGTCTCAAAATCATAATTAATGTATTTTCGTTGTGTGAATCAGATTTAAGAACGCACAACGACTCAGACTACACTTGTATGGTTTTATTTTACCATAGGAAATCGTCACCCTATAAACCCTATAACATTTTTGAACAGAATTTTACATTTTACTTTTGTCGGGTACTTGTGATTTTTTATGTGAATTGTAACAGAAGACATTTATCTGAGACAATCAGAGCATTTTGTTTTGTTCAATGTAAATAATAATAATAAAAACATATTCAGAGTAGTGATCATCGTCATTTATTAAAGAAGACAGTTGTAATTTCATTGTGTTAAAATACATCAGTCTTATAGCATTTCATTCATTATGTAAAATGTTAAAACACCATTGAAATAAGTTAACACTAGAACTGCCGGAATTCCATAACAACTAGAACGACCATAGACCAATTTTGAGCCTGCATCACAGCAGGCTTGTTCGACTTCATGCAGCTCTGCGCAGACCGATCGGCGGCTGACTTGAAGCAGTGCATGCCGGTTAGAAATTTTGTCCGACTTGATACAGCGCCGACGCCACGTGACTGTGACGTGTGCCATCAAAGTACCGCGAGAGCAATTCGAGAGTAGCCGGAGAACTCAGCCAGCGCAGCTTCTCAAGAGCGGCTGCACTGGGCTGCACGTGGGCTGATGACGACACAGCTGTTCCACGATTGGCCGGATTCACCGCATGACAACGATCACGTGTGTTTCGTGTTTATTTCTAACACCTTTAGTTCCTCTAAAGCTCTCAAATCAGTTTATTATAACAGTGAACACTCTTTTTATGTTGTTGTCATGCTATATTGTGTCATGTTTATCAAATTAAAACTGCTTAAAAAACGTAGACTCCACTTCATTGATAGTTGCTTATGTTGAACTTTATTCTTGTTCAAACAGACGCTGTATGAAGCAGTACATAAAGTATTGAATGAAAATGTCTCTGAAACATCTGTGCATTATTAGGCAAATATTGCATTTATTTCACTTCAGCTGTGGTAAAGTATGCAAACACCACGTGAGCGGTCACTACGGGAACCAGAAAGTGTCCGACTTCACGTCTCCGTTTGCAGCTCCTCCCCGCCTGCACGCGGCTACTCTCGCCGATCGGGTGCATCCAGCCGCAGCCGATGTCGAACACACCTAGCGACTCCACATGACTGTGACGTATGCCAACAAAGTACCGCGAGAGCTGCACTGCTACGGTTTCCGGGTTGAACGTCATGTTTCCCGGAAACGGTGTGCAGCGGTGATCAGCACGAGATGCATGCTGGTTAGAAATGTGTCCGAGTGTGGTCCGTCTTGCTCTGATGTCATGCTGACGTATGTCAAAAATCTCCCGCGATCGCAAGGCGCACCTGGTGGATTCTGAAGTCGAGCGCAGTTGCTCTCCACCGACTGTGCTGATCAAAAGCATGATGGGAAATGACTTGCTGACGACACAGCTTGATGTTCATTGGTTTAAACAACCGTGATGTATTGTTCTCTTTTAAATGTTTGATTTTAATAAAACTCTGATATCATGTTTTATGTATACGTTATGTGGTAATATTCCCAAACTATCTCAGTGCGATCTCTATGGGTTATGCAATGTAATTTTTATTAAAAATAAATAAATAAAAACGGATGTCTGTATTAAAGAAAAAAGACTGATAAACATGTATTTGGAATGGAATTAAATAAGTAGGCTACTTTCGGTGTCTTGTTCATTATATTTATTTTCATATAAAAGCAACAGAACTTAAATACCACCCAGTTTATTAGCAACACTGGGGATATTTTGTAGTATATTTATACCGACTTCATCAGTCTCTGAAAACTCTTCACAAAGAATGGTCTTCTCAGTTGCCATAGTTGCAACTCTTGCGTCACCATATACAGTAGACTAGACACACACACACACACACACACACACACACACAAACGTTGACTTGGTGACAGAATGTCTACAAAGGTGTTATCGCATCACTACCACACACACACACACACACACACACACACGCACACACACATATGCTAACAAAAGATAAGAGGTTGATGATAGATTAAAGGTAGATAGCTAATCGAAAAGTGTGTAAAACACTTTGTAAGATGTACGCTACCCACATTCTTATTTATTTGTACTACTTCAGTTCATTTTACACTATTTCAAATTATATCTGTATCATTTAGATCGGCCTTTTTAATATAGGGGTGCACGGTTGACAACCTAACGTTGATGTTAGTTAACACGTTTGTTTTAAATACTTCAGCACATGTTTGGATGACAAAATTTTGTGTACTAGTTGCCATATCAACATCATAGCCTTTAGAAAAATACCAGCATTTTTTTTTCCGGAAGATATCCATAGACACTTTATTAAACCATAGCAAAGGTAAATTTCTTACTTAAGCTAATTTTCATCTCTATTTTTGTGTTTATTTAAAATAAGACAAATCTGAACATGTTTTAATCTCCTAGATGTTATTTAACAGTTGAGATAGTTATTTAATGCTTCGGTAACTACCAGAAGACACTAGCAGGGTTTAAATCCCAGTTGTGCAGTTGTTTTTATTAATTTTATTGAGAAAACGTGAGAAGAGGTGAATAAAGACTGAAAGTCAATGTACAGGAATTAATAAATATTTAGTGTTTTAACTATGTTGTATAGCTGTGTTTTCATGTGTTTGTAGTCAAAACTCAAAAATGAATTTATATTTAATTATTAAAAATTGTTGTTATTTTATATGAAAACGTTTTTAATTGTATTTTATTTAGAAAATATTTAGTTTGTTTTGTATATTTTTATTAGATCAGATAAGATTTTAAGCTGTCATATGTTATGTTACAACTACCCCACATGTTACAATGTGGCATGAAATCTACTAAATAAACTTATGTGTTGGTACAAAGTTATATTTAAAAGTTTAGAGCAATGAGTTTTTAAGGATTTTTAAACACACACACACCCACACGCACGCACGCACGCACGCACACTCACACACGCACTTGGCGGCACTGTGTCTGCATTGGTGTTATTATCCTTGTGTTAGCATTCACATATCTTATTTCCTCTTTTGGCGGATTTGTGTGAATTAGATTATTACATATCTTATTTAACGAGATGAGATCAGGTCCGTCATACGCATTTCTAGTCATACAATCAGCTTTCAGAATCTCTACCACCTACAGAGATAGACACCCTTTGAAAATGTGGCGGGAAAAAGGTGTTTTAAAATGGCTGTACAGTCTTTAAAATGAGGTTGCCTAAATCATTTACGGAACTCTATGCGAACGAAACAGACCGTCGAAACACAAATTGTAAGTTAGCCTGCATTATGTCTGGAAATCAACGCGAAGCAGAAGTTTCATCGGATCAGTGCTATGATGAAGATTTATCACAAATTTTCAAATGGGGGTGGTGTGGCGCAATGGATAAGACACATGCCTTTGGTGTGAGAGACCCGGGTTCAAATCCACTGTGAGACACCAATGTGTCCCTGAGCAAGACACTTAACCCCTAGTTGCTCCAGAGGCGTGCGACCTCTGACATATATAGCAATTGTAAGTTGCTTTGGATAAAAGCGTCAGCTAAATGAATAAATGTAAATGTAAATTTTAAACGATCTTTGTAAGTATTTTCAACAAAAGGTTTATTACATTTTTATGGAATGAATTTGTCAGTAACCCAATAACGTTATATATCTTTGTTCGGTGACCAGATGACAGCTCATTCCCCGATGGTGTTTTACCCAGTGAATTTTTTCAAGGTGAGTGTTTTATTTTTTTCAGTATCATTTTTCTTAATTTTTTAAAAAAGGAAAAAAACTTAGACTCTTTACAATAATTCAACAGGTATCCCAGAGGACACAGTGGCTCTCAGCACTATCAGTGCCAACGCTATCTCACGACCAATTCGTACGAATTCGTACGAATGATAAAAAGTTGGCTAATTCGTACTAATTCGTACGACCTAGCTCGTACGAATTTGTACGATTTGTCTAAACCCACGTGATGGGTAGGTTTAGGGGCGGGGTCAGGGGTAGGTCATTCGTATGAATTCACACGAATTGGCCAATTCGTAAAATATGTACGATTTTGCAAAAATCGTACTAATTCGTACGAGTCAGGTCGTATGAATTCGTACGAATAAGCCACCTCGTAGAATTTGTACGTTTTCCCGTGAGATCGGGCTCTCAGTGCTGCGGAGTTATCTACATTGGTTGATGTCCCCGGCGTGTCAGCCTACGAGGACATCACCCCATCTTCCACGCCTGAACAGTATGCCTACGGACAATCAGATCAGGAACCAACGTGCAGCTACAGGCCGATAACTTCTAGTGAGCGTGCGAATTTCCGTGTATCCGGGAGAGGCGTGAAACGGCTACGAGATGTTTACGGAGAATATGATTCGATTAATGATAGCCAATTACACTATCCTGACGAGGGTACGTTATATTTAGGGTATTTATTTTTGTCTTATCATAATATTTTTATTCATTGAATTTTAAAATAATAAATGTTATTTTCCAGAACAAAGCATTCCTGTAGACCTACTGTCCACGTCTGATTACCATGGGGCTTCTGGAGATGCTTATAGAAAACGGATCGTGGGTTCACATTACCTGTGTTCCAGTCCCAGTGTAAACTCATCGGAATATACCGGTAAGTCGCTATACATTTATTGTATTTTATCTATTAAACATTTCATATAATAAATTATTTTTATGTTTGATCCTAGAACAAAATTACGCCGAAAGAGAATTGGAAATATTCCTGGATTCCCAAGCAGCCGTGTTGTGTCAAGTCAGCGATTCTGTGTCGGAATCGTCAAACTCCGATGAGGATAACTCTGTACGGAACGATACCCCGTTATTCACCGAACGAGATCTTCACAATTTGAGTTATGATACATTACGTAGTATCAATAGAAATGTTTTGGGTATTTTAGGTCACGTAACACAACCATTAACCTACCGGCAGATGGAGGAGATTACATCAGAGGCGCAAAGAGACGTCGTAACGATTCTTCATAGAATTTTAGATCACCAAAATCAACACACGAATGAGTTAAGGAACAGTGTTGAATTTTTTGGGATCTGCCACGGGCAATTATTGGATGAAAACAGACAATTACGGAATGAGCTAGGCTATTAAGCGTTCATCAGGAGATTGAACAGGTGAGAAACGATCAACAAATGTTAACAATTGCATTGTCATTCATTTCTGAAAATCTAAACGTTGTTCAAAGAATATTGAGAGAATTACATGGTCCTTTTATGAGAAGGTAAATCTCGTTGTTGTTTTTTTTTTTAATTTGATTGTTGTTATTTTTAAAACAAACTCATTTGATTGACGTTATTTCCCTATGATTTTTGTACATGTTACGTGTATGTGTAACTGTATTTCTACTACATTTGTTGTGTGTTGGTAATATTAGACTACTCGTGATGTACATACATTTTAAATATAACAAATCCAAACACACATTCTAAAGGTCGTACTCTTTTAGTGGAAAAGTATTATTGAAATGTTATTTACACTTGTCACCATGTATTCAGTTATTTTCAGTTCTAGGAGCTTGTTGGGTTTTTACGTGTACCTAACTGTCGCCACTCACCTGTCACCCTTCTGCCGGATTATTGTTAATAAACTTTGTGTTGAAATATATTTGTCTACCTTCCAGTTTGTCAGTTATAACAAAAAGAAAGGTTGATTCTTTTAAGAATTCCTGGTGCATTTATTATAAGGTGACAAATTTATACGTTACTACATTTACTTAATAGTAATAACAGTAAATTACGTTACAAGTAACTAACCATAAGTCAAATCCTAACCGTAGCTATATAGCAGTTACAATTAATATTAAACAATACAAAGATTATATAAGCTCTGTACAATCAGAATACAAAATGTGAAACCTGGTCATCATTTGTATGCTTTGTGTATTTATCGTAAACTATACTTTTCAACCCTCTTTTCTAGTGATTTGGTCTTTTGAATCTTACACAAATGTTTGGACACACGTGATTCCTGTATAAAGATGATTTTTTAAAGTTAGTCCATAAGCGCAACTATTTACACACATACGAAGTAGGAGAATAACTCCTACTTGTGAACATTCCATTATCTGTTTATCTGGGGTCTGAGACTATCCTTACCTCATATGTTTCTTTAATTTGTGCAGGATGTTGAAGTGTTTAGTTAAAAAAGGTATTAGTTAATAACAAACAAACAAACATTAAAACATTAAACCCCAATGGAACCATACTATTAATACATAAAATATGGTATAATTACAGTTTGAAAATGAATTCCATAATATTTTCTTTTAGTAAAGTGGAGCATCCAACACAAAGTTCTGCGTTTGTGGGTATGATCTCACAAAGATTACATCAATATTACTTTTCTCGAACACAACATGTATGGACTATGTTTCGTTATCTAGGCATAACACATCAAACAATATTAGGCTAGAAAGATCTAATACCGGATTAATAACTAAATTAAATTAAATGTACAAAATTTTTAAATGCTGTTTTGATTAAGCCTTTTTACCAAGATTTAAATCTGTAGCTATACCTCTACACATGTGTATTTGCTTTGGCGAAGTTTTTAGGTGGGCGGAGACTCGCTTCACAGATCGATTTCTCATTCGTGTTGTGCTTTCGGAGCGCAAGGATGCTTTGCGAGACAGTGAAAGATCTATTTTAGCTAAGATCTATACAAAAGTTTATAGCGAATTGTAATGTTAAAAAGTTTTGCTTAAAAACTATTCACTTTATGTATTATTTTTTAACTGTTGTTGTTTGATATGTTTGATATGTTGTTCACGTTTGAAACATAATTTACCATTTTTCTGGTATCTTTAAAAGTTGTTTGTGAAAGACATTCTATAACTTGTTTTAAATTATTTAACGTTGACTTTTTTGTTTTTAACAGGGTTTAAAATCTGTATACGTAAGAAGACATTATTGTCTACATTTTTCTGATAGGCCTAGCGTTTTAAATACTAGCCTATACACCTTTGTATTTTAAAGGTCTGTATCATTTTATTAAAGTTAAAGTTATTTTATTATTAAAGTTGTATGTGAAAGTGTTACATGTGTGTGGAAAATGTCTTATGTTTCACGGTTTTAAAGTTAAAAGCACATAGTTTTGAACAGATTCATTATTTTTACTTCAAAGGGTTAGTTGGATTATCTTATCGAAGAGTGAATAAACCAGTAAATTAGAGAATATAACTTAACTAAAGCATGAATTAACTCTAACTTAACTAATAATTTAAACTATTAATTTTAAATAAAATCTAGCTATTAATCCTAGCTTTTTTCAGATAACGTTGTAAACGTACGAATACTAAACCGTTGTATTTTAACTTTATACATACATTGTTTTTAAAAAGTTTTTAAATGATTGCGGAAAACAAAACTCTTTTTTTAATTAAAGCAAAACATAGTTGGCTTGGGAGGGATCTTGATGTAGGAGGGGTCATGGTGTGGGAGGGGTCTAGGGGTGGGAGGTCTCTAGGGGTGGGAGGGGTCTAGGGTGGGAGTGGTCTACCTGTGGCTACAGGGCAGATGTCACAGAGTTCAGTCTAACTTTTGGGATGTAACCGTGTGGATGTGTTTCATTGAGCTCCTCACGAGGACATTGTAACTTTTGGAAATAAAATCTCTAAACCTATGGATCCGGATATACCCTTAATGTTGGATGAACCTTTGGTCTTGGATATACCTTTTGGATATACATTTGATGTGGAAAATACCATTGGATATACCTTTGATGTGGAATACACCATTGGATATACCTTTTGGTTCTCTTTCAACAAACGGATTTACAAAAACGTAAGGCTATTTTTTAGATACTGTGATTTTAACACGGTGTGGTTTTAATATTATGTGTTTGAGACACTTTTTAAAAATATTTTATGTTAAATGTAACATTTTACACATAATGTGTGGGAGTTAAATGCTAACAAATCAACATTTTTAAAAAATGTGGGGAGGGGTGAGAGTGTTTGTAGGGAAGGGGATCATGGGAAAATTCCCACGGTCCGGAGCTGAACACTGATTTTTCAATGTTTTAACATTTATGTTTTAACATAAAATGTTGTTTTAGATGTTTTAATGCTAACACATTTTTTATCTTTAAGAAAATATACACTTTTAAAGATACTTTATGTAAAATGTAACGTTTTATAAATAATGTGTGAAAGTTAAATGATTATGGATCAACATTTTTAAAAAATTATCTTTTTGTAATGAAAAACCCTCTTAACTTGTTATACTTTTCTGTAAATGACTGAACATTGATTTTCAATGTTTTAACATTTATGTTTTAACATAAAATGTTGTTTTAGATGTTTTAATGCTAACGCATTTTTTATATCTTTAAGAAAATACGCACTTTTAAAGATACTTTATGTAAAATGTAGCATTTTATAAATAATGTGTGAAAGTTAAATGATTATGGATCTACATTTTTAAAAAATTATCTTTTTGTAATGAAAAAAACTCTCTTAACTCGTTATACTTTTCTGTAAATGACTGAACATTGATTTTCAATGTTTTAACATTTATGTTTTAACATAAAATGTTGTTTTAGATGTTTTAATGCTAACGCATTTTTATATCTTTAAGAAAATACACACTTTTAAAGATATTTTATGTAAAATGTAACATTTTATAAATAATGTGTGAAAGTTAAATGATTATGGATCTACATTTTTAAAAAATTATCTTTTTGTAATGAAAAACCCTCTTAACTCGTTATACTTTTCTGTAAATGACTGAACATTGATTTTCAATGTTTTAACATTTATGTTTTAACATAAAATGTTGTTTTAGATGTTTTAATGCTAACGCATTTTTTATATCTTTAAGAAAATACGCACTTTTAAAGATACTTTATGTAAAATGTAGCATTTTATAAATAATGTGTGAAAGTTAAATGATTATGGATCTACATTTTTAAAAAATTATCTTTTTGTAATGAAAAAACTCTCTTAACTCGTTATACTTTTCTGTAAATGACTGAACATTGATTTTCAATGTTTTAACATTTATGTTTTAACATAAAATGTTGTTTTAGATGTTTTAATGCTAACGCATTTTTATATCTTTAAGAAAATACACACTTTTAAAGATATTTTATGTAAAATGTAACGTTTTATAAATAATGTGTGAAAGTTAAATGATTATGGATCAACATTTTAAAAAAATTATCTTTTTGTAATGAAAAACTCTCTTAACTTGTTATACTTTTCTGTAAATGACTGAACATTGATTTTCAATGTTTTAACATAAAATGTTATTTTAGATGTTTTAATGCTAACGCATTTTTATAACTTTAAGAAAATACACACTTTTAAATGTACGTATGCGTTTACGCGTTTGATATGTTTTAATATCTGTTTAATGTCTTAATACTAATACATTTTGATAGCTTTAAGATAATGCAATTTAAACTTTTGTCATTGACATTTTAAAGTTTTTAATGTGCAACTAATGTGTTTTACAAATGTGTGAGAACACATGTGTATTTTAACTTTATACAACGTTTTATATTATTAAATATATAATTTAATATATAATTTAATTTATAATATATCCCTGGTTCTGTTCACACCCATATGGGAGGAGCAAGCGTGGGAATATTCTCACGGTCACGTGACCTGTCCGGAGGTGGGAGGGAGGGGGTAGAAAGGGGCGGGGCTAGCGTGGGAAAATTCCCACGGTCAAAAAGGGGGCGGGGCTTAAGGGTCATAAAACTGTCAGTTTGATGGATGTCGCACTCTAACCTCTCTCTCATGCTGATGTGTTTTGACATAGCCTATACAAACAAAATTACTATAGTAGCCTAGGCTACGTTCAGGGTTCTAAATTAACTTTTTTGATCACCAGCCAATGTGGCTGGTAACTTTCTAAAGTTACCAGCCAATCAGAATATCCACTAGCCAAAAATTTTTTTTTTTGTTTTGTTTTTTGAGTAGGCTACATGTGGCAATCCTGACAATACATGATGACATTATTGTGATCAAACACTAGCCATTCACGACCCGTCAGCCATTTGGCATTTTCTTTTCTTAGTTTCTCTGTCGATACCCTCCTCATCCCCTGCGTCGTTCCTCTTCTCGCCCCCAGAAGTCTGTCCCAAGTAGGCTACCACTGCCGCATTTCGTTAATACTTTACTAGCCAACTCCGTTTGTCTTATTTCTTGTGTTTTCTGTGTCCATTCGTTTCCATGGTTTCTCGCAAACTTTAGGCTAAAGAAAACTTAGAAAAAAGTTTCTGTAATTAACAGAAGAAAGACAATATAAGTTGCACTGTAGTTTCCACAAGTGTAATGGCTGCCGACATTAACAGACAATTTTGCAAAAAATAAAAAAATAAAACCAAAAATGTTCCGTCTTGCAGGTTTCATTCTCTCGCAGCTAGTAACTTCACGAGCGTGTCTTTTCCGCGCCGTTCTCTTCCGTGTGTGTGTGTGTGTGTGTGTGTCGGCGCGCTGCGCTCTCTGCTCAATGTTCTGCACTGTCGTTAACGGCCCAAATGCTCGAATCATGTACCGATCGGCGATCACGCACTTGAAAAGCGTGAAATTTAGAGGTGGATAAACGCAATTTAGAGGTGGATAAACACACTTAGGAGGTGGGTAAACGCTATTTCCGAATTTTGGGAGGTGCGTAAACGGCGTTTACGTGCGTTTAGCCTCCACTACATCCCTGCATGTAATGCCTCATGCATCACCGGCCAAACTGGCTAGTAAGTTTTTATTAACACCCGACAAAATTAATTTTAACCCGCATTTGGCGGGTTGGCGGGTGTTAATTTAGAACCCTGGCTACGTTCCTGATGTTCACGGGCCAATTTGACCCAAACATTTTAACGCTCTAATGCAACTGTAGGCTACTGACCCAAAATAATAAAATTGCTTGGTTTTATTATATATATATATATATATATATATATATATATATATATATATATATATATATATATATATATATATATATTTTATATATATATATATATATATATATATTTTTTTTTTTTTTTTTTTTTTACAACCTTATGAAGCTAAAATGAGCTTTTCCACACATTTTAATACAGAAAAATATTTTGTCAGCCACAGATGGTAAAAATGAGCCATCATTTATTTTTTTCAATCTACCTGAAATAATATTAAACCTTTGTTTGTTGGTATTTTGTGACTTTTTTTCATTTATCATCATGATCATGCATGCAAAGTTTCAACATGCTGATGTGTGTTGACATATACAAATAAAATTACTATTACATTTGTGATGTTCCCGCCCGGGTCAATTTGTCCCTCAGCTATTCAAAAGCAACTGTACGGACACATGTGTTTGTATGACAGGGCACTTCAACTCCAGTTCTAAAGTGCAAGTGTCTAAAAGTGATCTAACCCTATCCAAACACTTGAAAATGCTAAATCACGTTGTTCAGAATTAATTGCAAATTACAGATGAAAATCTTTGTCAGACAAATAAGCTCTCATTTCTATATTCAAGATATCTGAAATACCTAGCTTTTAACCTTTTATGATTTTCAAAGGCAGCTTTACAGAGCCAATAAATAAATAAATAAACATTTATTTGATGTATGTTTTTGTTATGTTTTGTTTCTCACTCCCATGTGAGTGAATAATGAGCTTTCCCACAATTTTGCTTAGTGTGGCACAAGACTTTGACAGACAGCAGGAAAAATGAGCTCCCAAAGATTGACATTTAAATAAGTAATTTCACAGGTTTTTGACGATACTGATACAGATGAAGATGTTTCCGGGTTAGAGGATGCTTCAGAGATTGAGGAAAATGTTGTTGAAGATACAGAAAATGAATGAAACTAGGGAAACTAGGGAACTATGTCTATAGGAAACTAGAGGGAAAGTTAACTTAGGAAAAGTAAACATTATTTTCATTATACAGCTACATTTAATTGTTCAGTTATGATTTTATAAGCATAAAATGTATAAGAAAAAATGAAAACGTAAAAAAAAAAATATGCAAAAAAAGTCAGTAGGCGTTCATAAAAAGAAAACGGTTTAAAAAAATAATTTGACCAAATTTATCAATTTGACCCGCTCCAAAAGTAGCCTACACGGAAATCGAACAGTGCACGAGGGTACGTTCAGCATATAGCGCTTATTTTAGATTTTTTTAATGTTTGACAACATCTTCCTCCACTCTTTGAACAATTTTAATTAACATTAGCCTTCGTTATTAAAAAAGCGAATAAGACGGATGAGATACACAAGTAAATGAAAGACCTATGTTTTAACCTTTCAAACGTATGGAAGCCCGTTTCCAAAATAAAGATTCTTTAAGTCATAATAATGAGAAACTTTCTCATAATTATGACTTAACATCTCGTAATAATGAGAAACTTTCTCGTAATAATGAGAAACTTTCTCGTAATAATGACTTAACATCTCGTAATAATGAGAAACTTTCTCATAATAATGAGAAACTTTCTCGTAATAATGACTTAACATCTCGTAATAATGAGAAACTTTCTCGTAATAATGAGAAACTTTCTCGTAATAATGACTTAACATCTCGTAATAATGAGAAACTTTCTCGTAATAATGAGAAACTTTCTCGTAATAATGACTTAACATCTCGTAATAATGAGAAACTTTCTCATAATTATGACTTAACATCTCGTAATAATGAGAAACTTTCTCGTAATAATGACTTAACATCTCGTAATAATGAGAAACTTTCTCATAATAATGACTTAACATCTCGTAATAATGAGAAACTTTCTCGTAATAATGAGAAACTTTCTCATAATAATGACTTATTTTCTCGCACTTCTACGCATGCGCAAAGCAGCAGAGCAGAAGGGCGTGCCACACTAGCGACATCCGCTGGTCAAAGCCGTGTAAATGCATCACAGCAAACTTGGCACGCTCTGCAGTGAATAACATTAAAGATAAATGATCAGTATATGAGACAGGCTTCCATACTAGATAGTCTTTTATTCATTTGTAATATTCATTTGTATTTTTGTGTATGAACAAGCAGCAATACAAGGGTGATCCATGGATTTCAAATAGACGGAGGGATGACAGCACACCTTTCCAAATCTGTTTAAGAACACTTCATCTGGAAATCTGTGTAAGGGTCCGTTCATACAGAACGCGCTTTTTCATTGCTTTTCTAGGCAAACGCGCACTAGACGGACGTTGCGCTCGCTCTTCTGCAGCAATCTTGCGCATGACACGGCGTTCTAAATTGAAAAGAAGTTCAGCTTTTAAAAACACGTCTCGACCTTGCGTTTTCCCCCATTCCACTGCCCACTTATGTTTAAATGTCCCCAAAGTCATAAACATCTTAAAGGTGATTTCTGTATTGATATCTTCCAGATGAACCTGCACATCAAATATCCTAGAAGCATCTGCAAAATACGTGTTATATTACAACCCGGTATCACGACAAGACGTGAAATAATCACGTTGGTCCCCTTTGGAAAACGTGTAGATGTCACAGTTTAACGCCCTCAAACGTGAATCTTACACGTACCCTCAAACGTGAATCATACATGTTCTCAAACGTGAATCATACACGTTTGCCATATATTGAAGATATCTGTACAATTTCCTATTCCATTTTATAGATTATAAATGTAAGATCCCTTAACTCTACTCCGACACCTAAACATACCCATTTTATGGACAATATTAAAATGATAAAACGTATGGACAGATATGTGTATGAAAATTGCATTTTTATGAACAATATGGCATTAAAAGATAGTTTGAGCCACGAATCCTACCCCTAAACCTACCATAACAATTTCTTAAAACTACCTAGAAAACAATTATAAAATATAAGAAAAAGATCCAAACTCAGCCCTTTATCCAGTAATCGTCATCTTGACCGTAAACGTCAAACCCCGTTTGTTATGAATTCAAATTCAAAAATTGCGCCCGAAGCGTTACGACAGGTTATTATGGTTACGGCAATATCAAACGCTCATTGGCTCTCCCCTCGCCTGCTTCGTCACAGATTGCGTCATGCACATTCACAATTTGAAATGAAGCGCGCACTGTGCCGCGCAGCCCTCAGCGAACCGAACCGAAGACATTTCATTTGAATTAATAACTTAAATTCTGCTCTGTTACCTCATACAAAACCACTGCCAGAGAGGACTGCCACACATCGTCACTTGAACAACTTTTGGTACCGATTTTGACATTTTCTCATTAAATCAATTATTGTGATTGTCTGTCTGTTGTTTTTCTTTAAAATTGTAGCCTACGTAACTTAGTTTTAAGAAATGGTTATGATTAGATTGGGGTAGGATTAGCAAACGTCCCGGGATAATGGTACGTGTAAGATTCACGTTTGAGGGTACGTGTAAGATTCACGTTTGAGGGTACGTGTAAGATTCACGTTTGAGGGCGTTAAACTGTGACATCTACACGTTTTCCAAAGGGGACCAACGTGATTATTTCACGTCTTGTCGTGATACCGGGTTGTATATTAACACACATATGTGTTACACTTAAACTTGACGAATAAATGTAATATTCCAACTTTAATCTGATAGTTTTGTAAATTCATGTTTACAATTTCCATCGTGCACAAGCAGGCGTCCTTCGTTACCATGGTAACCGTCCTGCTTCTGCATTCCACTTTTACACCTTATCGTGCGCATGGAAAAGTATGGAAGATAGGCCTACTGATGATGTTATTTAATGATACTACAGATTGCACTTAGTAGATCAAACTGACTTTAATGAAAACAACTGTTTTGCAGAGCGTGCCAAGTTTGCTGTGATGCATTTACACGGCTTTGACCAGCGGATGTCGCTAGTGTGGCACGCCCTTCTGCTCCGCTGCTTTGCGCATGCGTAGAAGTGCGAGAAAATAAGTCATTATTACGAGAAAGTTTCTCATTATTATGAGATGTTAAGTCATTATTACGAGAAAGTTTCTCATTATTACGAGATGTTAAGTCATTATTACGAGAAAGTTTCTCATTATTACGAGATGTTAAGTCATTATTTCGAGAAAGTTTCTCATTATTACGAGATGTTAAGTCATTATTATGAGAAAGTTTCTCATTATTACGAGATGTTAAGTCATTATTTCGAGAAAGTTTCTCATTATTACGAGATGTTAAGTCATTATTATGAGAAAGTTTCTCATTATTACGAGATGTTAAGTCATTATTATGAGAAAGTTTCTCATTATTACGAGATGTTTAAGTCATAATTACGAGAAAGTTTCTCATTATTATGAGATGTTAAGTCATTATTACGAGAAAGTTTCTCATTATTATGATAAAGTTTCTCATTATTACGAGATGTTAAGTCATTATTATGATAAAGTTTCTCATTATTATGAGATGTTAAGTCATTATTATGAGAAAGTTTCTCATTATTACGAGATGTTAAGTCATTATTATGAGAAAGTTTCTCATTATTACGAGATGTTTAAGTCATAATTACGAGAAAGTTTCTCATTATTATGAGATGTTAAGTCATTATTACGAGAAAGTTTCTCATTATTATGAGAAAGTTTCTCATTATTATGAGATGTTAAGTCATTATTATGAGAAAGTTTCTCATTATTATGAGATGTTAAGTCATTATTATGAGAAAGTTTCTCATTATTATGACTTAAAGAATCTTTTTTTTTTACTCAACGTGGCGGAAACGGGCTTCCATACTAACGAATGCGGTTCATTGTTATTTTTTAATGAAAACACAGCAACAATAAAATAGTAGGCTACAATAAAATAAAAAACTTCTTCATAGTATTAAACTTGAATTAACAAAACGATTAAGACGGAATAACAACAGCATAGGCTAACAAATAAATAAAATATATTTGGAAATTTTCCTTTAAAACGAACGCTCAGTTTTGTGATCACACTGTTATTTCACCTTTTTGTTGTTGTTGTTTTCAAAGACAAACTCACTTTTATATTAAACAAATAAATATTTCTTTACTAACAAAATCTTGCGCTTTTTCCTCCGCTATCGTCCTGTCAATCATCTCGCTGTCTCACTCTCGCGGCTATGAATAGCTACAGTTACAGTACAATTTTATTTACCATCATCGCGGTACCCACCACCACCAGCAGTTTTGCATTGCAGTATTTGCAATATCAATCCACCCCTTGTCCAAAACTGAGCGTATTGTCTAAAAGAAGAGTTATAACTACTGCGTATATGCTACACTTGACTGAACATTGTGCTTCATCACACAGATTTAACTCCGTCTAACAAAACCGTCTGGGTGCAGATTAATATTTAATATTTCTGATATATAAATATTTCTCTGAAACGCGTTAAGTTGCACATAAGTAAGCCCAGGACCTGCCCTGAACAGTTTAATATGCGGTACGCAGAGCCATAGGACTATTATTTTGTTGAATAATCCTGGGGAACTACCGATGACGTCACATGCTCAGATTTTCTTGACCAATCGGCTGACAGGGGCGCCTCATGACCGTCTACATGTGCAAAACGAATTTTGATGTCATTTATTCGTTTTTTGCCTGTGAACTAAAAAACGAAAAATCAAGCGGAAATCTCGCTTTTTCGCTTTTTGGAAAAAACGAAAAAACAAATAAAGGCGCCATTTCTCCGTGTAACGCTTTGCAGTTCTTTGTTCAATTTGAAATTTAATAATCAGAAATGAGAAAACGGCCCCTTTATTCGTTTTTCTAATCTCGAAAAACGAGATTTCGGCTTGATTTTTCGTTTTTTGGTTCACAGGCAAAAAACGAATAAATGACTTCAAAATTCGTTTTCCACATCTGGGCGGCCTGACACGCCCCCTTCCGCCGATTGGTCAAGCAAATCTGAGCATGTGACGTCATCAGTTGTCGCTCAGGTCAGGTCTGTTCAACAAAATAATAGTCCTCTACTATGGCTACAGATTCTTAAACTGTACAGGGCAGGTCCTATTGGGCTTTCTTCTGTGCAACTTTACACGTTTCACAGAAATCATTACATCAGAAATATTAATTATTAGTCTGCCACCAGCCTGTTTTATTTAGCTGTGTGTGGTGAAGCTGCGCTTGACAGCGCCGAGCGGGAGAGGCTCACTGACCAATGTCCAGTCAGCAGTCAGAACTTTTCTTTTAGACGCTCCGTTTTGCCACGGGATGGTGATTGCAAATACTGTAATGCCAATCGGCTGAGGGTGGCTACCGATGATGGTGAAATACATTTTTACTGAAACTGTAATCATATCCGCGACCCGTGAGAATGAGACAGATTATTGACAGGACGATAGCGGAGGCAATTAAAGGCGCAAGATGACTTAAGTTAACAAAAACATAAATAAAAAAAGTGTTTAATATAAGTGACTTTGTCTTTGTTTTATACCTGTATTTACATCCTGTTTTCGGTCAAAGTCCATAGTAATCGATTGTCGAGTTCACGCGCATTGGTTTAGTACCTATGATCATGCGCATGAACTCGACAATCGATTACTATGGACTTTGACCGAAAACAGGATGTAAATAATACAGGTATGAGCGCTGGCTAAATAAATCTAATTTTTATCCATATCTTTCACATCTACTGCAGTCAGATTCACCCGCGTTCACTCTGAAGGAATCACTCACATGACCTGTGCACTTGTAATGACACATCAAGGATGTTAAGAGGCTAAGGTTTAAAACTTGCCCCATTGAAGTCAACTGGGTGCAAATTTTAAAAAGAGGATAACACGGTGTAGGCAACACCGATTTTTGTCGTTGTTCTCTGTATTGACAGCACTCCAAATGTACAAAAAAATTATCTCAATGTTAAAATTGACCGGAGTTCTCCTGAGAGTCTTCGTTTAGCAGTCACACTCAGTGCCTTCCCGGTCAGAAGTGACCGGACACCTAAAAATGAAACTTCCTCCATCCCAGTAAAAACCAATGCAATTTATTTTTGTTCTATAATATTTATTCTTTTTAATTTAGTATTTTGAGACAATTTGATTGAACTTATTAATATTTATGCAATATTTATTGTCCATTTTTTGCCATTGAAAATAATGTTTTTTTTATTTATTATTATTATTATTATTTTTTTTTTCTGTGCGGTATTTTCGGTTAAAATAGAGACTAGGCTTTCAGAAAAAAAATAAAAATAAAAAAAATAAATCAATTTATTAAACACAAAATTAAATAAATCATGTTATTGCATGGGTTTACCACTAGATGCCTGTAATAGCTCTAAATGGAGATGCTTGTGAATTCTAGTTGTTTTTGGACCAAATTACTTACTTTTAAGATGTGGATTGATTGTATTTTTTTAGAAATTCTCAAATAATACTTTTTGCCAAGGTTTATAACATTTTATTAATTATTATTTTAATAATTTTAATAATTATTATATTAATTATATATATATATATTAATTATAATTATTAATTATGTTATGTTTTTCACTCTTGATGTTTTAGAGTTTCACCCCTTCATTGCTGAGCACTTTTTTTCTGCATCGTGGCCGATTTGTAGCGAATTTTTGAGTTTTTGTCAATTTCCCATTCATTTCCTATGGGGGTCATTTTTGACCGAAGACCATGAGTGTGACTATTTTTTTTACGACCACTTAGCATGCTCGGATCATGACCTCAATTTTTTTCTATGTTCACATACCTAATGCCAGAAAAGTCACCAAGTTTCGTAACATTCCAATGAAGCTGTGATTTTTAAAAATTCAAAACAGATTTTTTGTAATCTGAATTTATTGGTGTGTATGTGTATAAAAGTGTGTTTGTATGTGTGTGTGTGTGGGTGGGTGTGAATTTTTTGCACTCTTGATGTTGTAGAGTGTCACCCCTTTACTGCGGTGTACTTTTTTTTTAGAATCGTGGCCGATTTGTAGATTGTATGTGTTTTTGTAAATTTCCCATTCATTTCCTATGGGTCGGTCATTTTTGACCGAAGGCACTGAGTGTGACTATTTTTTTTACGACCACTTAGCATGCTCGGATCATGACCTCAATTTTTTTTGCATACACATACCTAATGCCATAAAAGTCACCAAGTATCATAACCTTCCGATGAAGCTGTGATTTTTTAAAATTCAAAACAGAAAATTTTTCGGTCAGAAGTGACCGAAGACTCTCTGAGGGTTAAGGAAACAATCTAAGAAAAACTAAAAACGAAGAATGAATATAAGATAAATACAAGACACTTGATGCTTTGAACTGCAAGAAATATATTGTTAAATTGAACAACAAAAATGATCTTTAAAAAACAATTTAAATGTCACAATGTAATGGGTACCGTAGCAACGGCACCGTGGATAACAGATTAATTCCTGTAAAACAGGAGAGAAACGAGGAGACAGTGTTTTCAGTTTCGAGCTCTCTGCAGTAATTTATTTTCTGAATTTTCTTCAGCAATCACATCTCTATTGTTAAGTATCATTGTATGTTTCACATATTACATGTTCAGTGTCTTTTTAACATTACAATTAATTTTCAGTGTCCATGTCAATGCAAAATCCATATTAAAATAAACCTCTTTCCACCAAATGCATGTTCACTTACTCTTCATGCTTGTATTTTATACTATTTATGAAAATGAAATGTAAAGACAATGGTAATATTCACCAGCTTTTTTTTAGATACTTAGAATCTTCCATTCACAGTATTTTATCAGTATCGTGTTAATACAGTACTGCAAAATCATGCTCAGAACTCATAAAGTGCTTAAAGTGTAACTTTTAACCTCATTTTAAACTGTAAACATTTTTGTATAAACTCATTGAGCAAAAAAACATTTCCAACAGATGGTGTCAAACTGACATACAGTGAGCTAAACATATCTGTTAACATTACAAGCTCAAAAAAATATCATATACACGGGGAAAGTGTGTGTTGAGCTGACTTGCTCTCTAGTAATGTCTCTCAACCGTTACTCTGTAGGACTTTGCCCTCTCGTTTCAACTCATTTCAAACTAAATCAAAAACAGACCCTAACGAAACTCATTTCACTAAAAACAGTTCACTCATATCTCACATACATTTCAGCATAGATAAATGCTACTTCTGAGGTGTTTTTATACATTTATACATTTACAGGTGGGTAAATGTATAAAAACACCTCAGAAGTAGCATAGATAAATGCTACTTCTGAGGTGTTTTTATACATGTACCCACCTGTAAAACAGGAGAGAAACGAGGAGACAGTGTTCTCAGTTTCGAGCTCTCTGCAGTAATGAGAGAAACCCGCAACTCACGCAGCCACAGTAACTCGTCACTCTACACTGCCCCTACTGGCCTGGAGCAAACACTACACAATTCACTTTAAGTCACGAAAATTCACATTAAAAATAAAACAATTGGGATACTTGTTTTAAAAAAAAAAAAAATACAATCACTTGTTTCAAATAAAAGACAATAATTGTGAATATTCTTAAAACACAAATACAACACTTTTGTGGTCGTCACAACAATATACCGGTAAACAAATCAAAAATATATTTAAATTTAAAAAAAATCTCTGAAAAAAAACAGCTCTCCAAAAAATACATTAATACAAAATTGTTACATCGAACAACAAACATAATCTTTAAAAAACAATTTAAATGTCACAACATACCGGTAAATTAATCAAAAATATATTTTTATATATATTATCCCAGTTCAAACCCATGCCAACTTTGCTCATAAATGTACCATGCAGGACCCATATATGTGTTCCCAGTTCAAACCCATGCCCACTCGGCCCATAAATATGTCATGCAAGACCCATATATGTGTTCCCAGATCAAACACATGCCCACTTGGCCCATAAATAAACCATGCAGGACCCATATATGTGTTCCCAGTTCAAACCCATGGCCACTTGGCCCATAAAAATTCTATGCAGGACCCATAAATGTGTTCCCAGATCAAACCCATGCCTACTCAGCCCATGAATATGTCATGCAAGACCCATATATGTGTTCCCAGATCAAACACATGCCCACTTGGCCCATAAATAAACCATGCAGGACCCATATATGTGTTCCCAGTTCAAACCCATGGCCACTTAGCCCATAACAATTCTATGCAGGACCCATATATGTGTTCCCAGATCAAACCCATGCCCACTCGGCCCATAAATATGTCATGCAAGACCCATATATGTGTAGATCAAACACATGCCCACTTGGCCCATAAATAAACCATGCAGGACCCATATATGTGTTCCCAGATCAAACACATGCCCACTTGGACCATAAATATGCCATGCAAGACCCATATATGTGTTCCCAGTTCAAACCCATGGCCACTTGGCCCATAAAAATTCTATGCAGGACCCATATATGCATTCCCAGTTCAAACCCATGCCCACTTGGACCATAAATATGCCATTCAAGACCCATATATGTGTTCCCAGTTCAAACCCATGCCCACTTGGACCATAAATATGCCATTCAAGACCCATATATGTGTTCCCAGTTCAAACCCATGCCCACTCGGCCCATAAATATGTCATGCAAGACCCATATATGTGTTCCCAGTTCAAACCCATGGCCACTTGGCCCATAAAAATTCTATGCAGGACCCATATATGTGTTCCCAGATCAAACCCATGCCCACTCGGCCCATAAATATGTCATGCAAGACCCATATATGTGTTCCCAGATCAAACCCATGCCCACTTGGCCCATGAATAAACCATGCAGGACCCATATATGTGTTCCCAGTTCAAACCCATGGCCACTTGGCCCATAAAAATTCTATGCAGGACCCATATATGTGTTCCCAGATCAAACCCATGCCCACTCGGCCCATAAATAAACCATGCAGGACCCATATATGTGTTCTCAGTTCAAACCCATGCCCACTTGGCCCATAAATAAACCATGCAGGACCCATATATGTGTTCTCAGTTCAAACCCATGCCCACTCGGCCCATGCCTGTCCCTTATGGGGCCCATGTAATCAGCTCATATGGGCTTCCTATGTGGGACTCATACTACAAAACCTACATGGGACCCGCTGATTTCACCCAGCCAAAGCCCATGCCCACACAGTACCCATGGAACCCGTAGTTAACCCATCTGGGCCCCACGTGTCATTGCTGGCTGGGCACACACAGCTAAATAAAACAGGCTGGTGGCAGACTAATAATTAATATTTCTGATGTAATGATTTCTGTGAAACGTGTAAAGTTGCACAGAAGAAAGCCCAATAGGACCTGCCCTGTACAGTTTAAGAATCTGTAGCCATAGTAGAGGACTATTATTTTGTTGAACAGACCTGACCTGGGGTGCGTTTCCCGAAAGCATCGTTGGCCAACTATGGTCGCAAGTTCATCGCAATGTCCATTGAACTCTATTGGTAACGACGGAACTTGCGACCATAGTTGGCCAACGATGCTTTCGGGAAACCCACCCCTGAGCGACAACTGATGACGTCACATGCTCAGATTTGCTTGACCAATCGGCGGAAGGGGGCGTGTCAGGCCGCCCAGATGTGGAAAACGAATTATGAAGTCATTTATTAGTTTTTTTGCCTGTGAACCAAAAAACGAAAAATCAAGCCGAAATCTCGTTTTTTCGTTTTTTTGAAAAAACGAAAAAACGAATAAAGGGGCCGTTTTCTCATTTCTGATTATTACATTTCAAATTGAACAAAGAACTGCAAAGCGTTACACGGAATATAACCTTGATTTTTTTCTAAACAAGATTACTTGAGCCAATAAATATCTCTGTACACCAGACAAAGGAGACAGCTTTATTTTTCACTTTGTTTTGAACATGACAGTGTATACAGATTTAATAATACAGGTTTGTTGTAAATGTCATTTTATTATATGTTTTATTTAAATATTTGATTGAATGTGTCAGTTGCAAAGGCTGGTACAGCTGACCAAACTTTGATTTGTGGGTGAAGTGTGTTAATGTGTTTGTTTAAATAAATGTGTTTTTTCTAATTATAGGCCTATGTCATATATGTTATTACTTCTCCTTGTTTGTGAATAAAACTTCAAAACAGAATCAGTTGCAGTTTTTTAATATTATTAAAATTTAAACTACTCTCATGATTTACTTTTATCTTTGATGTTTACAGTAAATGTGCAAATTACTACATGGACTATTATTTTATCCATTAAATAAATGTCATTAAAATGTGAAAATTTTCATTGTTAAAATTGTTTGTTAAAAAACATTTCCTTGTGAATGTACATAGGTTTGCTCAATTCACAACTTGACCAATTCAATATCTCCATATCTCCATATGTTGTGGTAAGCTTGTAGAATTGAACTAAAACCTTCTGAAAGTGCTGCAGGGTTGCTACTGCACCATCTGTCTGCATTATTTCTTAATTGATTATATAAATGTATTGTTTGACCTAGACATTTACAATACGTTGGCATATGTTTGTAAATGTATATTCGCTTATTTATCCGATTTAAAGAACTTTTAACATTTATTTTTACATGACATTTTACATTACTACATTCTGCAACAGTAACCATACACAGTGTAGCCAGCCTATAGTTTATTAAAGCTACGTAGGAGTCTTCTATGGATCTGAGAGCAACTCTGAGTAAGGAAAAAACAAAAACTTAAAAAATATGTGATTTTTGTATAACTTTATGTCTGATAACTTTCAGTATAGTCAACATGGACCAGAAACACACGGACACAATTGAAACAAATCACATGCTGTTATTAAAACTATATTGACAGTCAAAAAAGCATCTTGAAAAAGGTTTGCTTGTAAGTAAAGAACTTGCTATAGGCTACTGTGGTAAACAGCCCACCCCCCCCCCACACACACACACATACACACACTCACATGCCCCCTCCCACAGAAAATTAATGACACAAAACTACTTAAAACTTAAAAAACATACATGAAATAATACAATATAATGCGCTATGCATTGATATTCTGTTGGTCGAAGTCTTATTTATCTGATGATAGGCTTATGAAAAATTATATAGTTACATAACATGTCAAATGTGGCTCATGATAACCAGTTTGAGAACCACTATTAGGTTTAAATCTATGGACTTTACAATTATATTACACAATGGAGGTGTGAACCTAAATATATTAGAAATTCGATATT
Source organism: Squalius cephalus (assembly GCF_949319135.1). Classification (NCBI taxonomy): domain Eukaryota; kingdom Metazoa; phylum Chordata; class Actinopteri; order Cypriniformes; family Leuciscidae; genus Squalius; species Squalius cephalus. Next base: position 31,145,680 of record NC_137130.1, read on the forward strand.
TAATTAAGATATCACAAGAATGGGGTTGTGCCACTATATCTTATATCGTTGAATTCTTTATTGGATTAATAGCTATATTCTAATGTTCCAAATATAATTGCGTCTACTAATCAATATTTGACTAAAACGTGTCTATTAATACCTGTTGACGTGAACTTTAACTTTGAATTTTTCAACTGGTGCCCCGCCTCTTACTTCTTAACTCTCTTGCTTTGTGCTGTTCTATGATAGCGTGCTGGGAAAACAGAAAATAACATTGCGCTTTGCGAGTTACCCATCGCGTGTTGGTAAATGGGGTGTACCACAGTTTGCTTTGCCGATTGCTAGACGTAGTTGGCAAACATGCACATCTATGCATTGAACAATAACACAAGCTATGCACTTGTTGCATCGCAATGCATGCAATAACTCATTCCGTTGTGCATTGAAGAGGTAACATTTGTGCTGTTGCATTGCATTGCATACAAAGATCCAATTTATTCCTCTGTGCTTTGAAAAATCAGCACATAACATGTGCTTTCGCACTGCATTGCATACAACAACTAACATTCATCTGTGCATCGAAGAGATATTGCATGAGCTGTTGCATTACAGTGAATACAACTAACGCATTCCGTTGTGCATGAAAGAGTTAACAAGTGCTGTTGCTTTGCATTGTGTATGCATTGTATATAGATAGATGAGGAGATCTAACTTTTTCCTGTGTATTAAAGAGGTAACATGAGCTGCTGCATTATAGTGCATACTCAATAACTTGTGCAACGACGAGATAACATATTTTCATCTCATTGCATTTAAATCTACCTATTTCCGTTGTGCTTTAACATATAACCAGTGATGTAGTGGTGCCTGGAGAAGTTGTATACTCTTAATTTATGCCCCCAATACTTTTTTTTAAGCGTCCCAGCAAAGGATGAACGCTCTGTGTTATAAACAGTGACATGTAAGACTAGTCTTGCATATTAGTTCACCCCAAAATGGGCCAGTAGTATTTACACATTATCACTTAACTTTTGCTGCTTGACTTCACAGATAAAGGATCATTATGAAATTAATATTAGCCACAGAAGAGGAGCAGTTTTTGCAATTAATACTGGCTTTTAATTATTTATTAATACTAAATAATTCTTAATTTTGAGTGACTATTAGTCATCCACACAATCACATATTTGAAACGGGAATGGCCTTAAATAAGAAATGATTCAAGGATTATTTTGCATAGATGTTACATTTCAAACAAACACCAATGCAATCCTTCTGTGTCCAGAGGCATATGAGCAATTATTATGAGCATCAAATATCAGTTTCAGCTACTTTTTCTTTCCAAAATTAATCAATGTTTTTGGACTAATCTGTTCATTTAAAGGGGTGGTATAATGCCCTTTTCACAAGATGTAAAATAAGTCTTTGATGTCCCCAGAGTGTGTATGTGAAGTTTTAGCTCAAAATACACCACAGATATTTTTTATATAGCATGTTAAAATTGTAAATTTTTGAGGGTGAGCAAAAACGCACCGTTTTGTGTCTGTTCCTTTACATGCAAATGAGCTGCTGCTCCCAGCACAGAGGGCGGAGCTACAACAGTTTGCACTCACACAGTCATGCACTGAAAATTTCAAAAACTTTTAGCCTTTTATGTTCAAACCGGAGTCAGACAATGATGGAGACGAGACTCAAGAAAAGGTGACAACATGTAGAATGCAACAGGACGTTTCTGAATGGTTAATTAATGAATTTATGTCGCTTATGTGTAGTTATCTTCTAGTCATTGATTAGCATATTCTGTCTTGATCATTTATAAATCGTGTTCAGGGGGCGGGGTTTATGTAAATTTTAGGGTTGGTGGTGTCACTAACCCGGGAGGAATGTCGTGTAGTCACTACCAGCCGTTTGTTGTAGTCCTTAAAAAGCGATTTCTTTAAAAGCAAATATCTCCCTTTGCTTTGAACTTTGAGCACTGCAACTTTGCAGATGTTGTTTATGCTCAAACAGCAACATTACACACTAACTTTTTACACACACACCTTACAATTACAATTACACACACCTTATTACATGTACACATCCTCTAACCTTTTCGAGTTTGACAAAGGCATGGTTACTGTCACAACAAAACTGTACACATTTATGAAGTGTGTGTGTGTGTGTGTGTGTGTGTGTGTGTGTGTGTGTGGTGTGGTGGGGTTGGTTTAAGGAAGGGGAAACAATTGAGCATATGATAGTTTTAATTGCAAATTAAGTGTGACTGTGGTTGTAAAATTGTATATTTTAATGTTTTGTATTTTACTTGTATGGAATTTTGTTTTATTGTTTTATTGATCTGCCAAGGGACTAGGGGCGGAAAATAGCACTTGTGCTACAACCTGGCACAATGCATCTCTCCTTGTTTTGATACAAGGTTAATGTTAATTTGTGCATTGTTCCTGTTTAAATAAACGAGTACTAATTAAATAATTAATTAAACTAAAGTTAAAAAAGTGAAATCATAATCAACCACCATGGGCGTCAGTTTGGTTTGAAATGTGGTGGGGACAGAGACGCATTTGGAAGTGCATTTTCAGAAGTGCTGGGTACAATGACGCATTCATTTTTTTCTCTCTTTCGCGCAGGTTATAAGACGATGTCCTGTAGCTCAGACACGGCCCCACTTTTCAACAGGCCCACCCAAAACTTTCAAAAAATAATAAAAATAAAAAAAAATAATTAATTGATAATAATTAATAATTTGATTAAAAAATAATCAAAATTATAAAAAAAAATCGCCAATAACCTCATAATTTGTGCTAAAATAGTGCTTAGTTTTAAAAAACATTTTTAAAAGCTGGTTATATTTTGATGTTTCTGCGTAAGTTCAGCAGACAGTGAGGTTCGGGTTTGTTCCGATCAGAGTGGAGAGCGCATTTCTGAATATTCCGCTCCGCTCGTCCACTTCGTAAAAGTAATGATTATGAATGCGTCTAAATGTGTCTAAATACGCCGTGAATGTGAATGTGTATCTTTATCACACGCTCAAAAAGCTTAAGCAAATAGTATCAGCCCCCAATCATGCAAAATTAATCAATGAATTAATCTTTTTGAAAATATATTTTATATAGGCTTTTTTATATTTTATATAGCCTATACGTTTTTTTAATATTATATATTATATAGGCCTAATAAGATTTATTTTTGTTAATAGGCTAGGCTATATCTCCATTACCTAGAGATATAATTAAACAAAAAGTAGTCAAAACACATCTAACAGAACATAGACTAAGTTGTTTATTTTTTACAACATTGTGTTCTTATTTTGTTTAATTAAGATGTATAACGGATTGTCACCTTATAAACAGTCCCTTTTTTAATGGAATGATACACCCTTATAATAAAGAAAAAGCTTCAGTGATAAAGAATATGAACGCAATGCATTTAATTATACATTAAGCGTTTTCCTTCCATAGAAACCCTTTATTATTTAAAATAGGTGGCTCTCAACGTGTCTTTCTATGGGAGGATGGCATAGCGGTGCACAGCAAATATTCAATGCATTCGATGAAAATATTCAATGGTATTCAATGCAAAACAAAAATTAAAAAATACAATTAGCCAATAAAATAAACAAATTATTGTGGCATTAATTAGCCCATAAAAAATATTTATTTTAAAGCCTAAACGAATTTGTTTAAAGAAAAACGCCAGCGTTTGGCGTTTATCTGTAGCTATAGGCTAAGTGTTTCAGACGCCCTTTTCAAACTGGCGCAAGAAAATGCAACAGAATTTGATTAGTTAAACATGAAGATGATTATCCGTCTGGCATGGCCGCTCGCTCTAACGTTAACCTAAATGTTTGTTGTTATGAAGCGCATATCCGAGTGTTTGTGCGGAGTGTGGAGCGCGCACTATATGACATGGATAGAGGCGCCGGTGCCATCACTCGCATTTTCCTATCAACAGTTGAAACAACTTAAAATACTCCATTTCTGGTCATACAGAAAATAATAATACATCAGTCGCAACTACGTTTACTTGTGTAAACTCACAACAACAATAAAACGGTGTGCCTTTGTAAAATAAAAGAAAACGAACAGGGCGCGCTTTCATGATCTCTGTGAAATGGACCGCGCCTCAAAAATGAACTGACAAACAGTGTATAGCCTCACAGACATGAGAAATATAACAATAAAGTTAATAAAAAAAATGTCCACCAACGAAAAAAAAATCCAATCGAAAACAAATACGGTAGCTACCATCTGATTATGTAATCCTGTCCGTATAAAAGGCGCATCTAGGCTACATTACAGCGGAGATGTGGAGATATGTATGCAGGCAGCCTACACTGATTTAGAAAAGACTAGCTCATTAATAAACAATTAAAATGCATCGTTATTTTAAAACGACATAAGATTTCGTTATTAGACATAATTGAGGTGAAAAAATAATATATGTGGCAGCAATGCGTCACCGTATGATTCTGCTATATTTACTTTTTAGCTATATAGGCTATTAAATCCAGGCAATTGGTTCATGAAACACTGATTAAAATTAAGATATAATTAATACAAAACGAAATTCACTTTAAAGAAAGGCAGCTGTTCTGTTTGAGGTGTCTGTGAAAGTTTTAAAGCAGTCTTTTAGTGCCGCTTTCAGACCGCTTTACGTCCTAACCTTAAACTTTTTTCCCTCATAAATGCGAACATGGAAAATAAAATAAAACTAATATTATAATGTTTTTTTGTTGGGTCAGACAATGATTACCAAATTTCTCTCTCATGCTCCTCACAACCACTGAAAACTGTCAAAAAATCGAACCAAAAGTCAAATTAATATGGACGGAAGTTAAAAGTGGTGGGTACAAAATGACTCATGAGGAAAACTGGTGGGTACACGTCCCCCCCGTCCCCCCCGAAATCGACGCCTATGCCAACCACCCATTTAAACAATGGTTCATTTGCTCACTCATAAAAACAGTCACTTGTCGCCACCTTCTGGCTTAATGATGCAAGTTGCGCAAACACAGACAAGTGGAGTGATACAAACAGTGAAAAGTCTCAGTGCTGATACTGGGGAAATATTCTAACACATTCGAGGTAACGTTATACAAATACATTTATACATTATATTTATAATAATAATGACAATATATTTAATAGGGTGCTTGTGTTGTTAAATTGAGCTTATAGTTTCCACTGTCTTTGATCAAACTGATTATTTCTGTCGGTCATTTAAAACTTCGATCGAAAAACAGCTGTTTAGTTTTAGCTACTTATGATCGTTAACTGAAGCGTGAAGCGTCGCGTTGGGATTCGTGCTCGGCTCGCGCTTCTGTAAACATAAATCCTGCTTGCTTTGATTGGTCTCAAACATTTTGACATTGACGAGCGGGTGTTTGAGTGCTGAAGCAGCTCAGATGAGAAGGTCGGTTATCGTCGCGATGGGTGAATCATTGCAGCACCAATTTAGAGTTAATATTAGGCAATTATTTCACAACTTTCATTATATAGGCTACACTAAAAAAATGGAACTATACGATTATCCGGACCACACCTATTTGGGTAGGGTTAGGGCTAGGGTTAGGTTAACCGTATAGTACATTTACGTGTGGTCACGTGTGGTCCGGAGAACCGTATAAGTACCAAAACAATTACTGAGGTCTGGACCTCGGGGACCTCAATGGTGGGTACGGCCCTGACTGGGTGTTTTCACACGCACATCGGGGATTTAGAAGTGGGTATACGCAATGCAGACTGAACAAGAAGTGGGTATACGCTGTATACCTGCGTATACCCTGCACTACACCAGTGCATATAACATATGTGCTGTTGCATTTCACTGCATTGTATCCATTGTGTACTGAAAGAGATTACACATAACATGTGTTGTTGCATTGCATACAGAACCAACTGATTCCGTTGTTTAACGAAGAGATAAAATACATGACATTAAATAAGCTACGCACTGTTGCATTGCAAACATATAAGCTATGCACTTGTTGCATTGCAATGCATACAAGAACTATGTCATTATGTTGTGCAACAAAGAGATACAGTAACATATAATGCTATTGCATTGCATAGCATGCATTGCACGCAACTTATTCAGTTGTGTACTGCAGAGATAAAAAAAGACATATTTGCACATGATCAAATATAATTTGATATTGCATGTTGTGCATTGGGGTAACATAAGCTATGCACTTGTTGCATTCCAATGCTTTCATGAACCAATCTTGGAATATTTATACCTGTTTCACAGTGTGAGTGTCTTTTCCCATTATGTGGCTTGGAACATAAAGTTATATTACTTTTATGTGATAATATTTATTTCCTCCAACATTGCAAGAAAGACGATTACAGAACATTGTCTGTCTACTTCATGTACAATTTTAACAGGTGTGAGAAATAGAGAACTATAAATAATCATGGATGGATATAACATATGTCCTTTTGCATTTCACTGCATTGCATTGTGTCCATTGTGTACTGAAAGAGATTACACATAACATAACACAATAAACTCAAAGGCGAACAATTAAATTGTTCGCCTTTGAGCGAACTTTCCGTTTTTAAACTGCCATCTACAGGAAACAAGATGGTACTGTCCGTGTGCACACGAAGAGGGGTAGTCTCCAGTAGGGGCAGTGGAATAAGGAACAACGCCGTTCCAGAGTTCCGAGGCCTTCTTATGAACGAAGTTCTTATTTATTCAGAAACAAAAAAAATAATATTTTTTGTATTTTTACTTTAGCTAGCTACAGCAAAACAGAGCTCACAATATGAGCTATTTAACTATTTATATAGGCTAAAATTATGAACTGAAGCGATACCATACGTATTACTGCTTTTTACTGTCACATGTGGGGTAAAAGGCTCACCAGCATGGTGCAAAAGGCACAAAGTATTGATGCAAATACTTTAGCTAAAAAAAAAATCAATAATAAATAAAATAATTCATTTTTTTCCAATAAATATAGTCTACTGTCATTAAAAAGTTAATTTTACAGTACTAACAAATACATATATTTTATCAATCCATATGATTAATGTTATATTTTTAAATATGATGGTTTCATTATAAACATGGTGATTATCTCTAAGGCTGGACACAAACTGAAAAGCCAACCAGCTCTTTAAATTGCTACATAAATCTACAACATTAGCTACATCAAATTGGCGCATATATGTATAAATAGGCCTGCACACACACATAGTGTTTTGGAAGTTGTATTCAAAATAGCATTTTCATGGATTAGATGTGTGCAAGGAAATCCACAGTTTAATACTTTTGCAAATTGTGAACATAAAGCAGGATAGAGTTCAAAGGAGAGGAAACAGCAAACTCTGTTCTAGCACAAAACCTCATGGCAGTTTCATAACTTCATCACACCTTTTGATAACATACTAGATAGATACTATTACGAACATTATGGATTAAATTTCATAAGTTATGTAATGTAAGTGTATTTTCTAATGTGGCAACTGTAGCCTGTCTGCCTTTAATTATTTCACCAACAAGGGTGAATTGAAACCTGTATCTTGCATTGTTTGCTGTTGAATTAATTAATTGTTAAAAGTACTGAATTGAAAGAAGATCATACTGTTGTGTTTCGGTGACTAAACCAAAGGTTCTCATTACATATTGCAATAATCTTGTGTTTGAAACAATGATTATGTGGACTGAAATGTGTATAAATGCTATGAAAGCAAGATATCCGGTTTTGAAAGAATGACTAGCTGTGTAACAAGTGTGATCAGTTTGGATTTTTGTACTAAGAGTTTAGAAAATTTACACCTTACTTGTGAAAATAGTACCAAAGCGAATACAAAAAGGATTTTTAGGATTTTTAGGCTAGGACAGTAAGTGAGTAAGGAAGTAGGGATGGGATCGTGGAAAGGTCCAAGAGCCGGACCTCAAACTAAGGTTCCCTTTCAAAAGCTACAATCGATGCTGCGCTGCTCAGCGCATTGGGAACGTCTTTAATCGTGAATATTGTGTGTAACACGTCGATAGAATTGACCTGGAGGTAATATAGCCTCGGTCGATGACGTCATCGGCACGCACCCTATACACCCTATACCCTATACCCTATAGCACAAGGCTATAAATAGATGAGCCACAGGTGCATCATCAGGTCTTTTGTCTTCAGACCATTCTGTGCATGTGTGCGTCTAAGAAACCCTCTCTATCTCTCATCTGTTCTCAGATCTTTGCTAGGAGTTAGTTTTCGTCAGGCAGTGTGCAGAAAATTCTCATTTCTCCAACCTTTTTCTCTCACGTTACAAAACAGAGTTTAAAAAGTAAAAAAAGAGGAGAAATGAGCCAACAAAACAGTAAGCGTTGTGTTCCTCCATGCTCCCGTCCCATGTCTGAGCTGGATACACACGATTACTGTTTTGTTTGTTTGGGGGAAGAGCACGCGGCTCTGGCTTTAGAGAAAGGTGAGTGCGAGCATTGTGAACTGTTCACAGTGAAGATGCTTCGCTCTCGTCTGAACTATTTCCAGACCGCACCCACATTACCATCGTGGGGCTCTCGTATGGATCTGCGTGAGAGCAAGAGACGGGTCTGTCCCTTTCGCTTGCTGCGTCACCTGATCCACGCATCCCTTCTCGTGATCTCGAAGCGCGCTCCGGTGCTTCTTCGGTTCACGAGGGGGATGATATATCTCTTGGGTCTTCGGACCACGAGCAGCCCGCCTCTGAGCATTCCTCTCGCGAAAAAAGATCTGTCAAGGAATTGCTCGAGGTGGTTACTCGGGCGGTGGACAGGTTACAGCTTGACTGGCCACGCGAACAAGAGACCCCCAAACGTAGTAAGCTAGAGGATAGGTTTCTGTCCGGTGGCAGGGGGGAGAGACCACAACATCAGTCTCTTCCCTTTTTCGAGGACCTCTGTGATGAGCTGTCTAAGTCATGGAGCAAACCATATACTTCTCGCATCTTTGTGCCCTCGACGTCGACTTTTTCAACTATCGTGGGTGCGAAGTCGCGGGGGTATTCGGAGATGCCTTGGGTTGAAGAGACGCTCGCGAGCTATCTCTCGCCCGAATCAGCATCTTCGATAAAGAAACCTACCCTCCCCGCTAAACCATGTAGAATAACATCATCACTAGTGGGTAAAGCTTACCAAGCTGCAGGTCAGGCTGGTGCTGCGCTGCACACTATGGCAGTGTTACAGGCGTACCAGGCTGACCTGTTGAAGGACTTGAGTGTGGGCAGTACCATCGACGAGGAAGTGTTCTCTGAGCTTCGTACACTACCGACGGGGGAATGGTAACTCCACCCGGAAGTAGTGAAACAGATTTGGACTAGTGCTGGGCAGTTTGACCAAAAATTTATATCATGTTTTTTTTCAAAATTATGCCGTTTTTTTTTTTTTCATGCATAATCAGGTGTTCTATGCATTTTCTACTGGTTGAGAGAGGAATTACTGCAGTAAATTGACTTAGGATGGTCTATTTTACTGTCATTAGTGAATATTGTAGAATAATTCCACAGTAATAATACAGGTTTGCATGGCCCCAGAAAATTATGCTGTTGTTTACAAATAAGAGCCAGTCATGATTCTAATGAAGTGAGGAATCAGAATGCAAAGACAATTGCAGTCAAAATACAGAACTTTTACTGTGCAAATTTCAAAAAAAATTTTTTTTAGAACAACTTGCATTACTTTTGCTTCAAGTTCAAGCCCAGGTACATTACACAGTATTCAAATAAATCTAAAAAGTAAATATAAAACAAGTGACTTAGTGAAGTGACAATTTGCATTAATATGGGCTTTGAGGTATTTTCACATTCAAATAAATAGTAAAACAAAGCAAACAGCATGCAAAGGCAACTTACATAATAAATACAAAAAGGTGTGCAACTTGCATTAGTTCAAGCCCAGGTACATTACACATGTATTCAAGTAAATATAAAAAGAAAACTTGCATTGCTTTTGAGGTCTATACACAAAAAATAAAAAAATAGTAAAACAAAATTATGCAACTTGCATTCGTTATTACTTCCTTCAAAAGTATTACTTCGAAACCAGTATTTAACATATAAAAGAAATATAAAGTGCAACTTGGCTCACAGGATTATCCTGTATAATGGAAACAATAATCACACATTTCAACATTTACAATTTTTTTGCCAGGAAAACCAGACGGTCCACAGCATCTGGTTTGAGTGCGGCCCTGTGACAAGTGACAATGTTGCCACCAGTGCTGAACACTCTCTCAGATGGAGCACTGGTGGCAGGGATGCACAAATAATACTGCTGAGCTAGCTTGGCAATGCGAGGGAAATTTGTCTGATGGCATCTCCACCAGTCTAAAGGGTCTGCATCACTGTCAACCTCTGTGGTCTGTAAATAGACTGTCAGCTCCATTCTGATGCTTTCCTCTTCTGGCAGTGTGAGTGTGCTGCTGCTGGTGGTGCTCTGCCTTTTGAAAAAGCTGGCCAAAGTCTTTGTTATTTTTTCCTCAGGAGGAGGAACAGGCTCTGCTTCAGCTGCTGCTGCACCAGCAGCCCCTGAGAGTGTGTCCTGTTGAGCCTTTATTAGTGGCACTATCTCTTCAACTGCTCTGGATAGAACCCGCTCCACCTTTTCTTTATCCATATACTTGGTTCTAAACCGTGGATCAAGAAGAGATGCAATGTCAAGCATGTCATCTGTGACCTGATTGGAATATTTCTCATTCAAGTAAGCTAGAATGTTTCTCTTCACATCCTTCGTCAGCTGAGTATCACTCTCTTCCTCAGCAAGAATGGATGTGTTAAAGAGACTGAGCACTGGCTTGAGGTAGGAGACACTGACATATTGCTCTCCTGATAAGGCATCTGTGAAGTCCTGGAGTGGGCTCAACACCTTGTTGACAGCCTCTAGGACATCCACATTTTGCCAGCTAAGGACCAAGTGCCTTGATTTCTTGTCAGCTTTTAGAACCTGACTAATGGCCCTCTCTTGCTCAAGTACTCTTTGAATCATTTTTTGACGTGATCCCCACCTTGTAGGCGTCTCAGTTGTGAGCACATGCTTTGGAAGACCCAGATCGTTCTGAACAATGGCCAGGTCCCTCCTTTTCTTCCAAGAGTATGAGAAGGCTGAGACAATTCTTTTGCAGACACCTACTGCACGTTGTATGCGGTCATCTTTTTATATACCTCTCTCTGTAAAAATGACAAACAATTATATATTAGTTCACATTTCCTAATGTTAATTAAAACATTGATTTTACATTAGCCCCAAACCAAATGATTACAATAAAACTCATAATAATAATGATGATGATAATAATAATAATAATAATAATGAATTATTATTATTATTATTATTATTATCATCATTATATAACATTATTATTATTATCATCAATAATAATAATAATAATAATAATTATTATTATTACTATTACCATTATTATTATTATCATCATTAATGATGATAATAATAATAATGATAGTAATAATAATAATAATGAGGATGATAAGAGATAACAGAAAAATACTTATTAATATAATTTTACAGCTATCAAGTATAGTTCACTATTAATATAATAACTATTGCTTACCTATGGCTAGGTGATGCCTGTGACCAAAGCACTGGAGTCTTGTCCAATTGTTCAGTTCGATAGCCTTCTTGATGTTGGCTCCACTGTCTGTAGTGATGGCCACTAGCTTCTGCTCTGAAAGTCCCCAGGAATCAAGTGCCTCTTTCAGGCCTGCTGCAAGTAACTCTCCAGTATGGTCATCAGGAAAGTAGCTTGTTTGCAAACAATGACTTTGCAACACCCATTCGTCACTTATAAAGTGAACTGTAAGGCTAAGGTATGGCTCCATAGTGCGACTGGACCACATATCAGTCGTTGCTGCGAAGTGGAGGACGGTCGCCAGTTCTGTTTCGAGCTTAGCTCTGTGCTTTTGGTACAAGTTAGGGATAGCAACTTGGCTAAAGTGCTTTCTGCTCGGCATTTCATACCTGGGATCCAGCGTCTTGATCATCTGCTTGAAGCCTTCTGGCTGTATTAACTGTGTTAAGACTGTATTAACGGCGACCATGTCTTTGGCTATGTGGTTAGTGATAGAGTTTGTAATCTCGATCCACCGTTTGCTTTTTCTGTCGTAGTAAGTCCCTCTAGAAAACGCGTCTTTAAGTGACATTTGGCTCGACTTTTCTTTTGCTTTCCCCGTGTTACCTGCTGATGTGGAGGGCGCTGCGTCCGTTGACCTTAATTTCATACATTCTTGATATTCCAAGACGTGCTTGAGGCTAAGGTGCTGGAGCAAATTGCTTGTGTTGCCGCCTTTGGCGGTAATTTTAGTCTGACAGCACTTGCATGAAATGGTTGTTTGGTCGACGTCGGATTTTTGGAAACCAAAAAACCTCCAAACAACAGACACGGCTCCTCTTTTTGGCACAAGTTCTTCTGTGTCATGTTCTACTAGTTCTGCAGCATCCATCTTCCCTGTAACGTAACACCAGAGCACTGCTGTTTGTTTCGGTTTGTGTACCCTCGCAGTCGCTGCTTAGAAGTGCAACATTGTAAAGGGTCCGTCTGAAACAGTGTCGCGCGGCGCAGCGTAACGTTAGTTCCGAACGTTGTGTAATTAAATACATCGGTATGGCGGTATATTAAAAATTAATATCATAACGAAAATATACACCGCTTTTCGGTATGAAGCGGTATACCATCCAGCACTAATTTGGACCAAATTTTACAAAGCGGACGTGGACCTCTTCGCCTCACAACAGACAGCGCAATGTCCCCTCTACTTCTTGCCCCCCTGGGTCTGGATGCGATGGCGCACACATGGTCCAAAATGCACCTGTATGCGTTTCCTCCAGTTTCTCTGCTCCCGGGAGTTCTAGCCAGATTTCGCCAACAAGGGTCTTGCCTCTTACTGATAGCGCCAAGTTGGCCGAACAGAGTGTGGTTCTCGGAGATAATATCTCTCCTCGACGGCTCGCCATGGGCGATTCCGGAGAGGAGGGACCTTCTGTCTCAGGCGGAGGGCAGATATTCCATCCCAGGCCCGACCTGTGGAATCTTCACGTTTGGCCCCTGATGGGTACCAATTAACCCCCTGAGGTCGGCAATCACGCCGGCGTGATCTGCTCGTTTTTTTTTTTATCAGTGCAAAATACTCTGTTGATTTTGATTTTACATACTTGTGTTGTACATCATTCAAAGCTGTTAAATGTCTTCTTTTATTTGTGTACACTCATAATAAAAACAAAATGTTGTGTTTTCCGTAAAACAAAGAAAATAAACATGATGCGCGTTCTGCCGTCTCTCTCAATGTGAAACTCATTCTGAAACGCGACAGAAAATGACCTGTTACTCAGCGAATGTTTGTCACACAGACTTAAAACGCATGTCTATACAACGCTTGGAATCTCTATTTTTAAAGTATGTAAATTATATAAAAAACAAATATTATATTTTTAAGTAATCCATACGAAAGCAGCGGCATGTACAGTTTCTCAAACGCGTCCTAATTAACTATAATGTGACCACACCCACGCGCGCACGAGCGATTGACATGCAAATGATCCATGCGGAGAAACGCAGACCTGTAAACGCCCTCATCACCTCAAAACAAAGAAGCAGAGACTTCATAACTTACTCCTCTCTGCTTTCATCGAGTTTGGACGAATGTAAGCTGTGCTGTGCTGTTTACCTTGAATTTACCTCGGATTTACCTCAGAACAGGGCCGGATTCAGCCAGCCCCACTAGGGGGTGCAGGTAGAATATCAGGGGGGGCAAGTCATTTTTGGGGTGTCAAATCCCCCCAAACCCCTAAAATGCATAGAAATCTATACTAACTATACTATCATCATATCAGTTAATCTATTCATATATCTATCTTAGGGCTAGGCGATAAAACGATAACGATATCTATCGCGAAATAACATTTTCTCGATAGAAATATGAGACTATTGCATAGAACTCATTTGTCCAATTTTTTTTAAATAGACATAAGAATAGCCAATCAGAATTTAGTAGCGCTGTGCCGAACCAATCATTGTGGGAACAGAGCCATGTTCCCAGACTTCCCACTGTTACCTACAGCACTTGTGAATTAGCAAGCGGTACACATGTGGATGTCTGGGCTGCAGGAGCCGACCGGGCAGCGGAGAACATTAATGTTCCGTCTGATGAAAAATTTACAGAGAACTCCAGCGTTATACCATAAGAGGGAAAAAAAAACAAAGAGATTTAAACATTAAAATAAAATAAGCCTTCACACACAGAATATAACCTAGCAGTCAAAAATCCCCCCACACACACACACCTGATTCTGGTCTGATTCTAAACAAAATAATTAACATCTGGCTTGACACTGCTAATAGCTTAGCATTTCATTTAGTTTATGTTGTCTTTGAAAGCTGCTCTAATTTGCACCAAGGATTTAAACAAAAATGCATCTATATTCTGTTTGATTTTTTGTTTTAAAAAAACAATTATTCTGATAATTTGTTGTTAGTTCCTAGCTAATTCATTTCATATTGACAATATTATCTTTTGAAACTTGAAAACCTTCACTTTTTGTTTAGTTTGTAATATGCGTAACTTTTTTTTTAGTTATCTGAAAAAGTTGTGCTGTGAGGCAATAAATGAAGGGAAATGAAATTACAAGTGTCGACCACACTTTGTCGCTCCTTCTCAACAATCTCTCAGCACTCAGAATAAAGCTTTGAAAGTTGTCATGTTCCTTCAGTACGTCTGTCATGTTTAATCTATGACAGGAAAGAAATATTTCAATCCAAACAAGCTGCTGATGATTTCACATCTCACTTATGAGCAACGGAACATTTAAATTTGACAAATATAGTGATTTGATTTATATTGTGATATATATCGATATGGCCAGAAATGAAAAAATATATTGTGAAATGAAAAAATCCTATATCGCCCAGCTCTAATCTATCAGCTCCTTTGATCCATTTGATTTGTCTTATAGGTTTTATGTTGTATGCCCTTCCTGACACTACCCTCTGCATTTACCCGGGCTTGGGACCGGCACAAATAGGACACTGGCTTGTGCCCTGTTGAGGCTGCATTTATCTTTTTTTTTTACTTTTTTTTTTGTTTTTTATTTTTTTTATCTGTCTGTCTGTCTGTCTGTCTGTCTGTTTGTCTTCCTGTCTGTCTGTCTGTCTGTCTGTCCTTTCGTTTTTTATTTCAATCTTTTTTATTTCTTTTTTGGGTTTTTTTGTTTTCATTTCTTTAGCTCTGTACACAGCATGGCTTATATCAGTCATTATAGCATCAGTCGTCTGCTTTTCTGTGCAAAAGTCCTAACAAATGCGTCCATATCTAGACCTGTTGTTATGGCCTTCTCGTGAGCCAGAATAACTAAATTTCTTTTTCTCTCATGTAGCATAGTGCGGCGGAAGGGGGTAAGAACACGAGACAAAGTGGAGAAAGAGCTCTCGCATGATGCAGATGATATTCCAATCACAAGTGAGGTCACATACATGCGATGGAGCTGAGGAAAGGCATTCTTATACCCGTGTAGATATGTGCAAATGGTGGAGAGGTCTACAAACTCAACGTTTTCATCATCATTAGTCTTTTTGAATTCTTTTTCCAACATTATTTTTGCGACAAGAATCTCATTGGAAAGTTTGTCACTGTCACTTTTTGCCATTTTTTGCAGAGGACTTAACATGGCAACATCCAGAAAAGAGGGAGATTGTGGTTGAAGGCAATTAACTGCTTTCATGAGATCCAGATTGCTTTTGGAGAATCTTGTCTCCATCTCTACAATGGCGATGTCCAAAATGTTGAGAAGAGCTCTCTTCAGAGCCTGGCTAGGAGTCATGGAGTCTTCTGCATGGCCTACAGTGGACGTAACAACGCTACCTACGAGCAGTGAGCTCATTGTTCTTTTTCTTTTAGCAGCTGGTGCAGGCATGCTGGTTAATGTCTCACTCTCCTCATCTCTCATCTGCTTCAGAGCCTGCAGAGATGCACTGACTACTTCTGAAGCACAGCACAGGTCAACAGAATGAGCCTGCAGCATAGCATTTGCAGACTTCAAGGAACCCAGAACTTTAAGGATGAATTTTCCTATTTCAAAGAAATGATGCCTCCTTAACATCATCAACAGCCCTGATGCCTCTGTACAGATATCAACAGCAGCGGCTCTGTCCTCTGTAACCTCTGACAGGATACTCAGAATAGCATCCTGATTCTCCACAAGACACTTGGTCACATCATGGTGGCTTGTCCACCTGATCTCCAACAGTCGTTTAAGGGAGGGAACATTATAGTTCTGTGACACATAATGACGGTGAAAAAAAGAGTGCAGTGATCCTGATAGATCAAAAAAGATTTTTGCACACGTCTCTCCTTGCATTGCATGGACCACGGCCAAGTGCAGCTGGTGGTTATAGCAGTGGATATAAGGAATATCCTTCCCTACCTTCTTTTGCAATAAGGCCTGAACCCCACCCCTGACCCCACTCATGACAGAAGCTCCATCATAGCTCTGACTGATAATTTCAGCTGCACTATAGCCTGAGTCAGAAAGATGCTCAAGAATTTGTGTGGTAATAAATTCAGCATTTAACTGACTGAGGTCAAGCAGGCCAATCAGGTGTTCCTCTGGAATGCCTTTACAGACAAATCTAACCATGATTGACAGATTCTCCACATTACATCTGTCCCTCGTTCCGTCACTTTTGATGCAAAACCCAGCATAATCTGCTTTGTCATAATTACCTTTTATCTGATTTAATACCATTTTGGCCAGTGTTTCAATAATTTCATTTTGTATGTTGTGAGAGGTGTATTTTGCATTTGGTGGGATGTGTTTGTTAATTTCATTAAATTTGGGGTCCTTTGCCAGTGTGTAGTCAACCATTTTTAAGAACAGTCCTGCAGAGAAATCATCATCATTTGAACTTTCCACACTGCCACGAAGTGGAAGTTCATTTACTGCTAGGAACTGAACTACTTCTCCAATTGTTTTAATATAATACCTATTTTTTTCCATTTGTGTGGGCCCTATTAAATTACAAATGGTCTCCCCTGTGGCCTCTCTTTGGGACATTTCAGACCAGGCTTTTGCATTTTTTATGTGGCATTGACTTGATGCGTGCTTTGAGAGTCCCTTGTCCTTTTCCAATGCAGTTTTCCAATTAGTAAATCCCTATCATTGTTCCCCCCAAATTTCTGACACGGGAAACAAAAGCACGCATCAAGCTTTGCTGAATATTCGAGCCATGGTCTCCCACGATACCAACCTGGGCAGAATGAGCGGGAGCTCTTGCCAAAATTACGTTTGGGGAAAACCAGAGCTATGGGTTGTGACGGTGCTTCAGTGTTTAAGCCTATGTTGTATTCATCCGCAACAGCCACGGATGGGCTGGGAACGACGGGGGCTGCGGTGCATGTGCAACTAGAACTAGGTGTACTGGTACTGGACTGGGCACAGGGGTTAGAAATTGTAGTGAGTCGAGGAGCAGTATCACCCGACGAGCCGGGTGATTCGGTCTCTGCTGCAGCTAATGCCCTAGCAGCCTCGTTGCTGCTGCCAGTGCTAGCTTTAGCAACCAGAAATCGGCGCATACTCGACTCGTCACTCGGCGCAAATTACAAGAGAAAGCGATAGAGAGATATGGAGGGAATGAGAACACGCTTACAGAAAGAGTAACCAAATAATTTCAGTGACTGACGGCGAAGGAAACTCAAAACAGGGGCTGAGCTCAGCTGACGACAGTGTGTCTGCGTGCTCCGCTCTGCAGTGACTGACTGAGACGTGAAGCTCAGCAGGTTCACCACAAGCCGGTGAAGCGACTGGCCACGCCCTCCCTATGCATCTACCAATCAGTAGCTACTTTGAATGAGGGATAGAGAGCAGAGAGCGCTCACTCTGACCATTTTTCTTGAAATATTTTTTAAATTTGGGATCTTTGCATGCCATCACGTTTGGGGGGGCAGTCACGGCATTTGGGGGGGCATTGCCCCTCCTTGCCCATGCCTATATCCGGCCCTGCTATGAAAGCTGATTCCAGGTGTCTCGTGAACTTAGGTTTCTGTCTGTAATAATTACTTCCCTTCTCTCTATATCTTTCTTTCTTTCTTTCATTTCATTCATTCCGATCACGTCATGTTCTTGTTTGGTTAAATGTTTGTTTGTTTTATTGTTTGCATTTTACGTACGTTTATATTTGTAGCTTATATAATCTCTAGTGTGTGCCATTTTATTAATAAACCCATTTATACTTTTAATTGTCTCTGTGTGTGAAAACCCACTTTTCTAAAGTCAATGAAATAAAAGATCTAATTAAGCTACAAGCTCTATATTATAGACTACCTTGAGTAGTTTTAATTTATAAACCCAAAAAGTTTTATGTTCGTGGCCAGAAGATAAACTTTCTTGGAGTTTGTAAACAGGGATACTCCTTCTTAACTGTGATAGTCTTACATTTATTCGCTGGACGAATGACTGATGATGAGACCAGTTACAGAACGAGGTATTTCCGATAATTGATAAAGTAAATGCATATGCGATTTACGAATTATGACCATGAGTTATGATTATTAATATTTCTAAAATTCCCTATATCCTTGAGCTAATTCGCATTAACCCAGAGTCATTTACGTTACAACTTCATGCAAGAGAAATTATCAACAGGCACATGCCCTGCCACTCTTAAAGTTTATGTGGCCGCTCTTTCAGCTTGCCACGCCTTGGTTGACGGGGCGCCACTCGGGAGACACCCTCTGCTCTCTTGCTTCCTTCGTGGGGCCAGGCGACTGAGGCCTCCAGTAAAAACCAAGATCCCTTCATGGGACTTAGCTATAGTTCTCGAGGGTCTGGTTGAAACTCCCTTTGAACCTATAGAATCAGCGTCTGATAAACTTCTGACTCTAAAAATGGTTTTTCTCATGGCAATAACTTCCTTGAAGAGAATTGGGGATATGCAGGCTCTGTCTATCTCTCCATCCTGCTTAGACTTTGCCCCAGGAATGGTGAAAGTGATTTTGCATCCTCATCCTGATTACCTGCCTAAGGTTCCATTTTCAGCTGCACATCCGGTCATTCTAGAGGCCTTCTGCCCTCCACCATTCACAACGCCGGAGCAGGAGAAATCTCATAGACTGTGTCCAGTCCGTGCTCTTCAGGCTTACATCCACCGCACTAGCCAGTGGCGTAAGTCAGAGCAACTGTTTGTCTGTTATGGTGGTAGTAACAGAGGATCAGCTGCCACCAATCAGACCATGTCTCATTGGGTTAGGGATGCTATGCTCTTGCTTATGAGGCGCGCGGTCAAGCTTCGCCTATAGGTCTTAGGGCTCACTCCACCAGGGGGGTCGCCTCCTCTAGTGCTTTGGCAAGGGGTGCCCCCTTACAACAGGTTTGTGATGCGGCAGGTTGATCCTCTCCGCACACATTCATAAGATTTAATAGTCTGGATGTTCATGCCACTCCGGGCTCTCATGTCCTTGAGTCAACGTCACAAGCTAATGTCTGAGGCCTTCTTGCGTTCTTGTGTTCACACCTGCACAACCGTAGGGGTCCAGACATTTTCAAGCACGGCGGCGTGGGTATTCTCGTTCCCAGTGCGCTGAGCAGCGCAGCATCGATTGTAGCTTTCGAAAGGCAACGTTTCACAAATGATGTTCGTCTCCGCCAGTCGGAGATCACCAAAATTAATGCAGAATTGGGGATATGCAGGCTCTGTCTATCTCTTGTGTTACACACAATATTCACAGCTGGTCACGATTAAAGACGTTCCCAATGCGCTGAGCAGCACATCATCTCGTTCCGCTTTCTCAGGGAACAAGGTTACAGTTAAGTAACCGGAAACGTTCCCGATGCACAATGGCGCCACATGACGCCGTACTTGCCCACACGGCTATCGGCAAACAGATAAATTATATTAGCTATACTTTGTACAAAATACTATTGTACTATACAGTTTTTTTTAATTCGCTTTGGTACTATTTTCACAAGTTAGTTGTACATTTTCAAAACTCTTAGTGCTACTATAACAACAGATCATCAAAAGTGCTTTTTTTTCAAACATTTCATCATGTTTTCATTTGTGTTAGCACAATACACAAAATCACAAAGTATCCTTTTCACAACACAAAATAAGTGTTTCATCTACATAAATGTTTCATTCACAGTAACTGCCTTTCATAAGCTTTTACTATCAAACTTTTGATTTGCATCTCTTCTTGTTCAGTTTAATACATTTGTCTATTATTTAATCCAAATGATCTTAATGGTTAATCAATGAATCATTTGGTAAACCTATAGATTTCTATAGATATTGATTCAATACATAGTTTCTATAGAACTTGTTTGCAATTTCTGATATGGATAACCAAATGTTTGAATTCTTTTTACATAAGTGATTTATAGATAACCAAAACGATGTTCAAAGTGTGTGCACACGCGCGTGTGTGTGTGAGAGAGAGAGAGAGAGAGAGAAATTGTTCAGAAGACATCAGATTGATCAGAGATGCATCAGTAGAAGGGAGACAGATGGCATCAAATACAGCATTTTACATTACAGTATGTATGCCATGTGATAATGTAAACATGGTAGAGACATGGTAGTTACATTACTCTAACTTAACCTTCATCTGTAAAGGTCCACTACAGTATATTCAGTCAAATAGTCAAAATCATTTACTGTATTCATTGCCAGCAAACTCTGTACTAGCACAGAACCTCATGGCTGTGCTTCATCACACCTTTTGATAACACACTGGATAGATACTATTACAAACATTATGGATTCAGTTACACAAGTTAGGTTATGCACGTGTATTTTCTAATGTGGCATAGCCTGTATTACTGTAATCAATTCAGCAACAGCTGTGATTTGAAACATGTATCTTGGATTGTTTGCTGTTGAATGAACTGATTGTTAAAAGTACTAAATTGAAAGAAGATCATACTGTTGTGTTTCTGTGATTAAATCCAAACGTTCTCATTACATATTACAATAATCTTGTGTTTGAAACAATGATTATGTGGACTGAAAAGTGTATAACTGTAATGAAAGCATGAGATCAGGTTTTGAAAGAATGACTAGTTGTGTTACAAGAGTGATCAGTTTGGATTTTTGTACACCATACTTGTGAAAATAGTATCAAAGCGAATACAAAAAAACTATATTTTTAAAGTATACTGTTATGTCCCCGGCTTGTCTAGAGGTGTGGGACTAACAAACAGATATACCCAGGGTGGAAAAACCAAGGATGACTCAAAACATGTCAAGTTCATGTATTTATTTCAGCCTTATGTAAATTAAAATACAAAAATAATACTCAAAAGGGCAACACAATATAGTCTCCACGGCTCCCACCGCGTTACTGAAACGCACGTGGAGACTGCCTGCCGCTCACCACACCGACACCCAGCTGATCGGAAACCCCGGTCCGACAGCTGCCTCCACAGAGTCACTTGACAGACGGCGCGGGGAGAAGCTAAGATCATCACCCAGCAGATCCCGCTACAAACCACACAGGAGTCCACACAGGAGTCCACACAGGAGTCCACACAGGAGTCCACACAGGAGTCCACACAGGAGTCCACACAGGAGTCCACACAGGAGTCCACACAGGAAAAGTGAAAAAGATGAGCACTTCACTGGCTCAACTTATACACCCCACTAATTGCCACTGATCTGCTTCAGCTGCGGGATTCTCACCGCGCCAGATTCAAGACACCTGCAAAAGAGAGACAGAAAACACCCACAGCAACACACAAAACACGCACACAGACCTCACGGGTCGTAACACCCCCACCCATAAGAACAAACCTATCACCTAGTTTGTATACCACTGTAAAAGTCTACCCTTTATGTGTTATCACAGGCCCACCATAAATAAAATAAAAAACGATCTTACCCACGGGACAGGGCATCAGCCAAGATGTTGTCCGTTTCTCATGTTTGATATGGAGGTTGTAGCCTTGGACCAGGAGGGCCCAACGCATCAAACATTGGTTACCGTCGTACATGAGGCCTACACTTCAAAGTGTTGTAGAGCCAGGAGCATGGCCAATGTCTCCTTCTCTATGCTGGAATAGGTCATCTGATGTTTCTTGATTTGGACTAGGTTGCTGACCCTTCCAAGCTCTACATTCAGCAATTAAATGTCCCGCCTTACGACAAAAAAAACATACTCTGTCTGCCTTTTGAATGGAAACTACACTGGGACGACGGTCAAGGGGCTTATGAACCAGCTGTTCACTTTTTTGAAAACCTACTTGTGAAGGAGCATCACGATTAATAAAGGTGGCCTTATGCAGAAGTGTAAACTCATCAGCAAATATGGCTGCCTGTTGTAAGGAAGCAATCTTTTGTTCACCTAAATAGACCGCAGTACGTTCTGGCAAACAGTTCTTAAACTCCTCAAGCAAGATCAGTTCACGTACAGAGGCCACATCATCTGCTTTACATGCCGTGCACCATCTATCAAAGAGAATTCCCTTTTCACGCGCAAAGTCTATAAATGTCTGATCATGAGTTTTCCGTAAGCTACGAAAACGCTGTCGGTATGCTTCCGGTACTAACTCATAAGCTCTCATAATAGCACTCTTAACCTGGTCATAATTCAAGCCATCCTCCACAGACAGTGCTGCACACCCCTATACTGATGAGTCCGTTCAAGACCACAGCTTTAAGTTCAGCTTTCCCTAGAGAAGTGGACACAGAAATCTCATAATAGTTTGCAATATCATAAAGTTCAGTTTTCTTGCATTTTTCCAGCTGGCTTAAATCTGGAAGAGACACAAACGCATTTAAATCAAACACTGCCATGACAAAACCACTTGAAAAGACAACTCAATTAAATTAACATAGTATAACTCAATGACCCGATATCACCCTCCCCTCCACAAAACAAACCTCCTCAGCACCTGCCTATCCAAACTTACCTATCTATCTTCAGAAGCGTGCCGGGCTCGAGGCGACTTACAGGTAAAACATCAGCGGTCGAAACCCTGAAACGCCAGCCCCCTTTGGAGAACGTAGTCTCCGCCCAGGATTTTCTTCCAAAAATAAAAAAGGCAAAATAATAAACTAGTGCCCGATGGAAAGGCTATTTCAGCCTAGCTGGACACTACCCTATGCTAAGCTGAGGAAGCAGTTCAAGTGGAAATTCACTCGGGGTAACATCAATGATTACATTACCAAACAACACACAAAAATAGTCAAATATAATATAAAGCTTAATCACCATACATACAACATGAAACATGAATCAAGTATCCTGGTTTTCCCAAAATATCTCGGACGAGCCCCCACTTTTGTTATGTCCCCGGCTTGTCTAGAGGTGTGGGACTAACAAACAGATATACCCAGGGTGGAAAAACCAAGGATGACTCAAAACATGTCTCAAGTTCATGTATTTATTTCAGCCTTATGTAAATTAAAATACAAAAATAATACTCAAAAGGGCAACACAATATAGTCTCCACGGCTCCCACCGCGTTACTGAAACGCACGTGGAGACTGCCTGCCGCTCACCACACCGACACCCAGCTGATCGGAAACCCCGGTCCGACAGCTGCCTCCACAGAGTCACTTGACAGACGGCGCGGGGAGAAGCTAAGATCAGCACCCAGCAGATCCCGCTACAAACCACACAAGATTCCACACAGTAGTCCACACAGGAGTCCACACAGGAGTCCACACAGAAAAAGTGAAAAAGATGAGCACTTCACTGGCTCAACTTATACACCCCACTAATTGCCACTGATCTGCTTCAGCTGCGGGATTCTCACCGCGCCAGATTCAAGACACCTGCAAAAGAGAGACAGAAAACACCCACAGCAACACACAAAACACGCACACAGACCTCACGGGTCGTAACATATACTTTCAATGCATTGTTACAATGATCATTTCCAGCACACAGTTAAAATATACCTAAAACATTTTTTTTAATAAAGTGCAAATAAATACACTTTTAAAAAATAAACTGAATTTTCACTTCAAGTATATTTTTCTAAAATATATTTTTAGAAAATATACTAAAGTACAATTATTTTAAAGTGTGTTAAAAGTTGTATTGTGAAAATAGGTAAAAGCATGATGCTAATATACTTTTAATATATTTAAAGATAGTAAAAATTTTGTACGTATATTTGCAATGTACTATTGAAAAGGGAATATATTTCAAATTCAGTAAATTATACTTTTTTCACTATAGGATATACTTTGTGTTTTTTCTATACTGTTGCAATACTGCTATAAGCAAACAGATTTTTCCATCAATGACAGCACAAATTATATGGATTTAAAGACTGCGAATTGCCGAGAAAAGTGCAAGTGCAGGTGATGCAGCCTCTTCAGAGATGGTAGGTGATGATGGCACAGATGCAGCTGTGGTGACAGGTGATGAAGCCTCTTCAGAGATGGTAGGTGATGATGACACAGATGCAGCTGTGGTGACAGGTGATGCAGCCTCTTCAGAGATGGTAGGTGATGATGGCACAGATGCAGCTGTGGTGACAGGTGATGGAGCCTCTTCAGAGATGGTAGGTGATGATGACACAGATGCAGCTGTGGTGACAGGTGATGCAGCCTCTTCAGAGATGGTAGGTGATGATGACACAGATGAAGCTGTGGTGACAGGTGATGCAGTCTCTTCAGAGATGGTAGGTGATGATGGCACAGATGCAGCCTCTTCAGAGATGGTAGGTGATGATGACACAGATGCAGCCTCTTCAGAGATGGTAGGTGATGATGGCACAGATGCAGCTGTGGTGACAGGTGATGGAGCCTCTTCAGAGATGGTAGGTGATGATGACACAGATGAAGCTGTGGTGACAGGTGATGGAGCCTCTTCGGAGATGGTAGGTGATGATGGCACAGATGCAGCTGTGGTGACAGATGATGGAGCCTCTTTGGAGATGATAGGTGATGATGGCACAGATGCAGCCTCTTCAGAGATGGTAGGTGATGATGACACAGATGCAGCCTCTTCAGAGATGGTAGGTGATGATGACACAGATGCAGCTGTGGTGACAGGTGATGCAGCCTCTTCAGAGATGGTAGGTGATGAAGGCACAGATGCTGCCTCTTTAGAGATGGTAGGTGATGATGGCACAGATGGTGGTGACAGGTGATACAGCCAAAAGAGTTGTCAATCTGAAAAAAAAAGAGGAACTTTTACTTCTAGTTTAAAATATCATCTCAAATTCATGTAGGTCAGTTCACATTAAATGCAATACATGTCACATGTCATGAACAATCTCTTTTGTGGTATTTTGGTTTCATTTTCTCTCTGCCTGCTTAGTTCTGGTTTGCCTGTGTTCATTATTAGTTTCCTTGGTTACTTATTACTCTCTAGTTGGTTACCATGGTTACTCATTTATTCTCTCAATTAGTTCACCTGTTTTTTTTTTTTTTTTTAATTAATACGGTTTATATATCATTCTTCTTCATCGTGCTTACTGACCAACACCTTACCTACAAGTGTTTTGCACATAAAAATTAAACAAAACAATAAAAGACTATGAACACCCACCCGATAATCTTCAGGGACCTAAACATCATATAAAATGGGGAAAAATCCGTTTTTTTTGTCCTAGTCCTAACATAACCGCATCAAGATATTTGTCCCACTGCTTTGGTTTTTGGATACCACTTTGCTGAGAGCCCTTCAACATTCAATTTATAAAATATGTTAAAATATGTTAATATGTTAACATGTTAATATGACATCCACCCACCCATCCATCCATCCATCCATCCATCCAAATAGTTAGACATTTCACACTTCTTTGACTCTAAAAGGTGTTAAAATAACACTAAATGGGATAAAAAAAAATTAAAAAAAACTGTTCAGATTTACATGTTTTAGGTGGGTAGAATTAGTTTCAAAATTCCACAAAAAAAAAACTGTTAAATGAACTGAAAACATAGTTAAATGGACTCCGGCAATAATTTAGATAAACTTTTTTTATTTTTAATTCTCGCAGTGCAATTTTAAGTTTAATTAAAACATTAGAAAAGGAATACAAACTTTCTTCCGCAACAATGTGTGCTTTGAATATCAAATGGCTTACATAATGTAGTCTCTGACATTTTTATAATACACCTTTCCTCACTTTGTAGTACTCTGAATGCATGAAGATGCTCATCAAAATTCTCTGTAAATAGTTTATTTAGATAAATGTGATTGTCAACCAAAAGTACATCCACTCATTTGACAAAATTTCATTTTCCACTGCACTGCAAATAACAAGTCCAGCTCTATATTCTACACCATCAACTTTAACCCAACTGGTTGAGAAAACATCTTTTGACAAGATCCTTTCAAGGATTTGATTGCTGACCACATTCTCATCTTTAAGGGAAAATGATTACTTGGCCCAAACTCATTATGTTTGAGGGTGAAGGACTCCCAATGATAAGCAGTGGCATCTGATGCTTTTTAGCCAAAAATTCATTATGTTTTTGAAATTTTAAAAAATAATCTTTGAACATCTTGTGTTTGGCCTCAAACCTCATAAACCACATAATAAGGGGCCAATTTTCCTTAATGAAGAAGGGTAATGGAAGGTTAATGCTTAGGCATTATATTTTTTATTTAGATACAAGTACTTAAATAGTTTGTGGTGGTCAGCAATCAAGTGCTTCAAATAAACTGTCATGCCTGAAGTGAGACAAGACGAAAACACAATGTTTATTATTTGAAGTAACAATGACAGCAAACTCCAGTGTTTGTGTCCTGGAGGAACAATGTCACTAAACAAAAGTGGGAGGTTTTTCGCAAGACATAATGTCTGAATTGAATTTAAACCAATGCTATTACCAGCACTCTCCAAAATAAGCTTTGTTTTTATGTTTTAAATATCCATAATCAAAAGAATAAACCCTCAAAAGCAAGTCCTCTAGATAACCAAAAAGCAATTTAATTTCGTACTGAGCCCCATCCTCAAGAACATAATGCATTATATCGAATGAGTAGTTATTGCAAACATGAAAATACTTTTGTCTATTAAGTATAGAATTTTTTTTCAAACCACAGTGACTTCAATTGTGGGTTTTCCTGGAGAGGCTGGCCATGCATTTCAAAGATTTCTTTCCCACGAAGGACTATACGGATAATCCTCACTGTATACTGTTTCAGAATTAATATTTTCTATTAAACAAATGTGACAGAAATGATGGCTACTAAATGACTAAAAGGGGTACTTGAGTCTTAGTCATTACCTATTTATCCGAATAATACATCAAGGAAAATTACTTTATTCACTCATGCGCCACCCAGTGGAACCAAATATCTTACGTTTCACAGTCTGGCTGGAAACGAGAAAGTATCCAGTGTGTGTGTGTGTGTGTGTGTGTGTGTGTGTGTGTGTGTGTGTGTGTGTGTGTGTGTGTGTGTGTGTGTGTGTGTGTGTGTGTGTGTGTGTGTGTGTGTGTGTGTGTGTGTGTGTGTGTGCTCGTGTGTGTGTGTGCTCGTGTGTGTGTGTGTGTGTGTGTGTGCTCCTCCTACTGCAGGCCTATCCCATGCATCCACAGCTAGTAAAACACGCGAAAGCAGGAAGGATCCAGCACGACTACGGTTCGATAGTAAACATTGCATGAAGTTGATGAAGTTTATGGATGTAGAGGGAAAATGCGCGTTGTTCGTTACACGACAGGACTGAGGTCTGAGAGGCGTTCGTCATTTCTTCCAGCTTTTATGAACGCGTTGTGAAGGTAAGATTTATGATTTTGCAATTGCCTTTATTAAAGAATCGCGTGTTTTCTTGTTTCGCTTTACTTTTAAAGTTTTGGTCTACTAAACTGAACTTTGTCGTTGTTCGTATTACTAGAAATTATTTGCTTATTCTGTAATGAGTTTATCTGTTCGAAGTGTATAGCATACTAGTAGGTATATTAATATGCCATTAAAACACCTCTAAAAAGTGTTGTGCAACATGAGACAAAGCCATCAGATACAGGATCTGAAAGCGCTTAAAATCAGGATAACTTAAAATGATTTCCATATTTAAAAGCTTTGGAAAACGGACATGCTGAGTTGGGATTTTGGAAGGTTTTTCGGCGACAAGTTGCAAAATTGAGAGCAATCGACATTCGACACTTTGTTAGTGTGTCTTTGTGATGCAGACGAGGGCTGTAAGTTCGACTCTCATCTGCGGAGCCATCCACACTGAGCTTTCAGCATAACAAAGCCTAGAGACGGACATCTCATTGAGTCATTCTCAGAAGACACTCAGATAGGTCACACTAGGTCATATACCTAGTTCATATAGATACAGATATAGTCATGTCTATGTCCAGCAGTCCACTGTGTATAATAAAATATACATTAGAGTATTCATATATTATGGAGATAAGTTTTTTTTTTTTTTGACATAATATTTTAATTCAAGGATGGTTCCACTCATACAGAAGTCAGCATGTTTCATAGTCAAATTGAATAATTGAAATATATTATATTCTTGTCTGTAGACTTCACAGCAAGGACAGAAAATAATGGGGAAAATGCCCTTAAAAGTGTAAAAATCAATACATTTCTTTGATTAATTTAGTTCTCCTAAAGTCTCCTTAGGTCTCCTAAGTATTATTATTATTATTATTTCAAATTTTTTTTTTTTCAAGGTCTGTAAACAATCAGTTATTATTATCATCAGTTAAAATGACTGTTATGGTATTATAACCATCTCAGAAATAATACCCTATGTGGTATTAAACTATCAGTTCTTATTATCATCAGTTAAAATGACTGTTAAATTAATGAAATTTGAACAAACTTTTTTGTTTATTCAAATTTCAATAATTTAAAACATTTATTGTCAATTACATTTAATAATATGGATTAGCTTAACAACTTATTTTTCTTTTTATATTAACAATTTGTAATTTTTTTAACGAATAATGGAGTCCTATGTATTTTATTTAGAAAATTAATTTCACTTTTTATGATTTAATAGAAATATATTGTCAAAAATGGTGGGAAATGAATGCATAAATCTAATAATTTGATTAATGTTTTAAAATGTAATGTTTTCAAAATGTAAAAGAAATATTAACAACATTTATTCTTTTATTTTTTGACAAACTGCAGCACAACAGAGATTTATTAAATTAAAACAATGACATTCCTTAAATACTGTTTACATAAATTGTATTATTTTTATTATTATTATTTTGAGAAGTACATTCTATTGTACAATAGTAATATATTTCTGTCATCATTTAGAAATATATTTCTAACCGAACCATTCAGATACTTAAAAAGCTGTGCCATTTTACAAAGATAAGCTGATTTGGTGGAATCATATACTATGTAGAGGGTTGTACATGACATATTATGCCCCTTTTCACAAGATGCAATATAAATGTATGATGTCCCCAGAATGTGTCTGTGAAATTTCAGCTCAAATTATCCCCCAGATCATTTATTATAGCTTGTCAAATTTGCCTCTTAACACGAGCTTCGGATACTCAGGCAATAAAAAAACACGCAAATCTCAGAAATAACCAGTAGCAGAGTGCAGCCTTTACGGAGAGGCTCAGGAAGAGGTTGCAACTTTTAGACTGCACCTGGACATTTCTGAATGGTTAGTGGATACATTTATGTAGTTGTTGTGACTCAGGAAGAGGTTGCAATTTTTAGACTGCACCTGGACGTTTCTGAATGGTTAGTGGATACATTTATGTAGTTGTTGTGACTCAGAAAGAGGTTGCAACTTTTAGACTGCACCTGGACGTTTCTGAATGGTTAGTGGATACATTTATGTAGTTGTTGTGGAGTTACATTGATTCATCTCATCGATTTGCATGTACCGTCATGTTTAACTTTTACACAGGTTGACACAGTTCACTGAGGTCTTTATAAGACAGCTGTGACATTTTTTGGTCAAATAGTGTTTCTGTCTGTGCAGCAACGATAGAACCGTTTGCATGCTTTGCCTGAACTTTTGCCGTTGCGTTAGAACTTGTTACACTGTTATCGCTTACGAAAACCAAATGGCGGCGCCACGGGTGGAAACTAGCAGATTAAAGGGCGGAGATATTATAACAAGATCCCCTTCCAACGTCAGAAGTCAGACTGATCGGCTTTTTTTTTACATGCTTGCAGAAAAAGGCTTACCAAAACAAAGTTACTGGGTTGTCACTTGTCACGTTTTCTGGGTTGGTAGATGCACCGGGGACCCGATTATAGCACTTAAACATGGTAAAAATCAGAATTTCTTGAAATGTCCCCTTTAAGGGATAAAATTATTGACTACTGTGGGATTTTAAGTTATAAACGGGACATGGCCCGGAGGGATGTTGTTTTCTCCTTTTGCAGCCACTTGTGCCCACATTTTTTTGCAAATTGGATATCTATCCTCGAGGACAACCACACGTTAGTTTTTAGTACTGCAAAATGTAACTTTTTTTCGACGGGGGATAGAGATAACAGCTTCTGTCTCTGACATTTTCTCCGCTGTACGTGTGCGGGTGGAGCAAGTTGAGAGTCTAAGCAGTCAAGTGAAAAGAAGTTGCTTATGCGCAGGTGAGATTATCAGGCCTGGCTCCAGCTTTGAGATGTAACGTGGGCCTAGTGAAATTCCTGGTGGGCCCAGAGTTTTAAAATTTTTAACCCCCCCCCCCCCATAACAGATTTTGTAACTTTATGTTATAATAAAAGAGGCAGGTATTGAAAGGGTCTCTATATAAACTATACAAGGCCCAATGCTAAAGTTTTTCTATTACTTTGCAAACATTTTCACTGGCCCCACCACAAAATGAAAAAAAAAAAAGTGTTATTAGTATTTTAATAAATATTAAGTCAACTAACAGTCAGTAATAAGATAAGAACAACTGAACAAATTGCAATAGCACAAATAAGTACAATCAGGGCGGGGCTGGGGGCCTCTGGGCTTGAGTTTATATTTGGGCCCTACTTGCGTTACAAATGACCTCAACTAGAACATAATTAGAGTAGTAAAAAATACACAAATAGTAAAATATTCTTTGAGATTCTTAGAACAATCATTATGCAACATGCTTAGGGCCAGATTTACTAACAGCTTGCGCCAGCGCAAACCCTTTTTTGGCGTTAAAAAACTACTGTCAGGATATACTAAAGACACGCACTGAAAACTTAGCGCTGAAAAGGCGTGGACACAGTTATTTTGCCGCTGACCTTATTGCAAATGCATTTGTAGGAGTTTCCCTTTCAGAAGTAAAATTTGCGCTCGTGCACGGCTGCCTATGTCGGCTGCACGCGAAAAACCTCACAACACCCACCCCTGTCGGTGATTGGTTGGAACACTTATTTATTTTGGTTTTGACTGGTGGTGAAACCAACTGTTTTTGTGTGCAGATCTCAGAGCCTAGGCTGCCTACAGAGACGCGTTTTTTTGACGGCTTGCTTATGGGGCGGGCAGCTAGCAGATTGTTAGGAAAGATTAGATGAATGTGATCATTTATGTTTGGGCCTGAAATCGCTGATACAACCTTTAAGGTAAAAAAACCTGCATAGTTCACCTTTAAAGGCACACCATGCAGTTTCCGTTTTTCTCAAACAGCGACCCCTAGAGTCGATGTGGAGTAATAATAATACATTTATTTTATATAGCGCCTTTAAAAGTTGCTTTCTCAAAGCGCTTTACAGGCAAACATAACAACAGAGAAACTACACACTTTAAATACAAAAAAAAAAAAAAAAAACACAGAAAATCAAGTAAAAGCAATCCTAAATTAAATGAGTACTTGTATTTAACGTTACTGTCGTAAATACCACTCATGCAGAGCCATCTCTGCACTCTTCCGACCACGCTTTCTTCGTTTTTTCTTTGTTGACTCTGCCATGATTCATGTCTGAAATGCATGCTAGTGTCTTCCATAGATGCTGCTTCATATGTTGTTGATGTATGTGACGTCGTGCCATAAACCAAGTCGTGATTCTTGCGAGATTTGTTGGGGCGCCACCTCTCAAACCTGCATTGCTGGTTTTGCCAGCGGCGTCCCCCCCCCCCCCGCGCTTTGCAATCGGGATGGTTCGCCCTACTACGAGTTCGTTTACCATCGAAATGATTTCTAAGCTGTTATATTAAGGTACAAATCTTGCATAGTGTGCCTTAATCCCTGTGCATCAATTAAAAAAAGTTACACATTGGTCCATAGTGGACAAAAATGTCCATGTCAAAAAGTTTAAGCTTGGGAGCTCAGACTTAAGTTTGGTCTCATTTTAAAGAAAACCCTTGATAGATTATTGTTGAACTAAAAACATTTAAAAAAGTAAAAAAAAAAAAAAAAAGTTATATAGGTTTAAGTTTATGAAAATTATTTATGACATTTATATTTTATGTGAAATGTATATTTTATGAAACATGCTGAACTCTAAAACTGATAGAAAATCAAAGCCATAAATCTAAACAAGTTGTGTTCCAAATTTGAGGTTGATATATCAAAAAATTTACTTTCAGTAAGATTTTGTTTGGGCGCAGTACCACATTTTCCCCATTAGATGCCAGCAAAACTCCACTGGTACACACAGTGGTTGGATTTGTGATTTGCAGTAGTTTTTCTCTCTCAAATATTACAAGTAGGGCTGCATGATTAATCGCAATTTCCATGTAATCGCACTTAAGCCGCTTTGGCTTGTCACGATTTTGAAATCGCAAAGGCTGCGAATTTGTTTTTTATACTATTTATTTTTATTTATTTTTTATGCACAGCTTGTCGTTGATATACGGCTCTGTAAACGCTGCTCCATCTGAAAGCACTGTGAGTTTGAGTCACTTATAACGTGCATTTAAGCAACACGCGTCAAACATTTTTCCAAACATGAGAAGCATTTATACTCTTGTCCAACAAAAGACAACATGCTTTTACTCCAAACTCGCTTCATAACGACAGTTGAGCATCTTTCTGTGAGATGATGTGGCTTCTTACACAGAATAAGGCAGTTGTTCAACTTCATTTGAATGCTGTCACGGGCAGGAGGGGCTACAAATGAAAACAGGCCCTCATTTATCGTCACATATAGAATACTGGTGTAGTCTACAGAAATACAGCCATAAAGTCACAACTTTATTGCTCGGGCATTTACAGTATATACAAAATATATACGCTACTTTAATTAAAATATACAGAAATTTAATCAGGTAAAGTGATACGGGAAATGAAGGGGAAAATAAAGCAAACAGGCTATTTAACAATTAATACAAAATTTAACCAACAATAATAATATAAAAATATTAAATAAAAAAATAAACGAGCAGTGAATGAATTTAAAAGAGGGTGGATGGGATAGATAAAAATGTTTTATAAGGCATATTATTTTATCATTTATTGCAAACTTCATTCGATTGCTTGCTGGATAGGCACCATTGCGTGCAATATAATAGGCAAAATGTTAATAGAATAATTTCTTAAGTCTGCACTTTTTCTTAATTAAAAATTAATATTATTATAGGCCTATCCGTGCCAGGTTGCTATGGTCACGTAGGTTGTTTGCGCAGTTAACAGTTTGCACAGTTAACAAAAATATGTCGTTCAACATAGGATCTCATAAGGATGACGTTCCCACAAATTATTATCTCGTGGCTATGACAAAACTAAGTGAACCGAACATTAATCGCGAATCAGCTGAATGAACGATTGATTAAACTCACTCATTAAGACAGTGACTTTTCGCCACCTACTCGCTGTTTCAGTTTAATATTTAAACGTATTATTTCATTGTTTCCATCATTTCATATTTCTATGAATACAATCTCATAACATTATTTCTGCAATTGTAATTGCAGTGTAAATGCATCCATGGCTCCTCTGCATTAAACAGTCTGTGTAAATAATATCTAATGCCATTCAGAGTCCGCTTCTGCACGTCCAGCATCTGCAGTGCAAAGAAGGATTTTGTTGATACAGATTTTATTTTACTGGTAACTGCCCTAAAGTAGTGCCTTGTTATTCTAACTGAATTGATTGATTAAAATTAAGAACATGACATACATGATGATGCATACATTTAATACGTTTTTAAAAAAATGCCCCTGGAAATCAATTTATAGCAGAAATATCACCTCTTTATGGAAAAGTGGAAGATACATTAAAAATGCAGTTAGCTGTGTACGTATCTACAATGCA
The DNA here is from genome assembly GCF_949319135.1 of Squalius cephalus. Classification (NCBI taxonomy): domain Eukaryota; kingdom Metazoa; phylum Chordata; class Actinopteri; order Cypriniformes; family Leuciscidae; genus Squalius; species Squalius cephalus. The sequence continues at coordinate 31,179,728 of NC_137130.1, forward strand.
TGGCATGAGATGTGTGTCTCACTAGCTGCGCTTACATGATGCAACTTTTGTTTGATTTAATCCCAAATAATTCCAATTGATGATTTAAGATGTGTGATTAATCAGTATCTAAGAGCAGCATCTTTGGAATATGCGTTATATTTTTAAGCATTTGAATTGTCACATGTTGCGCATACAAAATTAGGAAACGTGAATGTGAACTGAATTTGCAGTCGTGTTTCAAACGCATTGATCAATATGCTTGCGTAGACTTAATAAGTGAAATGTGCTGGTTTCTCTCCTTGTTCTGAGCTGGTGAGCGAGTCTCATCGACAATAAACAATCTTTTATCGGCCTCATCCAGCACATTTACATGAAATGTGATTTAATAGTGGATAATTTCACGTGCTTCCGTGTCAAAGTGTCTGTTATCAGCGGCTTCTGTTCTTGTGTGCCAAGACATTTCCAGAAATCCCGACCGGCGGATGTTTTACAGCCATGTCCGGAATAAAGAGTAGGCCTATGTATGGTAAACCTATATACATACAGTTAGGGTGATATTAAAGGACGTAAACCTTGATATAAGATTTTGGCCATTTTGCCCATCTTTAAAGGGGTCATATAATGCCATTTTTGTACAAGCTAATAAGCTTCTTTATGGTCTAAATTAAAAGTTTGTAATATACTTTATTTAAAAATTCTCATTAGTATTGTAAGAAAATACTCATTTTACCTGGTCAAAAACAGCTCTGTTTTCAGCACGCCGTTTCAGTGCATGTGTCTTTAAATGATAATGAGCTTTGCTCACCCCGCCCCTCTGTTCTGTGCTACAACTTTTTTAATAATAACACAATAACCATAACGCGTTGTTCATTATAAACGTGGGATTATGAATTATATTGATAACGTCGTACATAGAAAACATGCCATGATGTACCCTGAGTGTAAAAATAGCTGCATTCATCATGAAGCATGCAAGCGATTTGCAGAGATTAATATAAAGGTTAATAAAACGTTTCACTCACTTCAGTTCTTCTGGAGGTGCAGCAACACGAATAGTACAGATCCTTTTTCCAGAAGCAGCTTTTAGCAAAACCAGCTTTATACTGACCCTCGTTTGTAAAGCAGTCTCTGGTGTGTGAAATGATTCGCGCACACATGAAAGCATTGACGTTGATCATGGGGAATATTCCCTTCGAAAACAAACTCAGCCACTGCGTCTTCAGCGGTTCGGATTTAGGAACATCAACATGACTGTGTTCGTTATTACACCCAAGAACAGAACACAACAATTGCTTAGACGGGATTCTGCTCACCAGGGCCGGCCCTGGCCAATTTGCTGCCCTAGGCAAGATTTCACCTGGTGCCCCTGGAATTTTGTTCATAAACTTACACAGAAACAAACTGCACAGCTTTGTCTTGTTTTTCTTTATTTTGAAAATATTTTGGAAACACACACACAAACGTATTATAGATACAATATAAATATGTTTATATTATATTTTGTTATTGCAAAAAAAAAAACTATATTACAGAAACATTGCTTTCCTTTGCTTTCCTTGCCTTTCTTACAGCATATGTAACATTCCAAAAATTATAAATAAGAGCATTGCACAAAAAATAAATAACTATATACAAACTTGAATGAACTATGCAAATGTATAGCAAATGTTCTACAGTCTTACTCGCCTTGCCTTTCTAGCAGCAAAGTCATCTATGATATCATCATAAGACAGCTGTTGTGAGACCACAGGATTTATGCTAATGACTGAAAGTCCACTGAGACGTTCTTGAGCCATTGTAGATCTCAGGTAGTTTTTAATCAGTTTGAGCTTAGAGAAGCTCCTTTCAGCAGCAGCGACTGTCACAGGTAGAGTGGCAGAGATTCTCAGAGCGACCCACATATTGGGGAAAATTTCCATCAGCTTCTTCTCGTGCAGGAAAGTCAGGAGCTCAATGTTTGTCATATTTTTTGATGGCAGATGTGGAAAGTTTTGCATTTCTAATACAAGTTCTCTGCCATCAATGTCTGGCTGTCCATCATGGCTTAAAGCTGTGCTCAGGGTTTGACAGTGCTCTAACAACTCTTCTTTGGACATGTTGGGAAAGTTGAGGAGAACTCCAAATTTGTCATTCACCTCCCCCAGGGTCTGAAATCTCTCATCTAGTGAAGAGAGGGCTGTATCCACGACTACATTAAAAAAATGTGTTTCCAATTTTTTAAGTGCATCACCAATAGGCTCATCTGGAGCCTCGTAACCAAAGTGCCTTTTTGTGGTTCTCAACCGCTTTTGTTTGATTACAGCTTCCACGTTCATCTCCTCACACATTTCCTTGGCTGTTGCCTGTGCACTAGAAAATCCAGTATTTCTGTAGCCGTCAAGAGATTCCCTGGTTTTTTTCAGCATGTCAACTGCCACATCTAGCTGCATGGATGGTGATTGCATCTGTTTACTCACATGCTGGATCTTGTTGAGAATATCATACCAAATGACTGTGCAAATAGAGAAGCGGTAGGATCCAATCTCCTCAGCCAAAGACTGGGCTTCAACTTTCACAACAGGGTCTTGAGTAGTTTCCCTCACCTCCAGAAGAGCATCTCTGACTTGCCCAGCCTGGTACCTTACTGCCTGGATGCTGTCTATCCTGCTTTCCCACCTGGTCTCTGACCATGATTTCAGGGTGGTTTTGACGTGTTTCAGGAGGATATCCCATCTATGGGTGGAGGCTGAGAAGAGTTTGAACAATTTTGCTACATATCCAAAGTAGCCAATGGCATCTGGTGAGCTCTTAGCAGCATCAGCTACCACCAAATTTAAGGAGTGGGCACCACATGGGACAAAAAAGGCCCTTGAGTTCAGTTGAAGCAGCCTAGCCTGAACACCTTTATTCTTTCCCTTCATGTTGGCACCATTATCGTAGGATTGTCCTCTGCAGTCCTCAAAGGGGATGTTCAGCTCCTCTAGTCTTTTGAGGATGAGAGCAGACAAACTTTCCCCGGTTGACTCCTCTGCTACAAGAAAGCCCATGAAATGTTCTTTAATTTGTGGCAATTCTTCTTCCAGTGAAACAATCCTGACAATCACAGAGAGCTGTTCTTTATGACTCAGATCAGGGGTGCAATCTAAAATGATGGAGAAATACTTTGAGGTCTTGATCTCTTCCAATATTTTTTCCAGTATTTTTGTGCTTATTGAGTCTATGAGTTCATTTTGGATTCTTTTGCCCAGGTAATGTGTGTGACTTCCAGCTCCACTTTCCACCCTACCAACATGCTGCTTCATTATTGGGTCAAATTTGGCCATTAGCTCCACCTCTTTAAGAAAATTGCCATTGTCTGGTTTGTTTAATGTGTCTGTGGATCCCCTTAAAGCAATGTTTCTTTCAGCTAAGGACTGAATTATTGCCACCAGTCTGGTAAGCACCTCTCGCCACCTGTTTCTCTCTGCCTCAGCGAGTGCCATCTCTTGCTTATCTATGGTCAACCCTTTTGCAAGACGAACCTCTAATTCCTTCCATGTTGCCATGTTTGTATTGTGCTCATGGCTATCCTCATGGACCTTGAGCAAGTGGCTTGCATTTTTCCAGTCCTTTAGTCCTTCTTTAATCAATTTGAAATCTTTCTGAGAAAAGATTTTGCAGCAGAAGCAGTACAAACTGTCCTTCTTTTTTGAGTACATTAGCCAGCTTCTTTAGATTTTTTCTCCATTGACTAAGACTCTATTAAAATAGTCATGCTGACATCTTCTCCCGTCTTTTTGTTTCGGAAATGTGAAATTGCTTTTTATATGATATGGTCCTCTGAGGACAAACTCTCTTCTTACCTTCTCAATTAAAACAGATGGCCAGTCAGCAGGGTCTAATGGTGCAGCCTTTTTGTAAACTGATGCTGAATCGCTGGGCGGTGCTGAAGTGGAGGGAAGAGATGTGCTTGATGCTGAATCGCTGGGCGGTGCTGAAGTGGAGGGAAGAGATGTGCTTGATGCTGAATCACTGGGCGGTGCTGAAGTGGAGGGAAGAGATGTGCTTGATGCTGAATCACTGGGTGGTGCTGAAGTGGAGGGAAGAGATGTGCTTGATGCTGAATCACTGGGTGGTGCTGAAGTGGAGATGTCTGCAACAGGTGGCCCAGGATTTGCAGGGACGGGGTTCAGATATTTCAAAAGTGCATCTGAAGAGAGAAGAGGAGGATTATATGTGACCATTGGGTGTTACATTTTATTATTAAAAAGCTGATGATAGTGAAACTATAAAAATATGGCAGCACCTAAACCACATTATAGCTTAAACACACAAACAGCAAGAATTGTATTCATGCACAAAACTCTATTCATTGAGCACTTCTCTAGCATACAGTAGTTACATTTTCAAAATTAATTTTGAAAGTGTTTGTTTTCCAGTATATCTGGCATGGCAGCAATGTCCTACTAACTACACTTTCTGATGTTATAACCATGAAACAGAGGAGAAACGTAAATCTTTATTTAAATTGAATTTTAATGTTGCTATTTTTAATAAATCCATATATATAATACATTTATATAACAACATTTTATGTAGGACTCATTTTAAATAAAGATTTACGTTTATATAGCAACATTTTATGTAGAACTCAACTCATTTTAAATAAAGATTTTTATATATATATATATATATATATATATATATAACATTACTAATTTAGCCAATTCAAATAAAAATACCATAAAATACTGCACAAGTTCAACTAACTATGTCATAAGCTAATTCAAATTAGCGAACGTTACAGGCATCGTTGAACTAACTTAATGCAACATAGATAAACTGATCATCATTACCTACCTCTGTCTTTTTCGCGTTTTTCTTCCTCTTCTCTTCTTTTTTTTCTTCCCTGGGCACCAGATGGCTTCGGTCTTTTTGACATAATGACAACTTATCAGTGTCAGTGAATTCGGCCATCTGTCGCTCACAATCACACACAGGTAGCGGATGTTTTTTTTTTTTTCAGCAGGGCGGGGGCGGGGGAGATTGATGCGTCACTCAGTCGGACCGGGGTGGATTGGGATTCGGGAAAGCAATGTTGTAGTTTTGTCTTTATGGGACGATCGCTTTTTTTAATCCACAATATTTAAGTTGTATTGGTAATAAAAAATAAAATAAAAAATATATTCATAAAAATAATAATTTGGGCGCACGGGCGCCCCAAGAGGTGGGCGGCGCCCTTAGCATTTGCCTATTCCGCCTATGCCCAGGGCCGGCCCTGCTGCTCACAGACAGTCAGAGACAGTGCTCCAGCGAGACGCGCGGACTATGATTGACAGCTCGCTCACGAGCGAGGGCTGTCAATCTGTGTTTGAACTGCGGCTGTCAATCGACCATCGTGGGAGGGGCGTCCGACCATGTGACGTCACACGGTCGAACGGCTTGATTAGAGACAGGGGAAAACATATAAGAAGATAAAAAAAAAACACTGGATGGATTTTTATCATTTTATGATGGTTGTGTACAGGCACTGCCAACACACATTTCAGTACAATTAACTTGTAAAAGTGCATGTACCATTATATGACCCCTTTAAATCATTCATTCCCTGCGTGACCTGTACAGGCATGTCCACAAACCTCTTGCATATTGGTTGGCCACACCACAAGGTGTCACTGTGGCCTCAAAGTTCCAGCACTGCCACTCTGATCTCACTTGCTATGTCTGAGGTAAAACACGCCCCCCTCATAAGCATACAGAGGAAGAAATGTATAAATATTGAAATAAATAAATGTAGACATAAATACATATATACATAAATAAAAGTGAAAATAAATAAATGTGGAAATAAATAAATACATATATGAAAAATAAATAAATGTGGAGAAAATACATAAATAAGGAAATAAAAGTATAAATACTCTTTTTTTAAATTAATTAATTTATTTATTTTTACATTTTCTTCATTTATTTATTTATTTATTTATTATGAAGTCAGGTTTGGCATTCCAAGCAGAGTACCACATAATTTAGAAAGAGCAGTAAACTCCAGCAAGATAAAGTCTTTTATGCAATTCCACAGACATTTATCTACAGATCAAGTATAATAATGGGAAACGCGTTGGAGTCATTTTAAAAGTCTTTTTTGACTATGCCATAAAATAAAGGCATTTTTAAATATTCCAGGAGAGTGCCTTGGAGTGTTTCTTTTGTTTAAAACTGAATCATCTTGGAGAGAGTTTTACCATGCTGACTGCCGTAACCGAATGCGACACCCTATTTGAATGCTGAATGGAGAATGACTGATTGCCGCAGTGGAGGCATGAGTTTCCGTCAACTTTAATTGGACAACATAAATATTTGTCTGTCTCTCGCATTAAGATATTGAATGGCTTTGGAAAAACTTACATTAGGGCTGCCACTAACGACTATTTTTGTATCGATTAATCTAAACGATTACTTTTCCGCCAAAAATAACATTTTATTTAACTTGCAACTTTGGCATTCAGTAGTATAAAAATAAAAAAGTATAAATATCATAAATGAGAAAGTCAGAATGTTCTGAATATCAATATATCCACATGTTCTGGGCTTCTGTTCATTACAGCTGTGAGTGTTCTCCAAAGGAAAAAAAAAAGTGTTTCAATTAAACCCCAACAGTTGGGTTTTCACATTAAACAAATGCAATGTTTAGAGTCCACTGGAATCAAGTATTAAAATGCAAGTACTCTCAGAAATGTGTAAATGACAGATTTAAACAGACATCTCCAGCATGATGAAAAAAAATAAACAGAGGACTTCAGTAGTGAAACAAATGAAATCCAAATTTCTATGAAATCCTTTTTTAAAGCAAAAGTAAAGTAAGGCTGCAGCTATCGATTATTTTAGTAATAGAGTATTCTACCGATTATTCCATTGACAAATCGAGTAATAGGATAAAGATGTGGTAATAAAGATGGATCCAAGTGAACAACAGCCTTTAAAATACAAATATATGATAACAAACAATAATAATTGGTTCAAATAAAGCATCAAAGTAATCAGGTTTTATTGAACAACACTGTTAAAATACACCATGTAAAAAATTCTATAAACACATAACTTAGAATACGTGATGTATAACAAATGCCTGCAGAGGGCGTTTGTATTAATGTTCATGGGTAGCCTAAATGGGTTCCATTCAGACCTTAACATTAAGAATTTTACTGTTATGTGTCAACAAGATTCAACAAGACATTTCCACCTGGCTAGACCCAATGTTTAGATCTGTTGTGGTATTTAGCAAATTAGCACATACATAATTAGATTATGCACCGTTTGTCCATGTTAACAAACAATTTCAAAAAACTTGTAATACAATTTTTGTTTGTCTTGATGTAAGTAATCAACTCAGTAATTTTCATGGTGATATCTAAAGGTTAATTTTTTTTACCCTATTCACGTAAGAAAAAGAATGAATAGCATATGAATAGGCTATATTTGGGTCTTTTTCAAAACTTTCCCCTAATGGGATTCTTCGGGACTTTTTTTTCCTTACTCAGGACATATTGAGGATACAAAAACAGTTGAGTTTGCTTCTGTTGCAATTTGTTCAACCTTTTTTCATAAAATGACTGGACTATTGGTGATTGTTGTTACACTACAGCATGACTAAATCCTTTTTTAATATTGGCCAAACAACATTTAAAGGATTAGTTCACTTCAAAAAATTTTTGTTGATAAATTTACTCACCCCGATGTCATCCAAGATATCCATGTCTTTTTTTCTTCAGTCGAAAAGAAATTAAGGTTTTTGAGGAAAACATTCCAGGATTTTTCTACACAGAATGGACTTCAATGGCAACCAACTATTCCAATGTTCAAAGAAGGTTCAAATGACCGTCTCAATGCAGCTTCAAAGTCTGACGATCCCAGTCGAGAAATAAGGGTCTTATCTACCGAAACAATCGGTCTTTTTAAAAAAAAATAAAAAAATAAAAAATATATATACTTTTTAACCACAAATGCCCGTCTTGTACCATCTCTGCTGTATTACGTCATCACGTTGGAAAGGTCACGAAAAAAATAAAAAATAATTTAAAACAAAGATGTCGGACGATTTTGAAGTTGGAGGAGAAAATGAGATGGAATTTTTCGCCCTTCCCTACCTTTTTGAACCGGAGTACACAGACAAATAACTTATCTAAGCTGACGTGACGCATGACCTTTCCAACGTGATGACGCAATGCGTGTCACATCTCAGAGATGGTACACGATGAGCATTTGTGGTTAAAAAGTGTGTGTATATATATATATATATATATATATATATATATATATATAAATAATTTTTTTTTTTTTTTTTTTACAAAATGACAGATCGTTTTGCTAGATAAGACCCTTATTTCTCGACTGGGATCGTGTAAAGACTTTGAAGCTGCATTGAGATGGACATTTGAACCTTCAAACCGTTGGTTGCCATTGAAGTCCATTATATGGAGAAAAATTCTGGAATGTTTTCCTCAAAAACCTTCTAATTTCTCTTCGACTGAAGAAAGAAAGACATGGATATCTTGGATGACATCGGGGTGAGTAAATTATCAGCAAAATTTTTTTTGAAAGTGAACTAATCCTTTAATTCAATGCCCACTTAATATTTAATATTTGGTCACTTCTGTATGATAGACATGCAAGCTGTCATTTCTTAAAAAAGAACATGTGCACATCAAAACATGCAAACTCAGAGCGAGGGGTTAAACTTTTATTTTGAAATCGCGATGAACAACAATTTGCATATTTTGAAACATATTTATGTATTCTCCTGTGTTGGCTTAGATTTACAAATGAGTTACGTTACAAATCTTGTGAAATAGCACACACCGCGTTCCCAGATGAACGTTAAGCAACCCAAACTCACAGCATGAGATCCATTAGTTCTCGGGGAACCACCCTGGTGGCTAGTTCCTAGAACTAAGTTCCTAGAACTACCCGGTGCGAACGCCCCTGTAGTGCGCAAAAACTTATGGTACTTTATAATGTTTTGTTTTGCCTTTTGTAGAGCTTAACAGTAACAACCATGAGTATGCATAGTATCGGATTTTAATCACTCCTGTCTGACCGATACCCGATCCAGCAAAAATTGCAGTATTTCAGCCGATATTGATACTGAAAATCAGATGCAGATGTTTCATCCCTAAACACAACACAACACAAAAACACAGAGAGAACGGGACAAAGAAGTACAAGACTAGAGGTAAGAACCAGAAACTGACTAGGGAAAGAAAAATTAAATGCTAGGGAGAAAGTCAAAAGACTAAAGTAGAGATCTGAAATAAAGGACTAGGGAGAAAGCCCCAAGAAATGAGGATAATAACTAAGCAAAATGACCTATGCAATTAACCAAAGATAAATGAACCAAGTAAATTAATAAATAGTAAACCAAAAGTACTGCATGGATCACAGCAAAGACTAGGTCCAGGCAAGAACATATAACGCTGCAAACTGGACAAACACCACAAAACAAACTGGCAAGAACATGTGGGAAGAGAGCACAATAAGGGTACACGACAACGATATGCTTGAAACGGATAAGTTTTTCCTTTGAGTTTTCTGTGTACAGACTACACCACTGTCAAAATGATCACCATTCACACGGATCGGTGTAAATGACTAAAAACGCTCAAATCAGTAAGCACATGGCCAACACTAACAAAGACAAAAGGTGTGTTCGACTTGATCGGCACTGTGCAAACCGTTTAGCGTCTGACTTGAAGCAGTACATGCCAGTTAGAATCTTTGTCTGAATTGAGACATTGCCGACGTCACGTCACTGTGACGTAGAGATGAACATTGTGATAAATATATGCACTAAATTGCATATTTATTGTATTTTTTACTTAACCTTTTCTTCAATATTGAATGCATGTTTGAATAAATCCATTTAATGACAGGAACCTGACCATTTAAATGTTTATATTACATAATAAACATAATTATCATTTAAAATGTTTTATAACAATATTATAAAAACTTCCCTATGTGTAATTTTAAGTAGCCTGCAAATCGGTTCATTTTCAACCTTTAAAGTTGGCATGAAATCAAAATTGACCCTATTTACTTTGTACACATTACTAGTCTTATGGTTAAAAATTCATCCTTGCAAGTTGATAACAAAAAAAAGAAAAAAAAGTTGTCTTGTGTAATCTTTGATCAAAATCATAAAATTTACTTCCCCTCTAGAATGGCCTTTGTTCTATGATGACGTCAGTTTTTATGGCTTGGGTAGAACATCCTCTCCGATTGTCAGTCTTCTGCGAGGTTTTACATCGAGCTGAATGGAACGGCAACTTGTTTAGATCCAATCAATTCCCAGTGGGAAAAAAACAAGCCACACCATTTAATTTAATACGTCACAATACTGAATTAAAGTTGGTCCCAACTTCCAGTTTATGGTGACTTTAATATTATAATGATGTACCAACTGGGGTTCCCTGTCTAGTTTACAGCATTATTTGAGAGAAATGTTTTCTTTGAGGAAATTTGCCATGTACTGTACCTGATTAATGATTAAACTGACCAAATTAATCGATATTGAATTGAATTGAATCAAAATCGAATCATAACCTTGTGAATCGAAATCGAATTGTGAAATTTGTGTCAATGCCCAGCTCTAGTGTCAATAAACGTAATTTTTTTAATTACTTTATTTTATTGTTTTCTCTGTCTTTTATTAAACAACAAAACGATTAATATTAATGACACTGGCTGCAGTAGGAACATTAGGCTGTTGTCACAGATCCAATATATTGTTATACATGCAACTTCATGTCTCTTTATGTTCACTTGAGACATAACCGACGGTGTTTAAGTGAATACTCACAGAGGCAGGCATTTTGGCATATTTCTGTGTGCATTTAACTTGTTTAGGTGTGAACCCAAAGCTCAAAGTCGCTTTGCTTGTCCATGTTCCATTCCATCTCGGAGGGTACGCTTAGAAAGCCGCTTGGGGAACAGTATCACTTTCGAGGCTTAATGCGGTTTTAAAGGGGTCATCGGATGCCCATTTTCCACAAGTTGGTATGATGCTTTAGGGTCTTCATGTAAAGTTTGTAACACACTTTGGTTAAAATTTCTCAATGGTTGTGTAAAACAACACCCTTTTTACCTCCTCAAAAACAGCTCTGTTCACAGCGACCTGTTTCGGTGCATGTCTCTTTAAATGATAATGAGCAACTGCTCACCCCACCCCTCTCTTCCATAGGAGGTGTAACACAAGACACATAAAGTTCTGCCTTGGCAGACAGTATACAAATGGCTGAAGGCGGAAACATGCTAATACGGGACAGTCCGTCAGTGGTTTAATTTTTGTTGTAAAAAAGTTATTAATTTAGTTCATTTAAATATTCAGCCTCTCTGGAGAAAACAGTGATGTCCACTGATGCCCACCACTGTTTTCTCCAGAGAGGCTGAATATTTAAATGAACTAAATGAATAACTTTTTTACAACAAAAATGAACCATCACTGAACTTACTTAAGCTGGACTATGAACTATCTGCTGTACAGCAGAAACAAACTTTGTTGCATTATTTTCCTGTTATCACTGTAAAGCTGCTTTGAAACAATCTGTATTGTAAAAAGCACTATATAAATAAAGTGATTTGACTTCACTTGACTCTATGAAACTGTTCACACAGGGCACATTCCGGGACTGATACCAGCAATGTTAAAAGGTCTCCATCCTAGGATGTGTTTGCTTTCATACAGAAGGCACTCTAGCAATGTTATGCCAATTTTCTGGGATCAACGTTCTGTGTGAAAGGGGCTTAATACTTATAGATTTAATCTAATTACTATACAAGCAAAAGTTAATTTCAAGAATGAACAAAGTGGCATCAGTGGGGGTCAAAGTGCTAATGCGTGCCAGGGCCAGTTGCGTTTCCACTGTCACTTCCGGGGCTTGATCAGGCCTCATCGGGGCTTCCTCTGGGCCAGTGGCCAGGGGTTTTTGGTCCTCTGAATACCTTGATCCAAAGCGGACCAACTGGGGCACGAGGGAGTGGTCATGAACAAAGGTCAGGAGAGGGTCAACATCGCCACTCATTTCCCATGTTATCATATCATATCATATATCATATCATATCATATATCATATCATATCATATCATATCATATCATATCATATCACCAGCTAACTTCAACATTTAAAACAATTCTCAGCTCAAAACTCACTTTTAGATACTGTCATGACTGAACAGACAGGAAACAGTTGCAGGTACTCAATAAGTGTTTAATATCTCGATAAGGTCAGAAACAGTACAGGAACAAAGAAGGGCGGCGACTCAGGCTCGTGCAGGGACTATTCGATGGTCTGTGGTGCTCTGGTGCTGTGATAGTGCAGAATCCCGATCCCAGTGTTTGAGTGCGGTGAATCCAGTGACGAGGAACAAGACGGCGAGAAGACAAGGCAGGCGAACACAGACACGGCAAACTTCACGGGAACACAGACACGGCAACACAGGACCTCAACAAACAATCCGACACTGGAAGAGAGAATGGTGTGAGTATATATAGGCAATGGGAATGAACAGCAGCTGTGAACAGTGATTGTGATGATGATGATCAGCTGGAGCGCTGACAGACACGTGAGCGGGACAACGCCCACTCACACATAAACACAACGACACGAGACAAGAAAGAAACAATGCATTCAACAACTGTGACAGATACCAGTGCGTGTTTGAAATAACTTCCTTGCAATATTGCGTTTATACAACAGTTCGATGGCACAAGTGTGTAAATAACAACAACGGAGTGTTATTCAAATCACTCTTTTGTAAGGAACTACTTCCTTCTGCCACAAATGAAAATCTCAAGTTGACAGTTTAAGTTAAGTCACTTTAGAACTAGCAACAAAGGAACGCTGAGTTGCTTCATTGAATCTTATGTATTATTTAGAGTAGATTATTACGAGAGAGAGAGAGATCGACTAAGCGAGTGCATTACCTGTATCTAGCTGATATTCTTTAGGTCAATCTTATCTTGATAATCACAAGATTAGATTGAATGTCCGCTGAGGAAAGCTACTGTATATCTTTGTCTTCGTCCTTTTTACAGTTAAGGGGTTTTCTCATGACAATGCTAGTCAATGCTTGTCAGTTGTGTCTTGTAAGATGTTGTTTAAAGTAAAAACAACACCCTTGTTTCAGTCCCTTTCAATATAAAAGTCTTTGCAACTGACTCACTCACTCATAACAACCCTTTACGAACAAAATGAAACTTGAATCGCCATTGGCTAGAACATTTTTCATTTTACCCGCCAGACTTTTTACATGAAATGCATGAACAATGCAACTGAAAAAAAAGTACATTATGTCTGAATTATTCTTTAGGTTGCATATGGATTTAATCTACCATTTTTTTTAGCAAATTATTTTCTCTTGCCACTTGACTTCAACCACCTCTCCACAGCTGATGATGAATCATGCAGTTGAAGCTCTGAGTCTTCTTTTGAAATGAAGATCAGGTCTGAAAGTCGTGAGGATGAGAGACTGCTGCGGACATCTGATTTTATTCTCTTTTGGGGAGTGAAGGCTCTTTTGCAGTTGGCAGAGCGGATTGACAGAACAAGAAGAATCTGAACAAGATGAAGAATGTTTTGCATCTCATCTCTGTAGGGTTGCTTCAGCAGCAGTGTCTGGTACAGGTCCAGGTAGGACTTTCCTTGAAGATCATTAGACACTCGCCTTTTCAAGTGTCTCCATTCCCCAGGGATTTCTTCAACTTGACATCCATATTGAACAAGCTTCTCTCTTAGCCATTCAGTGAGGACCTTCAGCTCCTTCTTGCCATACAATAGTTCAAGTTGCTTTTTGTCATCAGGCCACTTGTCATGGTTGAATATTGCAAATACCGACATCACAGCTTGTGCATTTTGATCTTTGTTAACTCCAAGCAGGTTTTCCAATTTATACCCGCACCAGGAGTTTTTCCAGATACTGTGTGATGAAAGTGTCTAGCATACCAACTGGACCATGAGGTCTGCCTTCTGTAGAGTCTGACTTAATGTTGCTATATCCTTCCGCACATCAGCCAGGAAATGATAAAATGCAACAAACTACAGATCTTTCAGGGGTTTGAAAACCTTTTTCCCTCTTCCAGCAATGTCAGCATTGTGACTGGTTTGGGCCAAATTCTCCCACGTGGCTCACAAGATCATCTTTTTGAGGCACCCAATAACTTCCTTTCATTGGCTTTGGTTTGTAGAACCGAGATTCAAGTTCTTCACAAACTAACTTAAGTTCTCTGTTGCTCTTTGGGCTGAAATGGTTGGTTTTCCAAAATCAAATGAAAGGTGTCATTTACACAACTCACCTCTTTCAAAACCCCAAGTAGTGCCAGCTCCAGCCTGTGAGCCATACATTGAATGTCTGTCCGTTTCGGATTGTCCACTCTCAGTTTTGCAACAACACTAGCTGTTTGGCCCATGTTCACATTGGCACCATCAGCACAAAATCCAACAAGCTTTTTCTTCCAGTCATCTAATCCAAATTTTGACATTGAGGATTGGATGCAGTCAGTCACACCATCAGCATGAGCGTGTGACAGCTCTTTTCTTGCAAGAAAATAAACCTCATCGAAGACTATTAGAAATGTTTGTCTCTTATTCAGTGATAGAATTTTGTTTGCCACCACAACCGTCTTCTGTCTGCATGGAACTGGACTCTTTAATTTTCTTTGCACTTTCTTTGTACAACAAAAAAAGAAGACAATTTAGATCTAGTGGTCAATTCTCATTACGTTACACAGCATCTCTTTCTCTCACGTTGAGTGTATGAGAGTGTGTATGAGAGAAAGCGACAGAGAGTGCTCTCAGCTAAGTGTGTAAAGAGGACTGAGGCATTGAAATTACATCTGCGTTAAATGTATTCTTTGCATCTAACTCAGTGGTTCTCAAACTTTTTTGGTCGCGCCCCCCTTTAAACCTTTAAAAAAATCTGACACCCCCCCCACCCAAAAAAAAATGTAAAGATTTTTTCAATTCAAAAACGTGCAATGAAAAACATCTGCAAAAGTTTCACTTTGTAATGTCATTGATATAACGGTAAGAGAGAATAATAGATCAGAACTTAACTTTTAATTTAAATAAGCAAAAACATTAAAATATTTGATGCTTCGGATGGACAAAAAAGTGCCAATATATGACAGCTTTTGATAGCGCCTCACAAGCTCAGCTTCCTGTTCGTCTTCTCACCGGAACACGCACAGCAGCGAAGCAACTTGTTCACAATAGCAGCTTGTGATTTGGTCCACTGAAGAGGTGCTTTTCTATGGTGAGCAACTTCTATGTTGGGCTTGTTTCAACGGTGACAAGTCAACGGTCTAAAGAATAACGATTCAGTGTAAATACCGTTCGATGCCGCTTTATAAAGGCAGAGCGCTAACCGCTATTCAGGCACTTGAACGCCGTAGCAACGGCTGTTTTTGTTCTTGTTTTCTGCTGATCCCCCACACTCGCCTGCAGTATCTGTGCGCCCCCACACTTTGAGAACCACTGATCTAAATCACTCAATAGTCAAAAAGCTAATTAGTTTTTTTGGCGCATACTATACTCGGTACGAGGCATGATCTTCCGGTGCAAATTTTATATCAAGAAAAAATAACAAAAGAGTACCATTATGAATTAAACTATCAAGATAGGCAAGGTTGAATGTAAAGGTTCACTAGCATTCTGACACAAGAGAAGTGTAGAGTGAGCACAGAAAAAAGGTGAGTATTAATGAGAGAAAAAGGGAACAGGTGAGAAGACAACGAACAGCTGTGCTCATTGTCAATGTTATTCAATGGAAAACTATGTGGTGCTCTGTGGCACGGCATGATTTTGAACAGTCTCTGCAGCCGTAAACAGTCCCTGCAGAGTCATGCTGCTGGTGTGCGTATGCTGATAGAAAACAATGTTTTGATGATTTAAAGACACGGCATGACGCTCCTCGTCCAGCATGCTACCCTCTTTACACTTTACACTTTACGCTAAAATTGGAGGCTCCTCTTCAGGGAAGGACTCTGATAGTGATAACATGGAAAGTGATAGGACATTGTTAATGAATCAAAACCCACCAAATTGGCTAGTGATTGGCTAGTGAGTTGTTACCGCGTTGTCCACCATTGTTGATTTTCACCCACATCTGGCAGTTGGCGGGTATTATTTTAAAAACCTGAATAAGTACTAATTGGACAGCAACATTATTTCAGAAGTTATGCTGTCCACATCTGATTTTTTACTTTTCCTACTCTACATTTCCTGTCTCTACTAAGAAACTTTGCAGCTGGTATTTCACAGCAGGGTTAAGTTTGTAATTTGCCCACACTGTCTCAGAGAGCAGAGATTGAGAAAGAGGGGTAGCAATCATTTTTCTGTGCACTATAATTTGGCTGTCAGAAACAGTTAGCGCTGCAGCCAGAACAATGCAAGAGAAAGAAAATTGAAGAGGAGGAGAGCAGAATGAGGCTAGAAGAGAGCGAGAGGAGCATTGGTTATTAACTTGCCATGAATTGTTACACAAATGTTCAGTAAATGCATGAAGAGGTATGCCTAGGCTAAATATTGTTTTGACAGTGGCATCATAAAATGCTTGATATGACTCATACCATATGAAGGCTACAGTAGCCTAGCTAAAGTGAACGATAATGCTAACTAACGTTACCAACCTCCCTGCAAAACTCACCACAAATTTGTAGGTCTTGTCCCTCATGCTGGGCCTTACAAAACCCACAAGCTGACCCTCAGACACGCTACACTCAACTACATGACCCGATTTGAAGTGGTTCCCTTTCAAGGCGGTAACTCAACATTACGTCGTCTATGACGTATATGGGAACTCCTCCCTTCTCCACTTTCACTGAAATCTTATGGGCTAACGCCAGCTGGGGACAGCTGGCCAGTTGACGCGAAGCATGCAAATACTGACAGGTCAGCGGGCAGTATAGAATGCATGGGCGCGAAAATGACGTCAGAATCTCTTTCTTCATGCTAGAAGTCTTATCTAAGCCATCGTGGAAGTTGCATTAGAGGACTACTCACCCCTGTTTTCCTCTCCGCATCCGATGGCTGCTACATGCCAGATTTGTGCGGGTCCCATTGACCCGCCTGAGGCCCGACCAAATTCACCAGTTCTGTGTCATCTGCCTGGGCCTCGCCCACGCCGAGGCGGCACTCACGGACGACACGTGCGGCCACTGCGCCGAGCAGTGCGCGCCCTCAGAACCAGAAGAAAAGAAGTGGCTCGGGCAACAGCGGGGATGAGGCCCACTGCCGCCAGCGAGCCGCTGGTGGGCCCTCCCCCGCCCGAAGACGAGTTTGACGCTGTCAACTTCGCGGACGATAGCTTCCCCCGAAGAAGATGACTCCATGACGCTCTTGGCGTCGGAAAAGGATTGGGCGTCTCAGTCAGACCGCCCCGACCAAGAGGGCCCTATAGACCTCCAGGAGGAGCTCGTCAGGGTCCTCGGCAAGGCTGTCACGGAGCTGGACCTCGCTTGGAACGCACCTGACGAGCCTGTGAAAAGTAAGTTGGACTCGTGGTTCCTCCTGTCGAGCCGCCGCCAGGCCACATCGAGGAGAAGTACCCCGTTCTTTCCAGATGTGCACAAGCACGTGGTGAAGTCGTGGGCTGCACCCCAATCGGCGCGCACCCACTCTGCCACGCAGGGTTCACGGCCAACCAGGCAGACGAAGCCTATTCTTCTGCAGGGGAGGCAGCTTCTGCTCTTCACGCCATGGCAATACTCCAGGTGTTCCAGGCAAAAGTGCTTCCATCCCTCAACGGCGGCGCAGCTGATGCTGACGTCATCGGGGATCTGCACGCGGCAACTGATCTCGCGTTGATGGCTACTAAGCGCTACAAGCCATTGGCCGTTCCAAAATGGGGTTCATGGTCGTCCTTAACAGGCACCTATGGCTTACTAGCTGACCTGAAGGACGCGGACCGCAAGACTCTCTTAAACGCTCCAGTCACTCCCTCCGGCCTCTTTGGTGACGCCGTGGAGTCTGTCACGGAGCGTTTCTCCGAGACTCTGAGGCGATGAGCCACGTGATGCCCCGTCGCTCACTCCAGGCAACATCCGTGAGGTCCCTCTCTTCTTCTGCGCCTCACCGGGCTCAAGGACCGGCTAGACAGCCCGCCGTGGCGCCCCGCCCCGAACCGGACGCTCCTTTCGGCCGAAACAAGCAGTGGTCAGGGCCTGGAAGGAAACATCAGGGTCAGAAGAGGAGCCCGCGCCACGAGAGAGCCAGCGCGCCATCCTCGGCTACCGCCATCTTCCTGACAGACCGATAAAGAGGAAGAGAGAGCGCGCTGGAGGCCCCGCCCCCAAGCGCCATGTTCAAATGCATCATGTCCCCCAAGTTCGGGCCACAAGCGCATTACGGTCACTCACGGTTGCGTCAGCACTCTGAGACCGTGGAACAGCCTGGATATGTTCAGCCCAGGAGTTCCTTTGGGTATAGTGACGCAGCGCACCGTGGTCTCGACGGACGCGTCAACTTCAGGCTGGGGAGCAGTTTGCCTGGGCATGCCTGCCTCAGGCCTGTGGTCGGAGTCACAGAGAACAGATCCAGAGCTCTATTCAAACAGCTCTACTCAACTGTTGAGCTCTATTCAAACAGACAGCGTGTCTCCTGTTGTGGGCGGACTGACACTTCTCTCCTTAAGAGCGGTTGCACATCCCCGGTATCCTGAACCGTGGCGCGGACATGCTTTCGAGGAATGGGATTCCTCAAGGAGAGTGGAGGCTTCACCCAGGATCAGTTCAAATGATTTGGACTCGATTCAGGAGGGTGGAAGTGGATCTGTTTGCCACAAGCGAGAACACGCACTGTCAGGCGTTCTTCTCGCTATCTCACTCCCCGCTGCCGGGAGATGCTCTGACATCGCGTTGACCGGAGACCAGGCTTACGCGTTTTCTTCCGGTGAAGATTCTGCCTATGGTGTTTTGCAAAATCAGGGAGGAGAGAGCGTCAGTAACACTCGTGGCCCCGAACTGGCCGAATCAGCCTTGGTTCGCGGACCTGAGAAGAGTTAGTGTTGGCTCCCCCATGGCAAATCCCCCTCAGGAAGGACCTGCTGTCTCAGACGAAACGGCACAATATGGCACCACAGCCCCGTGCTGTGGAACCTTCATGTGTGGCCGTTGCGGGGACCCTAAATGAGCGGGACGCTCTGCACTTATGAGTGCTGAGCACACTTACGGAGGCGCGTGTGCCTTCTACCAGGCAACTCTACGCTCTGAAGTGGGGAGTTTTCATAAAATAGTGCCAGGACATTGGTACTGACCCGGGGACCTGTTCCGTGTCGGATGTTTTGCGCTTTCTACAGCACAGAATGGATTTCGGGAGTTTGCCATCCACGCTGAAGATGTATGTGGCCACTATTGCTGCTTTTCGTTCCCCGTTGACGGGCAATCGATCGGTAAGCACGCTCTGGTAATCGGTTTTCTCAGGGGAGCGAGGAGATTGTGTCCTTCACGGCCGCCCTCCGTGCCACCGTGGGATCTAGCTCTAGTTTTGAGGGCTCTATCTCTACCGCTGTTCGAGCCCTTCACTTCGATTGTGGTTAAGGAGCTTCCCTGAAGACGGCCTTGCTTCTCACTCTCGCCTCGGCAAAGCGTATTGGAGACTTACACGCGTTTTCGGTGAATGATGATTGCATCTGTTTCGGACTTGGCGACTGTAATGTCACTCTCCGGCCGAGACCAGGTTACGTTCCGAAGTCACTCAATACACCATTTAGAGCACAGGTTGTTTCCCTCGCGTGACGCTGACGCTCAGAGCGCTGTTTGCCCTGTTGGGGCTTTGCGGATGTATGTGGATAACTCGGCCGCCTGAAACAGCACAGGGACGTGCTGTTTCAAAACAGAGACTTTCTCACTGGATTGTGGACGCTATTGCGTTGGCTTATGAATGCCAGGGGAAAAACTGTCCCCTCAGCATCAGAGCTCATTCTACGAGGGCAATTGCTTCCTCATGGGCCTGGTCTAGAGGTATGTCTATCCAGGATTTATGTCTTGCTGGCTGGTCTTCTCAGAACACATTCGCCAGGTTTTACAAGCTGGATGTACCCTCTGTAGTGTCACATGTACTTTCGGTGAGTTAAGTTTTATTCATGTGTTGTAACTGTTATAACCAGCTATACAGTAGTTACCATGGCTGCTAACTCTGTGTTATGGTTTATAAGGTTTATGCAGTTGTCACCGCAAATGCCGTCGACTCTGTGTTTAACTCTCGTGCTTGACTGCTTATTGTGATGTGTCTGCCCTATTCAGTGCAGCCTTCACTTTCATTGCATTAAGATATGCAAATTTTGTTAGGGTCGGAGCAGATGTCTCTTTGGTCTAGTTCCGCCTATCAGATGCGAGTACTCTTAGCGACGCGGCTATTGGCTAGAACTGTCTTGCTTATGTGTGGGTGTGATTTTACCCCGTTCAGGGCTTATCTTCACTGCTCTCATGGCGGGATTTAATACAGTTCCCATATACGTCATAGACAGCGTAATGTTGAGTTACCGCCTTGAAAGTATCGTAACCTTGGTTCCCTGAGAGGCAGGAACGAGACATTACGTTAGCCGCCGTGCTCGCTGTTTGATCAGCTGTGCTAGCGTTCAGTCGTGATTCTGACGTAATTTTCGCGCCCATGCATTTTATACTGCCCGCTGTCCTGTCAGTATTTGCATGCTTCGCGTCAATTGGCCAGCTGGCATTAGCCCATAAGATTTCAGTGAAAGTGGAGAAGGGAGGAGTTCCCATATACGTCATAGACGACGTAATGTCTCGTTCCCGCCTCTCAGGGAACCGAGGTTACAATAGTAACCAGAGTCGGTTTCACCCCTTTGAACACTTTTGGTTTCCTCCTTGAAAAAAGCCATCATGGCAGCCAAGGAGATCATGATTGCATTGATAAGTCTACCGTGCAAAAACGCAACACAGGATTTTTTTATTAATTTTTTTTTATTAATGATCTTCAGTCTTCACGGACCTTTGCGGGGTTTAACCAGACAGTTACACGAGTTCCAACAATCAGATGCATCACTGTGGGATTGTGGGTAATGAAGTACTTTGTAACGGGGTTCAGATGTTATGGGAAGAAGGAGGCGGGAACCGGCGAACATTCAACATTTTTAATAAATAAATAATACAAAAATGAAAATAAAAGCCAGCAGCCCCTCACGGACGACTGCTGGCAACACAAAACAGAAACAACACATCAAATAAAATTCAGGCCTGTCCTCTCTCGCTCTTCACTGTCGTCGCTCCTCCTTTATGCTTCCGCTCCTCCGTGAGAGATGCGAGACCGGTGCGTCGCGCACGTGTCGCTCATTATCAATCGCGCCACCGGCCTCGCGCCGTCCTCCCACGGCCCTCGACCTCGTCGTGCTCGCCACATACTTATCCAAGACATCGCGAATAAAAGGCATTTATCTCAAAACAAGGTTAGTGCCCCATGAACTTTTGGCGTTTATATGAGCATATACAATCGCTTAGTACAGCCGTAGCTGGTTTTAAGTCTACCATGTATGGTTACGTTTTTATGGCTTATACCCCAACTGTCAATGGAGAAATTGTATTGAATTCTTACTTCCGGCAGCGGCTGTGGGCGGGACTGTGATGCTCTATAAAGCCTCTATTCCTCTGCATCCTTGAGTCCTCACTTAACCCTACCTCAACCCGTGACATTGTGGACGTGCCTGTACAGGTCACGCAGGGAATGAATGACTTAGAGATGGGCAATATGGCCAAAATCTTATATCACGGTTTATGTCCTTTAATATCACCCTAACTGTATGTATATAGGTTTACCATTCATAGGCCTACTCTTTATTCTGGACATGGCTGTAAAACATCAGCCGGTCGGGATTTCTGGAAATGTCTTGGCACGCATGAACAGAAGCCGCTGATAACAGACACTTTGACACGGAAGTGCGTGAAATTATCCTCTATTAATCACATTTCATGTAAATGTGCTGGATGAGGCTGATAAGAGCTTGTGTTTTTTTGTCGATGAGACTCGCTCACCAGCCCAGAACGAGGAGAGAAACCAGCACACATTTCACTGAAGTCTATGCAAGCATATTGATTAATGCGTTTGAAACGCGACTGCAAAGTCCTAAACGCAACAGGAAGTCAGCCATTTTGAATATTGTATTGTGAGTTCAGTATTGTGATATGTATCGTATCAATACACCCCTACTAGCAACACTTAGTTAAGTTTTAAAGGTGCTCTAGGTAACTTTTTAACCTTAACTGAACAGCTTCGGAGTCAGTGGAATGGTTATATGACTTATTTCGGGTTGAATGGTGGTGGTTTCGCACCCCCCTGGTGCCCGAGAGCGGAAAAAACTCACTTGCAACTTTGGGACGCGGGTCGGTGTCAGGAAGTATCGCGTGATATCAGGTCTCGCGATGTAACGAATTGCTTGACGGCACTGCACACGTACACGCCCCCATTCAAGCACCGGCGGGCTAGCTATAAGCAAAGGGCAACGATAGATTGAGTTATGGCTGAGGCTGAGCCTGTAAAAAAGAAGCAGAAAGCTAGGAAATCTTTGTCGGAGGACCAACGAAAGAGGAAACGGGAGACTGACTGAGCAAGAAGTCAGACTCGAGTAAATATATCGGACCGGCTTTTTCAGAATGGTGAGAACTGAGAGAAACAGAAGCCTGCAAAACGGATGCTGATCCTGCTGTTGCACTTGTAAGTTAAGTATCTTTGGAATAAACTGTGTTTAATATTTAAATTTCAAGTAATTGTGACCTCAGGATGTTTGCTATTGTCTGTAAAGGTTTTTATTATGATCGCTGTCTGTTAGGGGCTTACTAGTACGCTAGATACTATAACTTTGATGTTAGCATTGTCATCATAGCAAACACGTTTGATTTCTGTAGTTGTTTGGCCGTTCCTCTGTCGGTTTTATTTGTGTAACTTACACTTTTATTTTATGTCACTAAGTCAACGCGTCTGATAGTAGGCAATATCAGACGCGCAAAATGTTGCACATATCATGATCGAGCTAGAAAAAACGTTCTGATGTTTTCTTAGACAAGCAAAGGTAAACCATCATTCTACCAGATGAACTTATAGACCTTGCTAATATAACTTTAGACAAATATTAGCCTCTGATAGATATATTTTTTTATGCTCATGCCCATTCTCCCAAAAACAAACAAACAAATAAACAC
Organism: Squalius cephalus; assembly: GCF_949319135.1. Classification (NCBI taxonomy): domain Eukaryota; kingdom Metazoa; phylum Chordata; class Actinopteri; order Cypriniformes; family Leuciscidae; genus Squalius; species Squalius cephalus. Next base: position 31,202,874 of record NC_137130.1, read on the forward strand.
GAAAGCAGTAGTTCGCCTCGTTCATATCGTTCGTTCCCGGTAAAAAATACTAGTATGCATGACAACACAATAAATAAAAAAATCGCCATCAGTTGGAAGGAAAGTATTGCTTTACTTGCCTCGGTAGACATAACTGGTTTTGAAATAGCCGGTTCCTCTGCTCAGCTGGGTTGACAGCTGATCAGCTGGGTTGCTCGTGGCAAGGGGGGAGGGACAACAGTTCGTTTTTACGACAGAGTGTTTGAAAGCATTATACTACCAGACACTAGGGGGAGCTCGTAGAGAAAAAACACTCAGACTTGCATAGTGTCCCTTTAAAGCAGGCTATTAATGCAATGAAACAGAAAGTGGCTATAATTCAGGCATGCAATGTTCAATCTGCCTCAAACTTCACATTTGAGTCCTGCCCTGAACACATCTACATGCCAATATTCAGTTACAGTTATAGCGTCACCTACTGTCAAAAGGAAGTGACGTTGAACACTGTGGCATACTAGCAACATTCTAAAATTACAAAAAATTACTAAAATTACTAAAAATGACTAAAAATACAAAAAATTTGCTAGTACTGCAACTGAATGTTAAACATGCTAGAAACATGCTAAAACATTATAGCAACACTTGAGTAAGTGCTAAAGCATGCTATTATCAACATAAAACAGGAAGTTATTGTAACTCAGGCATGCAATGTCCAATCTGCCTCAAACTTGTCAAAAATATTGATAAGTACCCTGTCCTGAAGACATCTACATGCCAAGTTTAGTGATGGTCATAGCACCACCAGCTGGAAGCAGGAAGTGTGGCAAATAAAAATGACTTTGACGTAATCCTCCTATATTTACCTACTTAAATGCATTTTTCCCACCATGCTCTGTTTTCCTAAAGCCACCGGGTGGCGGTGGCACCGAAGCGAGGGCCCTTTCATTGCTGCTTGCAACTTTAATTAGGGCCCAAGCCCTGAAAGGGCGAAGGCCCTATTGTTTCCGGTAGGATTATTTATTATTAGGGCCCAAGCCCTGAAAGGGCGAAGGCCCTATTGTTTTCGTTAGGATTATTATTATTATTATTATTAGGGCCCAAGCCCTGAAAGGGCGAAGGCCCTATTGTTTTCGGTAGGATTATTATTATTAGGGCCCAAGCCCTGAAAGGGCGAAGGCCCTATTGTTTCCGGAAGGATTATTAGGGCCCAAGCCCTGAAAGGGCGAAGGCCCTATTGTTTCCGGTAGGATTATTAGGGCCCAAGCCCTGAAAGGGCGAAGGCCCTATTGTTTTCGGTAGGATTATTATTATTAGGGCCCAAGCCCTGAAAGGGCGAAGGCCCTATTGTTTTCGGTAGGATTATTTATTATTATTAAGGCCCAAGCCCTGAAAGGGCGAAGGCCCTATTGTTTTCGGTAGGATTATTTATTAGGGCCCAAGCCCTGAAAGGGCGCAGAGCCCTATTGTTTTCGTTAGGATTATTATTAGGGCCCAAGCCCTGAAAGGGCGAAGGCCCTATTGTTTCCGGTAGGATTATTAGGGCCCAAGCCCTGAAAGGGCGAAGGCCCTATTGTTTTCGGTAGGATTATTAGGGCCCAAGCCCTGAAAGGGCGAAGGCCCTATTGTTTCCGGTAGGATTATTAGGGCCCAAGCCCTGAAAGGGCGAAGGCCCTATTGTTTTCGTAAGGATTATTAGGGCCCAAGCCCTGAAAGGGCGAAGGCCCTATTGTTTTCGTAAGGATTATTTTTTTTCTTTTTCTTTTTCTTTTTCTTTTTCTTCATTATTTTTTTTTTTTGCCTTTTTGCCACTTTTGGGGCCCTTAACATGCTCAAAAACTCTTGAAACTTTGCACACAGGTCAGAACCCACGGCCATCAGGGCCGGACTGAAGCTGGTACCCGGGCGTGGCAGGGGGGCTCGACAGCGCCCCCTGGAATGGGGTCCGAAATCTTGGTCCATATATCAAACATGCTTGCATGTAATAATATGAAACTCAGTACACATATAGATCTCATCGGGCCGCACAACTTTCGTGCTCTAAGTTTTACAAAAGCCCAACAGGAAGTCGGTTATTATACGTTGTTTGGAAAACGCATACAATGGAATGTGAAATACTCCTCCTAGGGAATTCATCCGATCGCCGCCAAACTCGTTGTGAATGAAGTCAAGACATTGAGGATGAATTCTTGCGAACAGATTTTTGATATCTCGAACGGTTTGGCCGTGGCGAGGAAACGAATTTATGGCGAATAATGGGACACAGGAAGTGTGTTATAACTTCTGCATACATTATCTGATCTTGCTGAAACTTCAGCAGTGTATTCGTTTTAAGAGGCCGATCACATGGATGTGACCTTTGTGAGTCAAAGTTATAGCGCCACCAACTGGCAACAGGAAATGTGTCACTTTCAAAATGCTTTGAAATCACCCTCTTATTTTTACCCGATTTGCTTAAAACTTTATGTGTTTAATGTAGACACACGGCAGATGTAGACCTGTGAAAGGATTATTGATATCTTAGATACTGTTGCCGTGGCAACGCATCAAACTTTAATATTCTTTTCGGATGCTTTTGAGACTCTTCACATGCTTGAAAATGCATGAAACTCGACAGACACATCACATTTATTATCCAGTAGACATGTGCAAAGTTTCAGAAACGGGCGTGGTGAAATGGCTCAGTAGCGCCACCTTTAGTCAAAAGTGGGGGGGTTAGTTTTATCAACAGCAACAAAACTTGGTATGTGTATTGTTCTCATCAAGACGGACAACTTTCTAATTTACAGTAACTAGCTCGGACCAAGAGGAAGAGAGATATTTTGGTTTGAATGTGGATTTTCTGGAGAATTTTCTCTCCCTCTCTCTGTGTCTCTGTGTGTGTGAGGGGAGGGGGGGATTTGACTATTGCTTTTATATTGTTAATCAAGGTTTCAGGGGCTTTTGGGGTCCTTAACGTGCTCAAAAACTCTTGAAACTTTGCACACAAGTCAGAACCCCCTGGCATCAGGGCCGGGCTGAAGCTGGTACCCGGGCGTGGCAGGGGGGCTCAACAGCGCCCCTTTGAACTGGGTCTGAAAACTTGGTCCATAGATCAAACATGCTTGCATGAATTAATATGAAACTCGGTACACATATAGATCTCATCGGGCCGAACAACTTTTCCCCGGTCAAGTTTTACGCCAGCCCAACAGGAAGTCGGCTATTATGGGTTGTTTGGAAAACGCTTGCTGTGGAATGCGAAGTACTCCTCCTAGAGAATTCATCCAATCCCCACCAAACTCGGTGTGCATGAAGTCATTGAGGATGCTAAATTGCGGACGGATTTTTGATATCTCGAACGGTTTGCCCGTGGCGAGGAAACGAATTTATGGCGAGAAAAGAGAAACACGAAGCGGTATAACTTATGCATACATTAACTGATCTTGATGAAACTTCACCAGTGTGTTCGTGGTAAGAGGCCGATCATATGGATGTAACTATTGTGAGTCAAAGTTATAGCACCACCAACTGGCAGCAGGAAGTGTGTCACTTTCAAAATGCCTTTGACAAAAGTGGGGGGGTTAGTTGTATACA